>NC_137827.1:48332035-48369535 GCF_963921795.1 Nannobrachium achirus | reverse complement strand
GTAAAGAACCTGGGGGTGATCATTGATGCTGAATTTAATTTTAATACACACATTAATCATGTCACCAATATTGCCTTCTTTCACCTTAGAAATATTGCGGGAATTAGAGCTTATCGGTCGTTGGACGATGCAAAAACGTTGATCCACGTTTTTTTTTTTTTTTCTTTCTGGCCTGCCAAAGAAAACAACTGACAGACTACAACTTGTTCAAAATGCGGCAGCCAGAGTGTTAACTAAAACTCCCAGTTGTTTTTAGGATTTATTTTAAATTTATTTTACTTGTTTATGAAGCTCTCAATGGTCTGGAACCTTCGTACCTCTATGACTGCCTGTCTAGATGTTCCAACCGCCCCCTCAGGTCTTCTAGCGCAGACCTGCTCGATGTGCCTACAATGACATATAAAAAATACGGTGAAGCAGCATTCTCCCTCTACGGGCCGACGGTCTGGAATAAACTCCCAGTACACCGTAAAGGCCTCTCCATACTTCGACCGAAATGTTCGGTGAGTTGTGTTTTCTGACGTGCAAATTTCCGAACTCTCGTTCGGTCCAATGCTTTTCAGAAGTCCCGAGGGATATCATTTTATGGTAGAAAAGGACCTTTTGACCGAAAACGGCGGTTTCGGTCGAAGTATGGAGAGGCCTTAAGACAGGCAGCCTCTGGGGATAGCTTTAAAGCACAGCTCAAGACCTATTTCTCCACTCTTGCTTTTAGCTTCACCGTTTTGATTTTTTTTTTTATGGTAGATTCCTTATTGAATCTTTTTAGTGTTGTTTTGTGTATTTGATTTTCTTTTTTGTTTTATTGTTGATCACGTGTAAAATGTTTTGCTCTGTAAAGCACTTTGAGCTGCATTTCATGTCATGAAAGGTGCTATACAAATAAAGTATATTATTATATATTATTTATATTTCACTGTATGACAAATAGCTAAAACAGTTTTATAAACACAAGGAAACCTTTTCCAGTATAGGCATTATGTTAGCAGTACAGTGACTGAACCTATGCATGGACATGAAACAATGATGTGAATTATAACTGCTTCAAGTTGTCGTTTGAAAAATGAATTGCCTTTTTGAACAACAGTAGTACCTTCCTGTGCCACACAAGACCAATTCAAAGAGAAGAAGTAGTTGAATGGAACAAGAAAAATAAATCAGCCTCGCTGGGTGAACTGTTCGACTTTCTAAGAAACTTTGTAACTGCTGCTACTTTTCCCCCCCACCTGCATGCCAATGTTTTAATATAACATGTATACACCTTCATATGATAATAATGTTCTTAATATCATGTATACATCTGCTTTCACATATACGCTATATGGCATTTATGTATACTGTATATCTTTCTTTGTTCCGTTTAACCTGTTTTCTATCGCTTTCTCTCACCAATGTTGATTTCATATACTAAAACTATGGCAAAAAATGTGTCGACTATGTTTTTTCACTGACGAAGACTACCGTAGATAAAAACTAAATGAAAACCAATCCATGATTGACTAAAACTAAGACTAAATATATTGTCAATTTCATCAAACAAATAAAATCAAGACCAAAATGTTAGGGAGGGGACTCCTCCACCCTCAATGACCATGAAGTAACTTAGATCGCTTTATTTTTTTTAATTTATTGAAGTTTCTACTGAATAGGTGCTCGGTCTAATTGTTTTCTTAGATTGCCAACTATTTATTTCCATTTGATGTATTTAATATATACTGTACCTTGCTTATTGTAAGTTGCTCTGAATCAAGAGTGTCCGCTAAATGCTTACATTGTAATATATGGACGAGTAGTTTTACGTTTAGTTGTGCTTGGGTGTTGTGCTCTGAAAATATAGCAAGAAAAGAACAAGTTCACAATGCATCATGCCACGGCGCGTTGTGAACATGAGTGTAAAATCTGATATTTAGTTGGTTAAAACTTGACTAAAACTAAAGCTTTCCACATGATTAAAGTGTGACAAAGACTAAATTAAACTTTAGTGAAGACTATGACAAAACAAGTCAACACTGACTCTCACGCCACCTTTAGCTTCTCTTCTCATGGAATACAAAAGGATGGGGCGCTCAACAAAACACACAGATTGCACACATTGCTTTACCCCTCTAAAACTGTGATGTGACTAAATCAGGGGTCTTCAACAGGGGGTCCGGGATCCCTAGGGGGTCCTCAGAGTTACTACAGGGGTCCTTCAAATCTTTGTGTGATAGCATTTTTTCTCCTTAACCACTTGAACCCTAACGTCCATATTCTGAGAACTTTAGCCAAAAATAGCAAATCTACAAGCTTGTAGATCGGCTATAATTGACGGTTCAAGTGGTTACATATCTGATAACACAATTGCACATTGACATTAATCCAAAATACACTGATGATTGTGCTGTCAAACAATGAATGAAACTATATGCTTCATCTCTCTCTCTCAGCAAAGGGTCCTTGGCCTGAAAACGTTGAAGATCCCTGGACTAAATCAATTCAGATGAAATGACTGTTCTTGCAGGTAACTTACCACAGTGTTACATAACATCACCAGATGCTACGCTGTTGATGTGGAGGGATGGGGGGAGGGACAGGGCCTATACCCGCACCTCTCTGGCTGGTGGTGTACAGTGGTGGTGGTGATGGCTGTGTGAACCTGCAGTGTGATGATGACATCTGGAACAGCTGTCTTGCCAAGGAGTCTCTCTGGCTGGCTTATTAGGGAGAGCAGAGAAGAAGGGCTTTTCCTCTGCAAGTCAGAAGACAGGCGTTAACATCTGGCTAGAGGAGTTGTGGAATATTTAAACATGGCAAAGCAATGAGGACCAAAGATGAGAGGAACATCACTGATACTTTTTGAGCGGTGGTAAACCGCTCGTAAGAGTGGCTGTGCGTGTGTCTGTAGCCACTTTTCCTCAGCGTTTTGCTATCAATGCGTTTTGCCATAGCAATATGTGTGTGTGCATAGCCATATTACATCATATTACATCACCAATTATCTGTAGTCACTATCTGTAGCCACTTTTCCTCAGCGTTTTGCCATAGCAATGTGTTTTCCTCAGCGTTTTGCCATAGCAATATGTGTGTGTGTGTGTGTGTGTGTGTGTGTGTGTGTGTGTGTGTGTGTGTGTGTGTGTGGGAGAGATCACCAATTACATCCTAGACCTATCTGTAGCCACTTTTCCTCAGCGCTTTGCCATAGCAATGTGTTTTCCTCAGTGTTTTGCCATAGCAATGTGCGTGTGTGTAGCCTGTATTACATCACCAATTACCAATTGAAGACGTTATGCAAGCACGACCACCGCTCACTTCACATTGGGTGTGATTTTTAATATACTTACACACAGTACAGCACTACAGCACACCTGATTGACTTTCAAAATAGTCAATGCAAATCTGCCCTCCCATCCCCTCAGTACCCGCATATCTGACCAAACATCCCCAAAAAGTTAGCACACACCCACAGCCACAACACCAGAGACACAAACCCATAAGACAAATATGGGTAATAAATACTCCTTCTACAACTCTGCCACCCAGGTGTGGAATTCCTTGAGTACCTCCCTCAAAACATGTACTGTCGCTGGCATCCTTCAGAACTGCCCTGAAAACTCTCCTTTCAGGAGGCCAGAGACGGAGGTATTATCACTTCTCCCATAGACCGGCGAGAAGTTCCTCTTTCCTTGCTATTTGTTATGTCCATGAATTGAATACCAAGGACTTCCAACATAAAAAATACCATAAAAGGACTTATTTGGGATGTTCCTTTTAGGCAGGGTGTTTAACTGTACTTGTATTGTACTACACTTCTATTTTTGAAACCAACACTTTTGTACTTTTACTCATGTTCGCCTACATTTTTAATTCCGGACTTCTACTTGTAAGTTAACAGAGTGTACTTCTTTCTACATTGCAGTATTGATACTTAAAACATTTTAGTAGCTTACTTTTTCCACCACTTTCCTGCGAGAGAGAGAGAGAGAGAGAGAGAGAGAGAGAGAGAGAGAGAGAGAGAGAGAGAGAGAGAGAGAGACCTTTTACAGTGTCCAGTGGGGGCGGGGCCATTAATTGTTTCAGACATTAGACAGCCTGCAGGGCGCGTGGTGTTTGCTGTCTGTCAGGCTGTCATGAACACCTGCGGTGATGACGAAGCTTTAATTCCTTCCAGCGGAGTGAAACAGCAGCGCCGCGGACCAGTAAAAAAGTTCTACACTTCTCTCTAATATTTCACCTCTCAGTCAGAAGAAGGTGTAAAAGTTACCAGTAAAACTCACGGGAACATCATGAAAACTGTTAAGGACGACGATAGAGGAGGAGGAGACATGACGGGAGTGACGGTAAACACGTTTGTTGTTGGTAAGAGCAAGTTATCTTTTTAACATTAGGTGTAGCTATCTACAACAGGGGTCTTCAACGTTTTCAGGCCAAGGAGCTCTTAGTTTAGAAAGAAATGAAGCAGGGACCCCCAAACCTTCTGAGGACTCCTTAGGGGTCCCGGACCCCCTGTTGAAGACCCCTGGTGTACAAAAACAAAACACCATGCGACCGTTTCGTTGACACATGACTTACTTTTGTGTAAAATGTAGGCTACCTGTTGGAGTTGGAGATGCTTTGCTGATGCTGAGTGTGTGTGCGCGTGGGTGCTGTACTGCGTGCGTCCGTGCGAGTGTATTTAATTGATTGATTGAATACTTTATTTTATTAGAAGTTTGCATAGGAAAAGGTACAGGACAGCAGGCCTACAGTTCACTGAAAGGATAAAGGCCACAAGACATTTTTGGGCTGGTTTAAAGGGATAATTCACTTAAAAAAATGTAAATGCTATCAGTCCTCCTCCTCCAGGAGGAGCCCCCTACACACCCATTGTTGCGACCAAAGGTCGCAGTTTACCATGAGAAATGCCACAGCTTGTCTCTGTGTGTGTACACATACGGTATTTACAGTCTATGGGTTGGTTCCCTTGAATCACTGTGACATCACAGGTGACATCACCTATGTCCATATATGGGTATTCCCCAGAATCCCTTTTATGCCCATATATGAAGATGATGTCATCGATATATATCACTGGCCAGATGGCCAAGACATGGCCAATACCTGTGTGGCTGGTTCAGATAGGGATCTCCATGTATGGGCATAAAAGATATTGCATGTTGTGATGTCATGGGAACTCCTTTTATGCCCATATATGGAGATCCCTGATGTCATCAATAGCCCAAATCTAACAGGACTTCATATGGGAATGCCCATGGAGGAAGACAGCCCATATCTGTGCGGCTGGTTCAGACAGGGATCTCCATGTATGGGCATAAAAGGGATGTACTATAAACAGTACATGGATCTCCATTATGGTAACTGGTCCGACATACATCACTAGCCAGATGGCCAAGAATCGGCGGTCACATGTCGCCCTGAGGCGTCTTACTAGTAACTTCAAACTCCATTTTAACCATGATAGATTCATTAAAAACAGAGATATTTTTTTTCTGGTGACTCATACTGTCGTAATACGTGAGCAGACCGTGTTTTTTTTATAACTTTTTCAATTGATGTTTTTATAATTTATAACTGCTCACGTATTAGAGGGTAGTATATGAGTTTTAAGTTTCAATGGGTGTGTATGGGGAGGCGTCCTGCAGGAGGAGGGCCTGGTAACATTTACATAATATCTAAATATTGAATGAAGCAAAAAAAACTGTCCAGGGTGTTCATAAAAGCCTGATCAGAGGATAAAATTACCAAAAGTTAGTTTGAAGTGAAATATTCCTTTAAAAACACCTCATTAATCCAGCTAATTGCCATACTTTTCTCACAATATCATAAACACATGTTACCATTTGTGTGCATGCGTGTGCGCACGCGCATTTTGATACTGAAAGGGCTTCCTTTAATTAAATGGGCTTAAATGCACGAACTCTCAGAAGAAATCTAATTTACTAAGGTATAAACGGGAGGATGGTTTTGTCCTTGAGGAAGACTGAGAGCCCATGGTAAAGTGTCTCTCTGGGTGTCATTGTGCGTTGCCATGTCTTTAAACTTAGTTCACCCCCAAAATTACTTTTTGAGTGGTGCCTAAACGTTCCAATGCTTGACTGGGTGTGTATGGTTATATGTCTGTATGCAGCGTGTGTGGTGTGTCGTATGCAGTGTGCATGCAACAGCATGCTGGGTGCAGTGGTGTGATGTGTATTTATGATCTAGTTTCAACTGCTCATACAGATTGTGGCATAAAATCACGCAAAGCGGTACACGGTATCTATAAAGTCATGTCATCAACATGGATTTGTTAGCCTGATCTCAGACTCAGCTCACGCAGTAGTCTGAAACTGTGCCCTATTCTGAGCGAATTACGGGGGAGGGACTTTTTTGCAAGCGTGCACGCGCGCGTCCACGTGCGAGTGATCGCGACACAGTGATCGAGACGCACGGTGGACGCGACGCTCGGTCGCGGAGTGTGTGTGTGATTGTGTGTGTGTGTGTCTCTGTCTGTGCCAATGACTGCTTCCACACAGAACTGCGACCAGAAACATGTAATCAATATTAACAGCTTGGTGAAATCAGCACGCGCGTGTGTGTGTGTGCGCCTTCCTCAGCCTGCCTGTGTGTGTGAACTTCGTTTGAATCGTTTCAACTGCTGCGCGGATTGGATATTCGTTAGACCCACCCCCACCCCCCGCACTCATTGGATCAGCCGCAGTTTTTGGTTACTCAATGCCGATTCATGTACTCGGCTCCAGACCAGAGAAAGAGTCCACTCTGCGAGTGGGCGGGGTCTATGGTCTGGAAGCAGGCTATGGATCTGTCCCATTTCCCACATTCCCTCCTGATTGGCTACGATTGCCTTCTAAAGTTGTGTATGCGACGTGACGGTTGCTTATCTCTCGATTAGGGAGTCTTACTGGTATAAAATAACTTTACATAGACTCACCCACACATAAGTAGCCACTTAAAATAATCACACAACTTGTCTTTACTTCAATGGCTTGGCTGCTTGGACTTCTTCGGTGGCCATTGCACGGCGGTCGGCATTGAATGTAGATAGATATAGCAGTAAACACTGCCTGCCTGGTGGTATCTAGGCGAATGTCCTTCTTTACTGTCTTCTTTTTTGTTTTTCTTTACATATCTACTGCATAGTACTGTGTTCTATTTGTCTGTCATTCAATGTTATATGAGATACTTCAATGGTTTCCAGTGGAAATAAGCTTAGTCTTTTCATGGATCTCCTTTTAGTAGACCTTGTACCAGTGAACTGTACCGTCATGAAACTGTACCTTTTCCTATGCAAACTTCTAATAAAGTCTTCAATCAATCAAGGCTGTATAGGCATATAGTATATGCCTATACAGTGTAATTGAGGATGTAGGTGAGGCATGCGTTCTGAGTATCTTATATATACATTCCTCTAAGAGCCGCATCCCACTTCCAAGCCCATTCACGCCCACTTCACACCCACCTCAACTCATTTTCCAATTTTTTTTTCTCAAAAATTCTTTTTTTTCCTCAAATTTGTTTTTTCTCAAAAAAAAATTTTTTTCTCAATTTTTTTTTTTATTTTCTCAAAAAACTTTTTTTCTCAAAAACTTTTTTTTTCTCAAACTTTTTTTTTCTCAAAAAACTTTTTTTTTCTCAAAAACCTTTTTTTTCTCAAAAAACGATTTTTTCTCAAAAAACGATTTTTTCTCAAAAAAAACATATTTGGCCATTACACACACCACACTGCCGCAACATGGCGGTGAGGGCCGCGCAGCGGCCTGAACTCTAGACTTTTGCGGCCCAAAGGGCCGCAAACTTCTAGTTGTTATACAAAGCAGCCAGGTAGGGGGATTGAAGTGTTGACCACGCTGTTGACGGCGTGCGTGCATGTATGTGCATATGGGGCGTGCGTGCAGCTTGAAAAGTTGTGGAACGGGCCGGTGATCCACAAGGTTCCACACTGTCATCTCACCCACCCTGGCTGGGTGATCAAGTGGCGCTGTTGACATTGCCTTGTGCAAGTACCTTGACATAGAGGTCTTCGGGTAAGCCCGAGACCCGCATTTACCCGGGATCCGACCCGGTACCAAGCCGGGTCCGGGTCCATTCACAAGAAGTGACTCCGGATCGGAACCAGCACCGCATGTCCCGGCCCGGGTCCTGGGTCTCTGACAGTGAAACGTACGGGGCCAATATTACCTGAACTGAGCCGATGATTGGAAAGTGAGAGCAAAGTGCAAACAAACATCTAGTTCACAAGATGGCACTAAATGATGGGGCACGTCATCTGATGCCTTGACGGTGAAATAAAGTTAGTTAGTAAAGTTAGTTATAGCAAAGATTGTTGAAATTAACGTAACGTGTTGGTTAATGGTTCACAATGGTAAAACAATGGAGTTGTCACAGCGTGTTGTCACTGGTTTGCTCTGCAAAGCACAATGGAAACTCCAAAGGTAATTTTGGGGCCGCAGGTTTTGTACGGGTACAGTCCGACATCTCTCTGTCTCTGTGCCGCTCATCGATTACTCACCCCATGGAGACTGAATTTTTGTTTTTGTCCCATTCCTAAGCCAATAATTAGAGAGGCTCTGTGTCCCATAGGGAACAAAGCAGGCTCTTTGTGTCTCCATAGGGAACAAGTCAGGCACTTTGTGTCTCCATAGGGAACCACTGCTGGTCATCAAATTATTGGCTTAGGAAAACAAAACAAAAAACGAAATATCCATGAATTCTCCCTGGGGTGAGTAGGCTAATCGATTGAAAAAATAAAACAAAAAATGGTTGAACTATCCCTTTAATATTGCATTGATCCGGCCTTTTCCACATTTCCAAGGTGGCGATATAATGAATGAGCTTTGAATGGGCTTTGTTTGGAGTTTAGACAGAGATGCTTGACGCAGTAAGCCCGTTGTGTGGACCCGAGTAAACAATGCCATCATCCAAACAAATGTGCCCCAATCAAGCAGCTTTATGTCTGACAAACAATGAAATGTGGCCCATGGAAAGCATTGGCTGCATGTTCATATTGACCCATTGCAGCCACAGTAGGCTATGAGCAAATTCAATTAACTGGCTGGCATTATAGGGACGTTTTTAATCTTTTGCCATATAAGGGTGGGCAGGAAGGAAGGAATATGTCATATTTCCACAATTATTCAAATAATCATACATTATAATTGCAATCAAAGCACTTAACATTTCAAAGACAGACACATTATTAGCCAGTAAAATTGCCTAAAGCTCTTGGTTCTTGCACGACTGCACATACAGTACCGTATGTACAGTCAATAAATCCTAGTAAGACGCCTCAGGGTGACAAGCGACCTCATGTCTAGGCCATCTGGCCAGTTGATGTATATCAGACCAGTTACCCATACAGTATATGGAGACCCATGTATATGGAGGTATGCTGCGAGAGGCCAAACATGCTTACTCAGTTAGTTATTCATTACGCAAAAGTCCTATGACGTCTATGATATCATTCATACAATTCCTTTTATGCCCATACATGGAGATCCCTGTCTGTAGACCATCTCCATTCAGAAATCTGTCTTGGCCATATATGGATTCTGTTAGTGTGGTATGTGACCGATGTGGATGTTAGATATGGGCTTAATATTGACAACATCAGGGATCTCCATATATGGGCATAAAAGGGATTCTGTTAGTGTGGTTCCCCTAACATCACAGGGGAACCCTAACCCTAACCTCCGTGGGGTGAGGCGCTATCATTCCTGCCGACGCTACATTGTCGTTGTCGTTGTTGTGGATCAAAGCGACCGCTTGTTCCACCCCGCGCCGCACGAGGAGCGCTCCGGTTCTCGATCTGATTCTCGATCTAGCGGTGACACTGATTCTCGATCTAGCGGTGACACACACACACACACACACACACACACACACACACACACACACACACACACATATATATATATATATATATATATATATATATACACTATGAATGTTGAATATACATCAGTGAGTATATGAATGTAATGGATATACTGTATCTACTGACTATCATCAGATATAGATAAGAAGCCATTTAAGCCTCTTTAATGATGAAGGTTCCAGGACAGCAGTGACTGATGTTTCTACATCCTCCTCAGAAGATTGAAATGTCTGCCACTGCTGTCGTAGCACCGTCATTAATCACATCACCTTCCAGTGTTTAGGTGCTTTTACTTCTACTCCACTCAGTGGCGTCAGTTCAGCAAAAGCTAGGGTATGGCAAAGATGGGAGTCCTCATGGAAAAGAGGCATTACATTTTGTATAACACGGTTCTATTGTGAAAATAGCAGATCTATACCCTCCATATACCAAATCTCAAGTGCAATGCATTGTGAGCTAGTAGATCTCTTATTTTAACAGAATTCTTTTCGCTGTTTGCCTATTATGACATTCCCAGTGGGACGCTATAGGCTTCATGTGATTAAAATATGTTGATGAGCAGAAAACATTTAAAAGCCAGTAAGCCACACAGAAGCAGAAAGCTTCTCTGTTAACCGTCGACACAAGTGCATATGGCGAACGCACACATACACTTGTCTCCACGGCTTAATTAGTGTTCCTTCTAGATTTCCTTTTTTGGCACGGCCACAGGAAGAGCAGATATGATTGTTTGGAAGTACAAATACAGGGCATTGCCGGCTTACATAAAATGAAAAGATAAATGCAGTTGTATAAGCCATAAAATGAAGAGAGACCACCGTCTGGTATTTTTCCACATATATGACAATCCGATTGCAATCCAATAGGCCTAGAATTATTGAATGCTTTAACCAGTTAAAAATAGCAGATATACAAGCTCACAGCGCGGCACCGAGTGCCGCGCTGCGAGCTTGTAGATCTGCTATTTTTGAAAAAGTTGTGAAAATGTGTGCAAATCTTTGAATATATGTATTTTCAAAGCGAATGTTTGTAACTCAAATTGCATCTGGGGGGTCCCTGGAACTAGATATTTTGAGATGGGGGTCCGTGATCATTTTGGGGGTCCTTCACATGAAAAGGTTTGAGAACCACTGACATAGTAGTCTCTCAAGAACAGACTAACTGAGCTCCAGTTTAGTGAAAAGGACCTTTTCTTTGACGATGGCTGGCCAGATTGCTGACATAGAAACATAGGGTTTTTCAGAAAACCTTAGAAGGATTCAAAAGACACTTATAGAATCGGGTCAAAATTCTAATTTTCACAATTTTTTAAAAATAGCAGATCTACAAGCTCGCTGTGAGCTTGTATATCTGCTATTTTTCAATAGTTAAAGCATAAAATAATAATACACTATAATGTGTACCCATTCTGACTGGGTTAACTTAAAATAAACAATGATATGAATACAAAATTCTGGAGCGCATGTGTAATATGCAATATCTTGTCATATATTGTTACAAATGTAGTACACTGCTTCATACGTTGTGAAGTATTAAGCTGTGTAGCAGCACGTGACGTCACGTGGACCTCTACCAGGGCCTCCCGCGGGTCGCAGACAAGGTCAGGCAGAGAGGGATGAGGCTGGCTGGGCAGTGGGCACCGTGTCAGGCACCCGGAACTCTCTGGCGAGCGCACTGACATGGTGGGAGCCAAGGCACTGCTGCCATAGGAGGGGAAGTAGACGCAGCACCGACCTAGACACACTGGCGGCGGAGGAGTCCCTAGTTGGTGTCGGCTAGTCAAAACTAGGGATGGGACGATATGAACATTTCATATCACGATTATTGCGACCAAAGAAATCGTGATTTGCCAAAAAATAGCCGATCTACACGCGTTGTGAGCTTGTAGATCGTCTATTTTTTAGCAAAGAGATTTGGTAGAGAGACTTTATAAACGTCTGTATATTATAAGTACGTTTTACCAGTAGAGGGTTTAAGTGGTGCCGGATATACAGCTCGACAAATAAAAGGTGAATTGATCCCAGTGCATGACAGAGGACGATATCACGATAAATGAAATCTCCACGATACGATTATTATTAGTGTTTTTTATCCCGATAAACGATAATATTGCTTATCCTAGTCGAAACCTAGTCGAAACCCTCGCATTGCATCACATCGCATAAGCCATGTTGGTCTTCATTGTCATCTGCAGCTATCTGCTATAAAGCAGGTCAATCACATACGTAAACTCCAACTTCACATAATATTCCACTGTGTGTTGTATATGAAAAAATACAAAAAGTTGAGCCTAAACCCAATCGAATGAAGCTTCTATGCTCAAAAACATTTGACAGAAAGTACAGGATTTGTCTTGGTGGCATTGGTTGAGTTTTTTGCAGAGCGCGTGCACTGTAGTAGACTAGTAGTATAGTCACAGCAGGACCTCATACAGTACAGAGTACAGTGTCAATGTACAAATGGTTTTTGGATGTGATGTAGATAACCAAGAAAAAATATGAATACAGTACATCTGATAATATCTGATGATTTATGTATGTATTATGACATCATGCCATTGTCAATCATTATACATTTATAATCCCTCTCAAACACACTTTAAAATTGTTGCTCTTGGAGAAGTGTTGTGGTGTATTAATGAAATAATACCAATGCCAATATGCCAGTATATCTATAAAAGGCAAATACAATAATTTCTATGATTTAACACTCATGCCTTAATTGTGAATTCTCTCCATGTATGAGAGTGAGTGTATGTGCTCTCCATGACAGGCATATTTTTGTTATTCCACTTGGCCACTCTTACTTGACCAACATCTAAAAACAGACGATGCAAGGCAGGAGCCATGCAGGCTGCCGGGGAGGAAATCCCACCCTGTGTTTGTCCACTAGCGGTGTCTGTGGTCGGGGGCGTCACAAGGGGTATAGGAAAGTGGGACTGAGTTACCGGGGCCCAAGGTGGAGGGGCCCTAGTAACTTTAGCTATTGAAAAATAGCAGATATACAAGCTCACAGCGCGGCACCGAGTGCCGCGCTGCGAGCTTGTAGATCTGCTATTTTTGAAAAGTTGTGAAAATGTGTGAAAATCTTTGAATATATGTATTTTTTAAGCGAACATTTCCAACTCAAATTTTGCTTCTGGGGGGGTCCCTGGAACTAAATATTTTGAGATCGGGGTCCGTGGCCAAATACATATCATTTTGGGGGTCCTTCACATGAAAAGGTTTGAGCTCCACTGACATCGAAACATAGATTTTTCAAAAATCCTTAGAAGGATTTGAAATATTCAAAGATTTTCATGATTTTTAAAAAATAGCAGATCTACAAGCTCGCAGCGCGGCACTCGGTGCCGCGCTGTGAGCTTGTATATCTGCTATTTTTCAATAGTTAAAGCACAGGGGGCCCCACAGAGAATCCTTGTACCCGGGGCCCAGAATGTGGTGCGACACCCCTGTCTGTGGCTGTCTTCCTGCTCCAAGCAAGCACAATACAAGGTGCCCTTTGCGGTTTATTGCCACATTTAACGCTTTTGTTGGCGTGTGCAGAATTTAAATCTTGTCTCAGCATGACAGATCTGTTGAGCCTCCGCTGCCGCGCGAACGGAAGAGCTCTATCCTAAAACGAGGGTTTCCCCCCAAATCCACAGTGACACATACGCTTATGAAATGACTGATAATGCAACATTAAAGGGAGGTTATGTTACTTTTAAATGGAGAGTGACTCGGTAGATTGAGTCCTTGGTTGATATAAATTAAATTAATATAACATGTTTCGGTGGCTCCCGCTTAGGGACATTAAGCAATGAACTCCAGGGACCAGTGGTAGTATATTTCCAAAAGTGAGTCTGCACACCATTCTTAAACTATACTCCTGATTTAGTTCCTAATACAATAACAATACTCATAATCTTACTTACAGAGAACTATTATAATTATGGTAACATCACAACGTTTGAACAATGAACGCGGTTTACTCAGCAGTCCTGTGCATCAGTTATGCACCTTCCTTTCAAAAGCAAAACATGTCCACATACTCTGCGTGCCACTTCTTGGTGTCCGTCATGTCATAGTTTATTGGCAGACATATGCAATACTTTATTAATGACAAGCATTTGTTTCATCATTCCTTGGAATACCAGATGGATGGGAGTTGTCATGTTGTTGAATACAATCAGTGCCAGAAAGTCTAGACAATGACAGGAAAGTATTTGAAGGTCAATTTATTGTCCATTTCTAGTCTGGCAACTTAACCTGACTCCATCTGAGTTGTCCTCTTGCAGTAAACCCCAACTGTTATCTGATACAGCATGCACAATAGATTGCAGCATTTAGCGCATTTTGTGAGCGAGTGTCTGTGTGCGTGCGCGTGCGTATGCGTGCGTGTGTATATACAGTATGTTTGTGTGTATGTATATGTATGCACATCAAGTTGGAAAATGACACTTGTCACAGTTCATTTTAATCCCCAAATTCTCACAACTAAGAATTCTGTTTAATAACTTAATTCATAATATAATTATTATGTCATTGGCTTTCCTTACTGAGTAAAATGTACAATAATTGTTTTGGTGTTGCTATTTGACAAGGTGTTGTCATGATGATGTGGTTTGTATTTAACCACACACTCATAAGTTGAAACTAAGTGTCTGCATTACTTCCTCATATGGTCATGTTGGAATGTAAAAAACATATTGTATCCTGCTGTGTCGTGAGCTGCGTTTTGTGTGTGCGTGCGTGCGTGCGTGCGTGCGTGCGTGCGTGTGTGTGTGGTGTATTTGCATCTATTTGTCTGTTGATGCACATGTGGAGAGAGAGAGAGAGAGAGAGAGAGAGAGAGAGAGAGAGAGAGAGATGGGGGGGGGGGAGAGAGAGAGAGAGAGAGAGAGAGAGAGCTGCACACTGTGAAGGGAACGTGCAAGGGGAAACTAGGGTCAGAGGGCATGGTCACTGGTTTTACTATGCATGGGGGTCACTTCAATTCTGTCAAATAGACTTACAGCCCTTGTAGAGCAGTGTTTCTCTAACTTTCACATTTTAAAGTCTCCCCTTAACTCTGACAGTGTACAAATGGAACCAAATGTCTTGGATCCAACTATTGTACTTTTACTCCACTACAATTATTTGAAAACCTTAGTTATTAGCTACTTTGCAGATATAAATTATAATATTACAAAACCACTTTAGCCCATTTTTATACCTTGGCTATGTGAAAAGTGATTTGAAAATGTGACGTGTTGTGAGCTTGTAGCTCTGCTATTTTCAAAAGATTTCGTACT
The DNA here is from genome assembly GCF_963921795.1 of Nannobrachium achirus. NCBI lineage: Eukaryota > Metazoa > Chordata > Actinopteri > Myctophiformes > Myctophidae > Nannobrachium > Nannobrachium achirus. The sequence continues at coordinate 48,354,410 of NC_137827.1, read as the reverse complement.
TTTACTTTTGGTACTTTAAGTCTATTTCGATACCAATACCTTTTTACTTCTACTCAAGCACATTTTGTAACAGAGTATTTCCTACATTGCAGTATTTATACTTTTACTTAAGTAAGACATTTGAGTACTTTTTCCGGTCCCGTCCTAATTTACAGTACACTTTAAGACAGAATAAGACATAATAAAGGCATAATAAGAAATAATGTGTTGGTAATTATAACTAATATTATTTTATTAGACAGAAACAAAGACAGAATAGCAGAAAGAATGAATACATTCTCTGGCACCGGAACGGGTACCACCGCACAACCGTCAGTTCGACCGTCAGTCGCGCTGCATCACCGGCGATAGGCGGCCGCCGGTCCTACTGCTGGGACTGCCGGTCGAACTGCCGGTCCTATCGCCGGCGATGCAGTGCGATGCAGTGCCGGTCAAACTGCCGGTCGTGCGGCGGTGCCTGACAGGGCAGTTCTGCGGCAGGTGCCGGTGCCAGAGAATGTATCCGCTCTTTCTGCTATTCTGTCTTTGTTTCTGTCTAATAAGACATATTTGTTCTAATCACCAACACATTATTTCTTATTATGGCTTTATTATGTCTTTTTCTGTCTTAAAGTGTTCTGTAAAATAGGATGGGACCCTTTTTCCCACCATGTGTAGAAGCCATTTGTAGAATGGACCTCAGGTGTTCCTACAGAGCCATCCTAATTCCTCCCTGTGTGTATGTTCCCTTTGACCTTCTGTGTTCTCCACTAGGGGGCAGTATGTCTGTATCTGTCTCCCCCCCATTTCAAGAGTGCACATTATTTCCTGTGGGATCTGCTTGGAATCCTTAACACTGCCATCATTATCCATTATGTTGGTTGTTGTTGTTGTTTGCCTGATTAGGCTTGTGATTTATGCTCTCACTACACAATGCTCAGCACTGCAAACGCTTTATATGGCTTGTCCTTATTCCTCTCCCCAATCCCCATGTGACTTTTTTTTGCAGTTTAGCCGTTGACATTTCATAGTACGTTTTTTTTTAGCAGATGCTCTTATCATCCTGATTTTTTTCAAGGACACCTTGGGAGGATAGGTGGCCACTGTGGTCACGCCATGACCTTTTCTGTAAAAGGATAGTGTTAACCACTTGCAGTAGCATCCCTGCTGCCCTTTACGTGACCTCCTTTTCAGCCACTCACTTCATATTCCCTTGGAATTAATTGTCACGTTGCATAAGTGACAAAGGTCAAAAACACCCCTAAAGCACTGAATGCCCCTAGAATCAGCCACGGTACACTTACAGCGACCTTCATTTTTCATCTCCTTAGAACAAAAGCTCTACAAAACCGCTCTACAACCTCATTGATGATGACTCTGCCAGCCTCTGCTGTACACCCTGACTACATCTTCAGACTCAGGCAATCGTACTCTGTTTTTTTTGCCGTACTGGTGCGATTTTTAAACACAATTACATTAAATTACCCCAATCTGTTCTGTCTTCAAAAGTGAAGGTTCGCTCTGCACACTCTCTACAATTTCCTACTTTTTTAGAAAAGTAAGATAATAGAGGTCTATGAAAGATATCTGTGCCTTTTTCACCAAAGATTGTTCATTTACACCCACAACCATTGACAAGCTTCATAAACGATACTCATGGATAAAAACTCTCAGTCACCATGACACTGATTTCAGTGATTTTATACCATAGCGTCACATATGTCTTTCTCTTGACTAACTCTTGGATTTTGCAGATTTTTATAGTTGTTAGCTGACTTTGCACACAGATTTTTCAGGAGCATGCGCACCCACATGCATCGATTAAAAACAACCCTAGTTCACATTTCAGCAACATTTACAAATAGCTGCAGTGTAACACCAGCGTGTATTAACATAGGAACAAGCCTGGATGTACAGTATATCAATGGTCCATAGTGTGACCTGCTAACAAGCGCTGTCGTGCGTGCAACGTCATTAAAATAGCGTCCCACCAAAATTCACCAATGCAACACTGGACTTTCAGTCATGGGATTTTATGTTGCTTTAATACATGATAAATATTCATTGCATTTCCCTCAGTTGCATCCCAAACTGTAGCTGTAGTTGTTGCTAAACTAGACATAATTATACATAGGGCAATCTGTTAATGGTGTCACTGACATCACACTGATGAGAAATTGAGAATGGTGCTATATCATTACATAAAACGTCTGGTTAAATGGGTGCCAGTCTTGTTTACCATAATATCATATATCATGATAGAAACTGAGCATGATTCTTTGCCATCAGTCAGCACTTCATTCAGTTTATTTTAGGGCTGAGTTGAATGATTTGGAATGCTGAAGCTTAGTCGGTTGAAAAGGGATTTGCATAAATTCAGATTTGGACTGTTCAGCTTTGCTTTTAGCCCATCTATTTATTTAAAAGTGTTACATTTAAACCACACTGAGTATTTGGTGAAGTCTTGAGTTAATACAGTAGGTCTGCATGGCGTGCATGCACTTGCACAAAACTGAAGACTGACTAATACTAAATTATTCTGAACAGCAACAAAACATGTCTTTTATTTGCACTAATTAAGGACCTGAAAGGCACTTAAAAGAAAAACCTGTTGAATACTTTCAAGCTTGTCTCAAATCTCTGCAGACAGACGGGACAATTATCTAAATATGGCAAGTTATCTTTGAAAGTCTCTCAAATTGCATGGAAGGCTTTAAAAACAATTGTTATTAAACATGCTGTGGGGTTCCTTACTTTCTCTCTCTCAGCTAAGTGGCCCTTGGCAGGGGACGTATAAATCCATGAATGTCTCTTTGTCTATCTGTGCTGGTTATTATGTTGTTAAATTACAGTAAAATAACTAAAAATGCAAAATCTAACAAAATCGTCACTTTAACAAGGTATTATAATTATATTCTCCACACTTTTATTCTCCCCATCTTGACAGAAAGGTATATTCGCAGGTTCCGCAGGTCAGCTGCACAGGTGCAATGCATTATTGTTAATTGTGGCTGACATGTTTAGCTGCACTTGAACAACCGCTCCAGGCTGCCATATCCAGCCCAAGAAACCGTAGAAATGGTATGACATGTTGTTGTCATACCTTAGCTTTTCCTGAACTGACGCCACTGGCCCTTGGCCTGAAAAACATTGAAGACCCTTGGTTTATGGCAGGGGTCAGCAACCTTTTTGAAATGAAGTGCCATGTTTTTATTTTCTAGAGTGTCAGTGTGCCATGTCAACATGATGCAAAGAATAAGTCACCAGCACACAAGGAAATCCTTTTCACATGATGGCGACTTCTTCTTTGCTTCATGTTATTATCGAGCCGTGCACCATAAAGACTTTATTTAATTTAGAGTGTTTTGGGCTTTCTGCTCTGTTGCAGTCTCTTTCTCTACAACTATCAATTTTAATGACAAATATTTTTACATTTTGATTGGCAGGACATTGTTATAACGATCATTAGACCCAGAGGAATAATCCATCTCCCCAACTCCCTCCCCAGTCAGAGTTCAGTGTTTTAATGAATATAAAATGATGTGCAAGATGTAATTTGCTATAAATTTGCTAACTTCATTTAACTGACCATGTTTAAAAGAATAATAATAATGACAAATATTTTGACATATTTTGATTGGCAGGACATTGTTATAATGATCATTAGACCTAGAACAATAATCCACCTATCTCCCCGACTCCCTGTGCAAGATGTAATTAAACTTCATTTAATTGACCATGTTTAAAAAAAGATTTGTTTTTAAAATAAAAATCTTCTCTCTCACACTTGTGCCAGTGTGCCGGTGATCACCCTCCCCTGTGCCAATGTTGGCACCTGTGCCAAAGGTTGCCTACCCCTGGTATATGGCATGCTAAATTTGTCAAATAAACCCTCAGTTTTTTTGTGTGCATGTTTCTGTGTGCTGTTTGGAGCGTGTGTGTGTGTATTTCCTGTTCTCTGAAGTGTTTTGCAGCAGCACTGGGCATGGCTCTATGGAGCCATCCAACAGGACAATGGTGGGGTCAGACTCGGAGGTCATTATGTCTCTCACTAGGAATCCTGGCACCAGCATACTAGTAAAAGTGTTACCCCTCCTGGCCCACAACAATTTCCTTTGACATTATTCCAGAGAAACTGCGGACATCACATTATCAACCAGAAACGTGTGCTCCTCGGCTGTGTAAGTTGTGAGTTGCGGCCATCAGGGCGAGAGGAAGCTGAAGGTGTAGCACAGGGGTCTTCAACGGGGGGTCCGGGACACATATTCTGAAAACTTTAGCCAAAAATAGCAGATCTACAACTTGTACAAGCTCATAATGTTGTGAGCTTGTAGATCGGCTTTTTTCGGCTGAGAATTTTGGAGTATAGGGGAAAAAGAGTAATACTAAGTACAGAGTGAAAGGTCAAGTTTATTAAGTATTGACGGTTCAAGTGGTTAAATATATGAAAACACTAATTGACACGAATCCAAAATACACTGATGATTGTGCAGTCAAACGATGAAACTATAATCCAAAACTATATGGAATCTATGAAAAGGTTGTGGGGGTCCCTGCTTCATCATCTCTCTCAATTAAGGGGTTCTTGGCTTGAAAACATTGAAGACCCCTGGTATAGCATGTCAACAACATACAGTGAAGCTTTATGCATGTTTAACTCACATGGGCAGAAGTGCAAGTGCTTTTGGAGGTGCGCTGTACAGATGCAACAATCTCCAGTATTGATCTCGATCAGCCACAACGATGACTGGATTCATGAGCCCATATTGCATTCTGAGTGTTGGTACCCGCTTAAAAATAAAGTTTTAAATATTTGTTTTATTCAAGAAATGTATAGGTCTGTTAGTTAGCCTACTACATTCAAAGTAAAATCACATTGCCCATATACGTACAATAATTAATTAAATATGAATGATGCCATTTTTCTATGATTTAGGATTCGAGCATTATGTTGTCTATCCTCAAAATCTAGGATAGCTGTGTTCATGACATATACATACCAAATGTGCTGCTGCTGCTATTCTTGTGCATAGCTCTCTTTGGACAGCCACATAGGGAGACGTATTATGAATAATTAATAATTCATCCGTCATGCCTGAACCTGGAAAATAATGTAATGCTTCTTTGCAGTGGAATTCCCTTTAAAAGTGAACTTTCATTTGTCTGTGTCATCCCTTATTGACTACTATTGAGTTGTACAGTAATTCACTCACCTGGTCAGTCTGTTTGATGGATACCAAATTGTAAAACTTCTCTTTAATGGATACCAAATGGCAAAATACCAAATTAAATCTTGAATGAATACCAACTAACCGGATTTGAGGCCCAATTTTGCATCCATGGGCATGGCGCAAGGGGCGTTCCCATGGCCAAGTTGCTATCTTGCGACACCAGCCTTATCCCTAAAACACCTGTGCTACCTGTTACATTATGCATATAGGTGTGGTTTGGGGGTTACATTATAAAACCAACACTGTGCCAGATGACATTGCCTTGCAGGCCATGGCTACACGGAGCTGGATTTTTCATATATCCTGGTTTTTCAGATATCCACATAGAAAAATATCTAGGTCCTCACGGAGCTGGATATTTCATACATCCCGGTTTTTCAGATATACACACAGAAAAATATCTAGGTCCACACGACAAAGATATCTAGGTCTAACAAGCACACACACAGTAAAGTCTTCAGAGATATCCGGGTTCCCTGTCTACATGGATCCAGTGAATCGGATATTTTTCTATCTCTCCACTTATTTATCCGGTTTCAAAAATATCCAGCTTCGCAGCTGAAATATCCAGCTTCGTGTGGCTGCAAGCCCCAACAGCACCAAAAATGTCTAGATTCCGAAATATCCAGCTTCATGTAGCCGGCACCTAAGACCATGATGTACAAGCCATTATCCCCAGTGAAATCTTAGACTCTCTCCCTCTCTGCCCATGGAAGAGTGAAGAGGCAGTCGGACGCTGCCTTGGAATAACATTTTATTTTATACATTTTATTATCACTCACACATTGCTGTTTATAGAGACCTTTAAATTACAGCAATCGCTTGTGTTTTGGATTCATTAAACTGAATGGTCTTTGTGGTTATAGCAAATTTTACTTGTCTTTGATAAGCTTAACTGCTGATAAAACACAACCTATTGACACAAGGAATTAACTGTCCCACTTTTGTGGATTACAATAAAATTGTAATGACAATCACATTCACAATCTTTTAATTCAAGTGCCTCCACACAGTGTTCAATAACTCTGCCGCTGCACCAGGGCGCTTATGTAAGGTCACTATACCCAACATTTGCATAATATGCTCTAGCAGCCTTTGATTGCGTACCATACTTGAACAGAGTCGGCATAATGTATAGCGGGTAGAGCGGCCATAAGATACCATTTGGGTAGCCATAAATCACAACTCTTGTAGAGGTCGCTTATATTGGGACGGTTACTCTCTACAAGAGTTATAAAGGGGAGTTAGCTCTTGCTGGTTGAGCCCTAACATCCATTTTCGGCTCAAAACATGTACAAATCAATAAGGTGCTCACCGCATCGTCAAAACAGTTTTCTATCTACCGATGGGCCCACTCGTCGGCATGTGTTAGTCCATATGTTTCCAATAAATTAATGTTTACTCAAACTTCTCCGAGACTCGCGTTTCCTCGTCGTAAGGCTTCTGCCTTCAGAACTACAGAACGTAGGAATACTTCCGCATACAAAAACGTCATGTCCTAGTATGAGCGAATAGCGACGGCGATCAACGTCACATGATATGTTCGGCCATTTTTACCCAACAACAAGGAAAGCGATGAGACTCTGAGAAGTTTGAGTAAACATCAATTTATTGGAAACATATGGACTAACACATGCCGACGAATGGGCCCATCGGTAGATAGAAAACTGTTTCGACAATGCGGTGAGCACCTCATTGATTTGTACTTGTTTTGAGCCGAAAATGGACGTTAGGGCTCAACCAGCAAGAGCGTTCTGACTCCCCTTTATAACTCTTGTAGAGAGTAAACGTCCCAATATAAGCGATCTCTACAAGAGTTATGATTTATGGCTACCATTTGGGGACAGCGCCAGCTGCCTTGTGCGATGTGCGCAATTAATGGGTAGCGGGTAGTGCAGGGCAGGTCGGAAGATAGGGCCCTTTATGTTTTGCCTGTCCTGTAACCAAAAGCACACAATCCCTGCAGCTGTCCCTGCAGCTGTCACTATGGCTGTTGTCTCGTCAACAGCCATAGTACCCTTGAACAAATGCACCTGATTTCAGATCCTTTGGGACGAACCTGTCGGCTAAATAGGAAATGCAGAGCACAAGTGACAAGCTTCCCCGTCCTCTGAAGATCAGACATGCGAAAACGTATCAATAGACAGTTACACTTCTTGGCCCTGTTCTTGCCTGAAAGAACTTTATTAAGTTACTCCTCTCAAAATTAGATCTGGAGCCTGTTTAGACCCTGAAATATGCCCACGTCCCGCTGGCAGTACCCAGTGTACCACACACACACACACACACACACACACACACACACACACACACACACACACACACACACACACACACACACACTGTAAATTGTGGGAGGCTATGGTATACGCTGATAGGTCCTGCAGTGATGTGTGCGGGCAACAGTAACGAGAACCAGCTGCTCTCCTCTCTCCCCTCCTCTTTCTCCCGTTTCTTTTCTCTCCTTTATTCCCCGGTGTTATTATGATTATCACTGTGCCCCTCCTTCCCATGGCAGAACAGAGCATAAACAACAACAAAGACCACCGCTGACAGAGGCAGGAGAGTCAGACCTCCCTCTATGCATGCACAGATTGCACACACACACACACACACACACACACACACACACACACACACACACACACACACACACACACACACACACACACACACACACACATGCAGTCTATGCCTATAGACTACATACAGCATATGTAAGCACACTAGGGATGGGACGATAAGCGTTATTATCATTTATCGTGATAAAAAACACTCACGATAATCGTATCGTGGAGATTTAATTTATCTGGAAATCGTCCTCCGTCATGCACTGGGATGATTTCACCTTTTGGTTGCCGAGTTGATACAGTCTTTGTTTCACTCTCTACCAAATCTCTTTGCCAAAAAATAGCAGATCTACAAGCTCACAACGTGTCGCTTTTGCAGCGCTTCGTGAGCTTGTAGATCGGCTATTTTGAGAACCACCAACATTTGCCAAAAAATAGCCGATCTACAAGCTCACAACGCGTCGCTTTTGCGACGCGTTGTGAGCTTGTAGATCGGCTATTTTTGGCCAAATGTTCCGCCCTAGGATACCGTTAATTGACGTTGGGGATTTTTTTGATAATCGTGATAATATTGGTCACAATAATCGTGACATGAAATTTTCATATCGTTACATCCCTAAGGCACGCTTGCATAGCATATAGATACATGTGTATCTACATTCTGGACACACATACTGTACATAATAAGCACCTTTATGTTTAACGCACATTCTAATGAACAGAATACAGATACACACGCCGTACATAGCCTGCAGTCACACATGAATAGACACATATTATCCACTCAGGCACTCACACGCGTGTACAGAAATCTGCATGTCCGCGCACATACAGCCTTCTGCTAATGACGGCTGTTGGCAGTGAGGATGAGTGGGTGGGGGGTTTCACTCACTGACAGATGATATCTCATTGAGGGAAGATCTGTCTTTGAGTGATTACACCAGCCTAGATTGTATTAGGGCTGAAACACGCTTTTCATTTTGGCGTCCATGGTAACAGATCATACCGTCCGCGCCGATTGCGTGTCTCTCGCGGTATTGTATGACGCACGGGAAATCTAGACTTATGCCGTGCAGCCCCAAAAGTCACCAACACAGCGACATAGACAGTGAAACATTGTCATATTGATATCAAATTAGCTATCATTTACTTTCTGCCAGCAGAACGTTCTTTTTTTCAGCCTTGTTTATGAGCGAGAAGCTGCTTGAAGCAACTGAAAATATTGATCTGTACAAAGTCAGTCCCACTGATGAATTTGGAAAGATGAAATGTAGAACTCCACAGGTGTCGTGACCACCTCAATGTAAGGAACTGAAAAGAGGCGCAGGTATGTTTTAAGAATGGATTATCGTTATGCTGACAAAGCCATAGAGCCGAAACACATTCCGATTGTAATGTTGGCCTCCATACGTTAAAACAGGGGTCTTCAATGTTTTCAGGCCAAGGACCCCTTAGTTGAGAGAGAGATGAAGCAGGGACCCCAACAACCTTTTCGTAGATTCCATATAGTTTCATTATTTGACTGCACAATCATCAGTGTATTTTGGATTCATGTCAATTTGTGTTTTCAGATATTTAACCACTTGAACCGTCAATACTTTATAAACTTGACTTTTCACTCTGTACTTACTCTGCTCTTTTTCCCCTCTACTCCAAACCTCTTTCTGGAGGACCCCCTGTAGTAACTCTGAGGACCCCATAGGGGTCCCGGACCCCCTGTTGAAGACCCCTGCGTAAAAATAAAGACGTACCTGAAGTACCGAACGTGAGTGCTGGCTGGCATCACTCTCTTTATGTTCAGAAATGGATCCATAGAGAGCATGCCATCAGAAGCCTAACAGTGTCTGCAGCTATGACTAGCTTGCATCATCACAAGTAAAATCTCTGCTCTGATTGTCTTTTAAAGAGAAATTATCGAAACTTAACTTGTTTCTATAATTTGGCACTGTTTGAAGAAGTCTGCTATGAAATCGGCGTCTGTTTATTAATGTAAAGCACAGACATACAGAAAGTAGCATACTACATATGCATTCAACCTTTCCATAATGTGTAACTGTATGCTGCTACATTGTCAACCAATTCAGCTCTCATCTTCCAGTGCTGCTCCTTTGTTTTCATTCCTGAGCTCTGAATCTGTCTTGAGAGGTTATGGGTTCAGTGTCTTGTTCAAGGACACTTGACACAGCTAGGAAGAGCTGTAGGTGTTACAGGTGAATGCTATAATGCCTAATCCTAACCCTAACCTCAGTAAAACTATGCCTAAACCTAATCTGGTGAATGCTAACCTGCCGACGCTGTTGAATGCTAACCTGGTGAATGTTAACCTGGTCAATGACAAAAACAAAACAAACATGGACAGCTCGGCTCAGATACGTTGCAAAACAAAGGACACAGATACAAATAGACTCCATGTACCGTACCTACATTGGACCATGAAATAAAACATTATATATACACACATTGTTTGTGTGTATGTTTGTATGTAGATGGGTGAATAACTACACCAAACAAATACAATACAATAAAAAAATAACAGTATTAGTACCCACAACAACAACAACAACAACAACAATAGAAAAGTAAAAAAGCCAAAATGATAATAATGATCCTATCTTCTATGCATCAAGGTTAGTGGTATCTTTCTGTCCGTCTTTCTGTCTGTACGGTATGTCTGTCTGTTCAAGAAGAGCAGGTGGTTCAATCTTGTCTACTGTATTTTATTTTTCTATTCTCTCTTTTGAGGCGGTAGGAAGGCTTAGAGGGAGATGGAGTAGGAGCGAAAGTGCTGGAAAGATGTAATCTCAGCACAGCGGGATATTTTTTTCCCCCCCAGAGGCAGTGGTCTCTGACCACCATTAAACCATCTCTGACCATCCTTATCGCTCTTTACTGGTTAATCTGGTGATGATTCATCACTCTCTCACACACACACACACGCACACAAACACAAAGCACGTGTATACTTGCAAAGATACACACTCATATAAACATACTGTGTAATGTGCATATGAACAGCCGCCCTATAAAATGATACATCCACACACATTAACCTGTACATTGCACTCTAAACAAATCCTAAAAACAAAAAGACCTCCTCCCCCTGCCTGCACACACATCAAGCAGCAAGCCCTCAGGCCATTCTTACCTCCAGCCATACATCATACATGGCATCATGAACCGTATATGTAGCCGCAGGGTCACTCCACGTAGCTGGGTCAGCTGCCTGTCTTCTTCTCCTGCACCCTGCATCGTCTTAATTCTTAAGTTTGCACACACACACACACACACACACACACACACACACACACACACACACACACACACACACACACACACACACACACACACAGGCACGTGCACACATAGACATCAAAGGGGGCTTGAGCCCCTGCCCTTTTATCCGCCTGTAAAAAGTGCCCTCTCCAGACCATGAATGCAGTTTTCACTATGGTGAAAGAAATGCAAACGCCCTCTTTCCATGCCATACCTGAAGGCAGCATTCAAGAGAATTGCCTTTTCCAAACTCTCCTGAACTTGAATGCAGTATCTTAATTGCCCTCTCTGCGCAGAAATCCATACTCTACGCCACATTCTCAGGTATTGACTTGATTATGCTTAGTTCAGTGTGCCGAAAATAGCTGACCTCCAAGCTCGACGCGTTGTTAGAAGTTTCAGCACCTGCCTCTCCAACATTCTCTGCACGTCCCTCTCACACACACACACACACACACACACACACACACACACACACACACACACACACACACACATACACACACACACACACACACACACACACACACACACACACACACACAGATATGTGCTGGTGGAACTTCCCTTTGATGCCAGTTACCTTGCACACGGCGAGAGGATGAGGGGAGGAGCCCGTCTTTTTACTAGATGTGTAGTTTTTAAGGCGAAACAAGAAGCAGACATGCATGCCTCGCAGCTGATCAGATACTCAGCTGCTGCGGCAGGAATGTTGGAGCAACGCGAGGATGTCTTCTTTTAGGGAAGCACGGGGGAAATCTACAGTATACAGAGAGGACACAAGCCGTGCACTTGTCCTATCAGAATGCACACACGGTTCATTATGTGCCTGTACTGTCTGTCTGTATATGGGTGTGTGAGTTTAGGTTTGAATGGATCGAATCCACGTGGTGTTTTAAAAGGAATATTCGAAGGTAGTTTTTGGCCATTTCCTCCACCAAGTTCAACCCTCTTACATTCTCTTTTAGAATTGCGGATATTCTCACTGATCCAATGTAATGACCCGGCCTGTATTATTGTTAGAACGTATTAACTGTCTCTAGTAACCAGCTGACGGTATTGAGTTGGTCGATGACACGTGGATCTTCTTTGAAGGTGTCCTTTTCTCTCTTGTCTTCAATATTAGTCTTACCATCACTGAAAGTACTGTTAACTCTTGAACGGAACTCATCTGTCGCCAGCTCAGCCTCATATTGTGGCGTATTAGTTATCGCTATATAAGGACTACCCCAGAGAATAGCCGTTGGATTTGTCATCCATATATTCTTATTAGGAAATGTCTGTAAAGAGAGGGACATCTCTGTAACAATTATGCTTAACTCTGAACACCAGCTAAGACCCTTTTAGGTGTCTGACCACACTAAGACAAAAAACAGGCATCAATACACAATGCACCTGAACTCCATCACAAGACTATGCATTCCTACATTCCTTATAAATGGCCTATAAATTAGATCAACTATTTACACAAAGGAGGTCTGCTGCCAGGGTTTGTGTGCCATTAAAAGAAGCATTATGAAAAGCACACGCTTGTTAAGTTGTATTTTTGGGTACAGCTGCAAGCTGTAAAAAGCTGCAAAAAGAAAAGCATATCAGTTTTGAATAATTAAAATCTGTGTAAGAATATCTGTTGTCATTTAGATCTTTTTTTTGGGGGGCGAGTTTCAAGCCCAAGGGTTTTTCTGCTTTATTGGACATTACAAAAAAGGATTGTCTGACTAGAAGGCGAGAGCAGAGAAGGGGGGGAGAGATGATAGGTGACATGTAAGTCGGGAGTTGGACTGGGAGAGGATCAGGACATTATGATAATGGTAGTCAGTTTGCTAAGTACTTGAGCCTGCGCCAGGATGCCCCTGTTTCTAGTAGAAAATGTGTAAATGGTAATGTGTTTGGCAAGATGTCAAGCTACTGTAGTTTGTGCTGACCACTTCATTTACTCTGCTACACTCTTGACGTGCATCGTCATTATTAAGAACTTAATGAATATTGGACAAGCCCAGGTACAGTGGCTTCCAGTCTTTGTACCATACCATTCAGGTGTATGTTATTATGAAAAGTTACAATGAAAAGCTCCACCGGCTGTCTGTCAGTCAGTCTGTCTGTCTGTCCGTCACGTCACGTCACGTCACGTCACGTCACGTCACACTTTTAGCCCTACTCTTATCTCCGGCACCATTGCCCCTATCCATGCCAAACTTGGCACACATACTCCTTGGCTGGCAAACCACAACCTCCGCCCCTGATTTCTCACATTCTTCTAGCGCCACCATGAGGTTGCCTTAGGGGGTCTTACTGGTTTATATAGAATTAAGTGTTGCTATCCTAGTCATTTTGTAGCACATAACTTGTTTTCTTTGCTTTGTCCGCTTAGGCTACCTGTTGGTTGAATCAGTCACAAAGAAAAACATACAATAGAAAAGGTTCAAATCGAAAAGATCGAAAAGATATATACTATACAGATACAGTGGCATAGATAGTAGCAGTTATGTACAAGATGTATAGCCTGTCAAATGCAGATTTGTACGCAAAGGTCCCTGTTGATTGTCTGTCAGCCAGTCTGCTTTTCAATACAGAAACAATGACAGGTGTTCTGGTCTCAAACCAAATATGAAGATGCCGAGAACTGATGGTGATGGATACAGACTTAAATGGTGTCCGCGTAGAACTGGACCATACTCTTCTTCATCTTCATCTCTTATCTCTACAGCCCTAGAATATTGAGCTCCAAGTTATTATGTACCAGGAATCAGAGTTCAACCTCCCATGATCTGTTATCAGAGATTGTAATAATGAGGGTGTGTGTCCACAAACATCAGGAGCTTAGCTTATTGGTAGCTGAAGGCACAGTTATTGATATACAGAGACAAGAGGGGAGAGCTTGCAAAACCCTACAGTGCATGCTCCAGTGCTGTGTGCTCTGCACTTATACGCTTAGGTACTTAAGGTGCACGTCGTTCAGTGTTCTGTTTCTCTAATAAACCAAAGCACAGTGCACTTAGCCAAATAGCACTCCAGAGACATATTTGGCTACGTATGAGTTATGATATGACCCACAAATGAAGATATCCCATTGTAGACACCAACCATGAGATCGCTCGCTGGCCAGCTTTTTCAAGGTGCAATATTCCCTTTTATTAACGGACATTTAGTGGGAATTAATGGGAAATTAAAGGAATAAAATGGAAATACATGTTTTTTTTTGGTCGGCTTTATTTATCATGTGATATGCAGATAGAAACGAACCTTTTAATAATATCATGAGCAAATATCATGAGACCCCCCCCCCCCCTCTCCCTCCCAAGAAGTGATGCCCCCACAGTCATCCACAGGATTGAGCTTACTTCAACCTTTCAGAAAGGATCTTGCAATTTGTCTTTGAGTATAAATCAAAGTACAGAGTTTCTGTCACCTCATTGAGCCAAAGCGTGACTGTGGGCACCTCCTTTCTTTTTCCATTCTTTTTTTTTTTTTTTTTTTTTTTTTGCTAGTGATAAGACCATATGACAGCAGACGCTGTTGAGTTACTTGAAGTTTTCTCATATCTTCCCAGGATCAAGTGGCTTCATTTCCAGCGAATGAAACTTGCTGCTTGGTGTGAACAGATGGTGTGAACTGTAGGCCTACTGGGAGGCTGTAGTGGCTCAGGGGTAGAGTGGCCGTCATTAGAACACAGGCTCCTCCAGAGTTATTGACGAAGAGTCCTTGAGCAAGACTCTGAACCCCTAGTTGCTCCCAGTGAGTAGGTTGGTGCCTTGCATTCGTTTCCTCCGCCATCGTTGTATGAATGTGTGTGTGAATGGGTGAATGTAATGCACAATCTCTGTAAAGGTGCCTTGGATAAAGGCGCTATATAAATGCACCATTTACCTTTACCATTTACCTGTAATGGAAGTGTGCTTACAATGCACAGCAGCTCACGTACAGTATAGAACAGCCCCACTGCACAGGAGAGGACACAGTCCTGCTTATCATCCAGGCTTACGCAATACTGACCTTTTAATGCAACATTTACATAGAGTACATACAGTATACATGAAGTACATACTGTATACTCTTTCTGTGTAGACTCCCAGTTTTAATGCAACATTTACATAGAGTACATATTGTCGTTGTCGGGTGGAAACCTTGTATGTCCAAAACCGTTCGTTTTGTATTTATCATTTTAAAAATGATTTTAAAAAAGTGAAAATAGCAGACCCACAAGCACACAACGCCTCTTGTGCGTCTGTCTTGTATGATGAAGCAGGGCTTTAATTTATGAGGAAAAAAAACACACACATTTATGATTTGAAACTTGGAGGTTTCTGCCCGACAGTGACGATATACATGAATTACATAATTATACTCTCTCTTTATGCGTAGAATAGACTCCCAGTTGCTTTTACTTGATTTAATGTACAGTATTGTTTGTGTGTCTTCCTAGGAAGATTCTGTAGGCTAAATACACCCTGAAAGTCCTGATATTTCTGCATTGTTTTTTAACTCATTGAGTGCCACCCCTTTCACCACTAGAGGGCGCCCAGTGGCCATAGAAAATCCCATAGAGATATGCTGGTATATGCAGAAGCCCTGCAGCCATGACTTGCCTGAACACTTTCCTTTGTGCATGTACAGGAAGAGGTTGAAGTTAGCTTGAAGTTAGCTATTGGCTACCAAGCATTTTAGAAGCCTTATTTTCGTCAACTTAGCCATGATTAAACCTTGCACACCTCATGCATGGGAAAAAAACAGAGAAGAATGAGCTCTAAAAAATCCAATGCAATCCTGGATTGCATTGAAGTGGATTTGTGCAGTTTGTTCACAGCTTTCAAACAAAAAAATCCGATTGGAAATCCGTTCAGGCATTCTTGAGATAATCGCCATTATGTTTTACATGTTATGTAAACAAACATGGCTGCCCTGTATGTTAGATGGGGTTGTATGGGGGTGGAACATGCAAAATCGCGATTGAAATCATGTTCACTAGATTTGATGGGGTCCAAAAAATTAAAAAAAAAAAAAATTTTTTTTTTTTTTTTTTTTTTTTATATCCCGAACATGTTCGGGATAGGCACTCTGGTATGCGATAATATATCCCGAACTAATTCGGGATAGGCACTCAATGAGTTAACAGGGTAACTTTTTTTTTTTTTTTTTGGATGAAAATATCTGTTCTGGAAAAGATGTGTAACTTGTAAACATGTATGAAAATGGATTGTTATTTAACCTTGTGAGCAACCCCTCCCCAACATGCATATAGTCACTGTCGGGCACAAACCATCTCCAAGTTTCAAATGTGTACGTTTTTTCATAAAGTAAAGCCCTGCTTCCTCATACAAGACTGTCACACAAAACTAGTGAAAATAACTGATCTACAGTACAAGCTCACAACGTCTCTTATCACAAGGCGTTGTGTGCTTGTAGATCGTCTATTTTCACTATTTTAAATCTTTTTATTTTTTATTTTTTATAAATACAAACGGTTTTGGACATACAAGGTTTGCACCCGACAACAACGATATGCATTTCTGCCTGTTGTTGCTCGCACAGTATACAGTGTGTAGCGGTGGTTTAGCATGTTTAGTCCATTGACCACAACTCACGTTATACTCCAAAATACTGGGAACCATTTTCCAGAGCATATGTTGGTTTGTTTGATTTCCAAGGGAAACCATTGGATTCAGTTCATTTCATATGGTATGAAAATAAACTTGTGGAGTTTAGATGTGCACATTGCAGCCACAGACATAAAAAGGTAGACGCCTCTTCCGGCTCTCTGGTACCCGTCTCGCATTGATAGGCATTTTTGATCGACAGGCTTGGAATTCTTCTGTGTGCGTAACAGACACGGAAGGTCGGTAGGCAAATCACAGGCAGGTTTGAATGGAAAAGTCCCAGAAAAGACGCGTTGCAGTGACGTCAATACGTGCGCATCACGCGTCTCTGACGCATTCACGTTGCCTAGAGACGCATTCACGTCAGTGTCCTTGGGTCCCACGGACGCATTGCCTCCATTGGAGTCCACGTTAAAATAATTTACCACGTCGCGAAAAAAAGAATATTTTAAAAAGTCCACAGACGCCACCATTGTTCATGGGTGAAGGCATGCTACTTTACCCTACGTTAACACAAATGAAATCCGCGTAGAAAGTCTTAAAACAGACGATAGAACTAACAACGATGGTCACAGAATTCAATGGGTGCCTTAGTTTTAGCGTAGCACCGGGCCGCTCTCTGACCATAGTGGCACAGCGTGTTAGGTGATACACCAAGAAGGGTTCCCCCACCGAACGTGGGTTTGGCTTGTCGAGCCTGTTATCGGGTAAGCGTCATGTCATGGGCTGCTATAACGGCCGGGAGGTACAATGCGTCATCGATAGTTGTGTGCTTTGGAAGTGCATGCGTGCCGCGGAACAACGGTGGAACGCAAAAAAGTTTGGTTACCTTTTTGAAAAGACAAGGGGAGAGCTAAATACAATGGGCTATATGCAGCACGGTTGTTACATCATGCTCGGGAGGGAACACTTCGACAATGCAGACGGAGCCAGGCACTTGTCCACAGTGCATCACATAAGACCCAAGTGCAATCAATAACTTTGCACGTCTGCGACTAGCTCTGGTCCATAGCGTTAAGCCCTTTGCACACAGGCGCGTTTAACCGCACGGATAAAACGGACAATATAATTTTTTGAAAAGAAAACAATGATTCTCTATGACCTCATGCACACCGGCTCCGAATTAGCCGTGCGACGAGTGGCTGCCGCCGTGCGTTTTTTTCTCGATCGAACCCAGTTCGATTCGTGCGTCTTGTCGCATGCGGTAAAAAACTCATCACTCCTTTTATGACTCCTTTTGGGATCCGCAGCGGCGATTCCGCACAGCATTGCACACCAAATCCAATGCGTTTTATTCATGCCGCAAACGAAAAAAACGCAACTGTCCTGTGTGCAAAGGGCTTTAGTGGAGTTCTCCTCCACTCAACGCTATGGACCAGAGCTAGTCTGAGACGAGTTGAAACAACTCCAACGCGGGCTGTTGAAGCAGCGCGACAACAGCTCTCTTCCACCCAAAGTATGTGGTGCTTGAAAATATGAATGATTCCATCGATAATAATCCGTTTGGGACACTCAAAATCACTGCCATAGAGTTATAATGTATCGCTCTGTGCGAATGAATCCGTAGCGTTGCCAGCGCGAGTTCTTCTCAGTCTACCGAAAATAGCAGATGTACAAGATCACAACGCGGTGCGAGCAGACACGGTTTGAGCTTGTTGATTGGGTATTTTTTTGTTGCGTGACACCGTCGTACTATGCATTATAAATTACACTGTTAAAGAGACGGTACACATTTAGTTTCTTCAAATATTTTCCAAAAATAAAAAGGTTGACTTGCCTTCTGTTAAAGATACTGTATTTGAAGGCCCTGGTCAAATGTATTTAATGGAAAAAATATAAAAAAAAAAAAAAAAGGAGAGACATGGAAATGTTAGCCCATAGTTTATAGTATAGTTTTACAGTAGGCTATTATTATTAATTCATGAATAGTACTGTAATTATATATATATATATATATATATATATATATATATTAGTGTCTCATCATGTCTTTCCACAAAATAACAGAAAAAAGCTCAATAGTGGATTAGTGGGCTCGATAAAAGCCCGGCTCGATAAGCAACATCGATAAGGTGCTCATTATCAATAAAAATTAACGAGCTCCATCCCTAGTGCTTCTTCATCTCAAGGTACTATCATAGTTTAATTGTTTCATTCGTTTGTGTATGTATTTTGTAAGATAAACAATGTAAATAACCATATAATAACCAATTCAAGTTAAATGCTGCACTTTGTCAAAAATTACATGACGCGTTGAATTTTTGTGGGACCCATAAAATATCCCTGGGACTCATCCGAAAGACCCTTCTTGGGTCCCGGGACTCATTACATTAAAAACCTATTAACATCACTGGCGTTGTGATTGGCCAGTAGTTTTTTTTTTTGAGTGGCAGCTGGTGGCAGCCGGCCCTCGACACTTCCGCTTTTCTGCCTATCAAGTTGAACGGGTCGCTCCAATCAACTGCAGCGGTGGACGAGGTATCTAGCTTTTTATATCTGTGATTGCAGCTACATACTGTATAGCCATGGACACCAAGAGCCCTATCTTAGCTCAAAGTTGCTAAACCCACTATTTGGAGATCTAGCTTTGCGCAAGGGATGTTTCCGTGCAAAAGTTAGAATGTTGGGACCAAACAATTAATACAAAATAACTATAACCTCCAGATTAGATTAGGGGTCATAAAAATAACATTCTGATGTATGGGTGAAATAATACATCAACATTTATGGGGAAAATATATATTTGGATGTCTCTCATCTTTCAATTCTGTAAAGTCCACCTTTACTTCTGCTATATTGATGATGTCGAATGATAATGATAATAGTTTATCGTTAGACTGGTCTTAATTTCTTCTTTCATCACAGTAGCAATTTATTGCCAACAAATCTAGCCCTAGGGCGAGAAGCGACCTCGCCCTAAGGGCGGCCATATATGGAGCGTGACATGAGGTGTGACTGACTGACTGACTGACTGACTGACTGACATGAGGCGGAGGTTTTCATACTAACTTCTCCCTGCTGTCGCAATAAGACACTCATGGCATTTATCTTTGTGAGATTTAAATACATTTACCAGGTGCGTCCAAACTTAGGGTGGGGAAGCGTCGCGGCTGCGCCGGCTGCTCACAGTACTGTATTCTGTTTGAAATTATTAATTAGTTATGTCATGCAGGTGCTGGGCATGTGCAGGTCTATAAATCAGAGCAAACTATCTCCATCCCATGCCCTTGCTTTTCCTCCCTTTTCCTCCCAATTTAGTCGTTTTTGCCATATTAATTCCTCGCCCACACACGTTTCTGTGTGTTGTCGCTGGCTCACCTGCCATTGAGGTGCCCCCACCGGGAGGACGTAGAGCCCTCGTCCTACTTCTCCTGCCCAACGCTCTCTGCTGACAGGTGCCTCCCGAGCCCATAGGAGCATGTGCAGTGACAAATGTCACCTTCCCCGACCGGCTTCCCTCCCTCTGACTTATTGTGCTCGTATACTCTCAAGAACCGCTGTGGATGAGCTAGTACTTTACCACTGTGCCACCCGAGCACCCAGGTAGATGATTTATTTGTACATGCCAATTTGAACGTGACTTGCTTGTGATAGGCAATCAAACACACAAAATATAGCTGTATGTTTATATTTGTGTCTGGCAAAGCCTTGCATGGGACAGTGGCATATTTCTCTTTGTGTAAATTACAATGAAATTAGATGCTGTTTTCTTGGCTTTCAACATTAACTGCATCACCACCAGGCTTTCCACAGCGGAAAGGCTGGTTTCTATATTCTGTTCAGTGCCCAGGTCTAGCCTGCTTTCTCTAATCTGTAATTTGCACTGTAAACATGATTGCTATATTGGGATCAATTAGCATTGCTGATCCGGTCTGGGGGGGAAACGGTGTGTGCATGATCTGTTGGCAAATTAGCTGATACAGTAGACAGACTTTTGATCGGATCAGAGAGTACTGGGCAGTAAATGGAAACCATGCTGGTGATGCAAGTAACATGAACACACACACGCATGAGAACTGTTTCCGTATCCGCTCTAGCCATGCCTCTTCAAACTGCAATGTGATCCCAGTCTACATTAACTCTTTAACTGACAGATTTAAAACATCGTCTATAGCTGACCTTGCCAGCTATTCAATGTTTGATTCTTTTTAAATATTGCTGCTATTTTTTTAATCTGTTATATTGTTAGTGTGAGTGTGAAGCAACACCTTGCTTCACACTCACACAGTTCACTCCTGTGATTTGCCAGTACAACCGTCTGTGCTCTGTATGCCATTTAAACACACGGCTATCTGTGAACCGCCGCGCTCATTGATGATGACACCCACCACCCAAGCAAATGCCTGTTGATCTTTGCCAGACCACAATGAGTGAAGCAACATTTGTGGGCTGGCTTTGTGATGCTGCTGTTCTGCTGTGTTCTGTTTAGAGGTCATATTCTATATCCGTATTGGCTGGTTAAATATTAAGAGTAGCGCATTCATGTTGAGATTTCCCAAATCAATCAGAATCCACTTTCATGGCTAGATTTAAACTTAGCTAAAATAGCTGATCTACAAGCTCATTGTTCTGCCAATCCACTGGAGATCTATTTTCTTGCCAATGGCAGGACATGTGAAGCTTTGAAATGGCACATCTGTAGGTCCATGATATAATGGCATGTCGGTCACGTGGATGGTTCTGTAAAAAACGCGGAGCCGACCGACCCTTGGGTTCTCAGCGATACTTGCACTAAGGACCAGAAGAAGTTGTTCCAGTACTTATAGATTATAAGATGAAGACAATATTTGGACTTTTATCTGAGTCCAAATCCACATCTGTTGTGGACTATAACATAAGAATCTGGTACTTTTCCTGAGCCTTCCCTGTGCTCCATCCCTTTTTAGCTTTCCTGCTGTTCGTCACAATGTAAATGCAAAAGAAATGTACTGTACATTGCAATTTAGATATTTCCTTTCAGTCTGCATTGTAATGCTGTGTCTCAGTTTCATCCTCGGCCAAACCTTTGTCTACGAATGATGACACAAAATTGTGTCTGTGGTCTCGACGGTCGGACCGCCAACTTGCTCTATCCCTGTCCGAGCCGACCAAAGTTGGTGTAACACAAGCCAGAATGAGAGCACCGGAGCGCAGCTATGCAAAACTGTGGTCACGGTGCGAGGGAGGCTATCCCACAACCAGACTGAAAACGCCACACTTTCATCAGTTAGACGAAACACAGGCTCTTGTGTCACAGAGGGAGGTAACTGGCTCGGATCCATAGGGCTTTTTTTTTTTGGCCCGCGAATGAGAACGGCCCATGATGCGTTGATTCGGGGGCTTCGCCATGTTTGGATAGGTAGGAGGAGGGGAAGGAAGGAGGTGTGTCCTATCCTAACGCGAGGCTTTTGCCTCGCCGCGCGCCAGCCTATCACGGCGCCGGTCGCCGGTGGGTTGGGTTGTTAACAGCCAGGCGGGGAGAGCATAAGTAGAAGTCTTTAGGACCCAGCAGAGCAGCTCGTGTGGAGTAGGATCTCGGGGCTGAGTCACTGCATGTGTCTGAGGAGCAGCGGGCAGGCAGTCAGTCAGACACACACAGCAGCCAGAGCAGAGCAGAGCAGAGCGCAAACGGAGACGCACGGAGCAAGAGGTGATCTCACACTCCACACAGCTCCAGGATAACACAGGAGCGGGATGGGTTGACTCCAGGAGCGGGGAGAGGAGTGTGCGGGGAGAGAGAGATAGACAG
>NC_137827.1:48252035-48329535 GCF_963921795.1 Nannobrachium achirus | reverse complement strand
CATCAGGCATTATAGAGACCAGGATTACCGCATGTTTTTCTGAGGGTATCTACCCTAGGAGACACGGGGAGAACATGCAAACTCCACACAGAAAGGCCCTATCGCCAACCCCACCTAGTGTGTGGGCGCTGATTTAATGTATAGGACTTATATTTATTTGTAAGACTGTCAGAAAGGTGTGAGTGTACACTACACATACGTCTTAATGTATCAATTTGTACACTCTCAGAGTTGAATGAACACTAGCCCTTACCCGTTCAAAGATATGAGCTCCAAAATGATGTGCAGTGTGTGGGTTATGGGATGTGCACTGTGCACACAGTATATGAGGGATGGAAAGTAACTTTAACTGGTGCTTACATGATAATATGTAGGAGCATCAATGTAAGAAATACCCGTTTCGTTTAATGGCTACAGAGATACTGTGTACCGATCTGCATGATTTTTGGACAACATCTGTAACAGGGCCAGACAACCCCCCCCCCCCCCCCCCCCCCCCACCCCCACCCTACCCCACCCCCCCGCGCGCCACACACACACACACACACACACACACACACACACACACACACACACACACACACACACACACACACACACACAGCTGGTTAAACATGTTGCCTCATGCTAGATGCAGAATAGATATGCCTCATGCTAGATGCAGAATAGATAGTAGATACACCAGAAAAATGGTAATATACAGCATACGATTTGTGACAAGTGACAAACGGGCTTCACAGTTATGTCAGGTGTGTTCATATGCTAATGGTGATGCGATTTCAGATCAATTGCTCCAGCCACTGAGGAGAAACACTGTTACAGACGGACACTCAGACAGACGGACGGACGGACGGACAGACATTTGGAAAATGATATGTTTGATGTGCGTGCATGCGTGAGTGTGTCTATGTCACTTGATATGTGCACGTGTGAGAATTCTGAGAACAAGCAAGCCGTATTAGTGTTGCTGACAGCCAAAGGAGACTGAGAATCTCCCCTCACACAAAGTCTTCTGAGATCCCTGAACCCATTTGAAGGTGTGATGTGGCTGCCTGCCTCCTCTCTTTCATTTTGTCTGGGAAGGCAGAGCGGGATACTGCCGCACGCAGCGGGCACACACACACGCACGCACATGCACGAACGCATGCACGCATGCATGCACGCGCACAGTTCGAGAGCGTCATGGCACTGTGCACACTAACTACACCACCGAGAATGTGTGCTGGGGCATGATAGGCGTTGCTGTGACTTGTCCTCTGGAGCTATTTGCATTAATTTGCTGGCGGGGTGATTAGAGGCAAGGAGAGGGCATGTAAGAGATCTGCTCATAAAACAATTTAATACTTGTGCTATTGGGTTGTAAAACGATTTAATGCCAACAGTAGAAAAATGCTTAATGCTGGCTGGAGGGTAGTCATGTCCTACCAGGGGCTAGATTCTTAGATCAGAGGTTTAATTCAGTGGTTCTCAACCTGTGGGTCGGGACCCCCAGGGGGGTCCCCATATTATTTTGGCGGGTGCCCAGATGATTAACTTAATGTGCAATATTGTTTTCTCACTCAACAGTAAACAAACCAACTTAATGTTTAAGTTTAAGTCTATAGAGGGTATCTGCACATTTATAAAGTGACAATTTAAGGACTCTTAAATGACAAATTAAACATTGGCCAAATTGTCAAATATTAGCGCCAGAAATTGTGAAAATAGCCGATCTACATGCTCACAGCGCCTCGCAACACAAGGCGTTGTGAGCATGTGAGCTATTTTCACAATAGAACTGTGATAGCAAAATGTAATGCCTCAACTCTTAGTGCTCGTCAGGGTGGGGGTCCCCATTTAAAATGTGATTTTTGTGAAGGGTAGTGGCCTGAAAACGTTGAGAACCACTGGATTAATTGAGGTGATTTGTACACAGATTAGTTATTGATTACAAAGATTTGAGATGGGTATGATACTCTGAGAAATCAGAGATCACATCAAGTAATGTTTAAGCTCAAGTTCCAGTGGTGAATTATATTATGCCTTATCTGCAGCAGCACAACTGGAAAGACCACTTAATTTCTAGGCGTTGATCCATTATTGATCACTGGTTACCTCTCACTGGATTTCCTCAAGTAAGTCATGTTATCTGATACTTTCTTAGCTACTTTTGACTTTTCCTCCACAGTCAATAGAATTTGAATTTGAATTGACAATGTTTTGGTTCTACATTTGAACGGCACGGTTATTGTATCTGTCGGGCATTTTCATCCATTATTACCTCGGCATTTTGAGTGAAAGGTATATTATACAATATATTAGTATCAAGTCAACGGCCAGGGAACAAGCCAAAAATTCAAATGCCTTATTATCCCAAAAGGGCATGTTTTGTTCCGCAACAGAATATAAAACGCAATATAAATAATGAACAAAGATTCACATAAACTTGCCGTACAAGATTCATCAAATGAACAATGCACAGTCAGGAAATGACCTCTGATGTGGTGAATGCTGTACTGCTCTGCTTTAGTTCGTAGTGCATGGCGTGTAAGCTGCTGTCAGGGTGCTGTACAGCAATGGTTCTCAACCTGTGGGTCGGGACCCCCAGAGGGGTCCCCAAATTATTTTGGGGGGTCGCCAGATGTTTAGCTAAATGTTAACGTTGTTTGCTCACTAAAGACCGACATAGACAGTATACGTGTATAGACCCACAATGCAATTTAAGGACTTTAAATACCTTTTTAGTACCTCTGGTCAAACATTGGTAACATTGTCAAATATTAGGCAGAAATTGTGAAAATAGCTTACCTGACTTTCGCCAGATGGTGGCAGCATTGCGTATATAACGCTCTGCTTTACCATCTGGGCTTGCTCGGCCAGAGTTGATAACACTCGTAAAGTCCCGGGCCGGACCAATCAGCGGCAGCTATGGGCGGGCTCTGAGCGGCTCTGAGCCAATAGAGTCTGATTGCAGACCACGTGGAAACCCAGGAGGCGGATTCTGGGTGCAACGTCATGCAGACAGGCCAATATGAGTGGTTGGAGTTGGCACTCCCAGACTGTGATAGAAACGGCCACATCCAATCACCTGCTACAGAAATTCAAAAAATGGCCCGCCCCTTACATCGAGTCTGTCCGAGAGAGCCCAGATGTAAGGCAGAGCGTTACGCACTGCTGCAACTATCTGGCGAAAGTCAGGTTAGAAAATAGCAGATCTACATGCTAACGCGAGGCGTTGTGAGCATGTAGATCTGCTATTTTTTTTACAATGGAATAGATCAAGTCAAACTAAATGTAATGCCAACTACAACAATTGCAAGTGCTTGTGCAGAGTGGGGGGTCCCCAGTTGAAATATGATTATTTTCGGGGTCGTGGTCTGAAAAGGTTGAGAACCACTGCTGTACAGTAGCTGCTACTACCATTTTATTTCACTTCTCCTCTTTAGAATTGTATTTATTGTCTCTCAAAAACATTTTGGCTGTCAACCATCGTCTCAAACAAATATATATATATATATATATTTTGCTACATTTCTGTCTGCCCCATGCAGTGTTGCTACTGGAGTACAGCTGTAAACATTTTTATTATCTGGGATCCACTGTGTTCCAAGTCTGTCTTTATATGACAGATTCAATAACAAACAGTTGTGTTGTCGTCGATGGATCTTCCTTCAACTGAGGGGGAAAAACTGTCAGTAATTAGTCATGCTCAGTATATTACTGTTGCTATTTACATTCATGCAGTTTTCTAGGGCTGTCACGATTATAACATTTTACATGACGATTAATTGTCACTCAAATAATTGCGATTAACGATTTAATTGTGTATTTGTTGTTGACAATTACATTTCTGTTTGGCTTTTAGGCTTTGAAGTTGCACATGGCAATCATGACACATAACTTAAATGTACAAAGAAATTACTGACATATTTGACAATTTTATACTTAAAAAAGAACATTGATGCGACGCGTTGTGAGCTTGTAGATCGGCTATTTCCACTACTTTTTGAAAGTGTTTGTAACTATATTAACATTTCTCAACATGGAAACGATTATGACGATTATGCAAAATAATTGTGACAGCCCTATTTGCCTGTTAACCATTCCACATCTGGAAGATTATTTTTTCTCAGCGTGGCTCTAATGATGGCCATGTCAGTCAGTTGGTTGGTCCATCCATCCGTCTGTCGATCCAACAGGTTGGATTATGGTCATGTAAAACCGTTCCTTTTTGAGCAGCGCAAACCGCTCATACGCTGTCTGTATTTGTACGGAATGTATTAGTAGTACAGATGTCCATGTATGGAGATCCGTGCTCATACACATAAAGTAACTGACCTCATGGACAGAACGGCCTGTACAAGGATATATATATATATATATATATATATATATATATATATATATATATAAGGGCTGGGACTTTAACTGATTAATTGCGATTAATTCATTACAGAAATTTTTTTAATTTATTTTTTTAATCACACTTAGTTTTTGCACCACAGAACCTTCAGTTTCGGGCATACCGATCATAGCGATGCACCAACCAAGAAGAGACAACAAACGCAAAGGGAGAAGTATAGCCGATCAGAGCGCTTTGCTTGGCCCAGTGGATGCGAAATTTAGAAAAAAAACTCACTCGTACAACAAAATATGTTTTACTTGAAAAAATGCTTCTCAGGTCAAATATTTATATGCAATTAAACATGCGATTAATTTCGATTAATTAATGAATTACAAAGCCTCTGATTAATTTGATTATATATATATTTATGCATGCATATATGTCCATTGTGTTTATATGTTTTATTAATAAAAAAAAATAGCATCAATGTAAAGTGAGTGGTGCTCACCTCTAGGGCTGACCCAAAAAATTCGAATATTCGAAGCTTCGTTCGAAGGCACGGTATTCGAATTTGAAAAATAAATTCGAATAATCGGCCGCGGCCGTTTGTCCTTTGGGGGGGCCGCGTGCCTTAGCTTGCATGCGCCTCGCTCCACTCTAGCATGATAGCATCACCCCCTTCTCACACACGTGTTATAACAAGCCAACAACAACCAGCATGCATGAAGCCATCCGAATGGTCGACGCTGAAGAAAAAAAAGAAAAGACAGCGCGCTGTCACATATACACCGACATCCGTTTGGCACCGAAATGTGTAACACCAATGTCTGAGTAACATCATCACCCAATGCAACTATGCGATGCAGTCACACATTTCGTTTGCCACCCATTGTCGGTGTAACATCCATGCACCTCCACACGCTGACAGACACACAACTCAACGCAAGGAAACAAACAGCGACAATTGGATTTTACAAATCGGACCCCGTCAGCGTCGATCCCGTTTTAAAGAGGACAAAAGAGCTTAAAAACAACTTGCTAGGGTTACATTGTCGTGGTGTTGATGATTACAAGTTTATATCGGATCTGCAAGCTCACTAGTCGCGCCCGCATAGAGAACTACGTTGTCTGAGCCTGACCATCAGCTTTCGGCTGATGAGTGGAACGTTACATCAGACACACTGCAGTGCAATTATTTACTATAAAATATACTATTACATTTGCGTGTACAGTACACCTTGGGACTTGGGAGTTAATCTGTTTGTTATATAGGGCTCTTGAGTCGCGCTGCTGCTGTTTGCTGTTGCAGCCACGGTGTGTTACATTACAGACGTGATGTGATTATGTCAATCCTACTGTACTGCAAAAACACTTTTCTTTAATATAGAAAACATTCGTATCTTCTTCTTCCTCGTTGTATTGTCGTACTATTTAATGAAAATAAGGAGCTTTATTACGAGGAAAAAACTGGTGTGTTTTCCCTTTTAAAATTGTGTAAATCGCGCATTTTTAGACACATTTCCTTAACGGTTATCACTTATGTAACCGATAAACTTTTGCTCCCCCCCCCCCCCCCCGTCGCCGTCATCGAAGCTTCGAAGTTCGAAAGAAAGCTTCGAAGGAGCTTCGATTATGAAAAAAGTATTCGAAGGTCAGCCCTACAGTCACCTCGCATGGTATCAATCACAACACACAAGTGCATATCTCCTGGTTTGGTCCGTTCTGTCCGTGACATCAGCCGTGGTGATGTCAGTCTCTGAATACTTTCTATGACGTTAGTCTGGTAATAACGACATATAGGAACACACAAAGCCAGACGTAGGAGCGGTTAGCACCGCTCAAAGATGATAAAAAGATTGCCTTATGGGAGGACCACGCTCAAGTCACTATGACCCAGCCATAACCATATAAGGAGTTCCCAATGCGGCCATATAGCCAAATATGGGCAGCGTGATCTAGTATGAGAGTGATGACACGCTTTGATCTCGCCGCTCTTTCTATCTCAATGGGATAGGTCCCTGAAGTTTTTTCTTTTTTAGAATTTCGAAGCTTCTCTTTTTATTATTATTATCATCATCGATAACAAAGGAGACCATAGCATAACAAATATTATCTAAAAATATCTATCGGTTTTAGATTTTTGATTTCTTTATTTATTTTTTAACAAGAGTTTTTACTTCATGGTCTTGGTGTCTGTGATATAATATATCACACAATCAACATGTAAATGTGAGATAAAAGCTTAAAGATACCTGTAAAATAATTTAGCTAGCCATTGCTAGCATTGCTAACAGTTCCTTCCAAAATGTTGCGAAATCTCAGTAAAAATGCTGATATCTACCCAATCGTTTTGAACGATTGGGTTTTAACACTTAGACCTCAGCCACGGAGAGAGCAGGCAGGTGGAGAATTGAGAATAGTGTTAAGGGAAATTTCATTTGCACATGAAAGGACAGCATGGGACAGATAAAGTTTCATCTCGAACCACTGGATGAGGAAAGCAGCCATGCTCGGGACTAGGTCAAGCAAGTCTGTCGAGTGAATTTGTGTGTAGATACTGTATTTATGTACCGGTATAGTGTAAAGCCACATTGGACACTCTAACCAGTAGAATTAAACTGGCATCAGTTTAATATCTGTCTCTAATTAAAAATACAAACCCGCAGAGAGACATGATGTGGGGGACCATAAGAAAAGCAAATGGGGACATGCATTCCAACAGACTGACAATGGCAGTCTGTCTAGTGTTGAACTCTCTTATGTGCCGACGGCCTTCTGTATATTCTAATTCGTAAAGCCTAGAGGTGACAGAAATGGAGAAGAAGAAAGTTGTCCATCCCAAGGCTTAGGGGTACTTGGCCAAAAGACACAGCCAGAGACACAGCTCTGCAAACCGTCCCTCGTCTTGGCTCCAAACATTTCAGGACGATCCAGAATCGATCCAGGAGCCAACACGACACATTCTGTACATATGGTACTGGTTCGCTCAGGGATTGAGAGGGTCACTCAGGGCTGGTACTTCTGGCGGATGAAGGAGAGCACATCGTCTTTGGACAGTTTCTCTGAATCCATTCGCGTCTGAGAGTCATGAACTACAACCCCGTCTACCCAGGCCCAGAAGAGTCGCTCTGAGTGGCAGACGTGAAAGGGAGCAACAGCACTGGAGTGCAGCTCATAGGTGGACTCCTTGGTAATCTTATTGAAGAAGAATTTCTTCTTAGAGTTCTTGCTGTAAGCCATAGTCCAGGGTTCATTGACCGTTTTGATGATGTAAAGGCCTGTGGGAAGGAAGTGTCTGTCGTTTTTGCCGGTGTAGGACAGACAAGGTACTCCTCCTGAGCTCTTAGTCATCTTCATCTCCAGTCTGACAAAGATCTTCTCCATCTCTTCCAGTCTGTACACCTCCTTCACTCTGATAGGGTTCATGTCTGGTCTGCTGAGCTTAGACACGGCCTTGACAAACTTCTCAGCCATCTGGATCCTTTGGTTGAAGTGCTGATCTCTGACATCAGTACCGTTGAGTACTAGAGCATCCAGTACATGTACTGCGTTGATTCTCCACTGGGCCTTGCCCTCTCCCTTAAGCTCCTGGACAATTTCTACACTCAGCAAGGTCTCTCGGGGCAGCTCCAGCTTAAAGCTCTCCAGCTTCTTCCAGCACAGAGGCATCTTACCATCCCACGTGTAGATCTGGGATTTCCCAAGCGCTAGCAGGAAGATCTGTTCACCTCCTCCCACAATGCAGCGGTAGTCCAGGACATGGTGCAGCTTCTCTAGCGTACTGGAGTTGAGAGGGCTGATGTTACTCTGGAACAACTCCACATCTGAACCCTTGATCAGTTCAAAGAATTTGTTCTTGGGGTCTGTGGAAGCAGGAGTCACTCTGGCTTTATCAGGGATCCCCCAAAGCTTAAAACAGTCCTTCCTAATGTCAGCTTGCCTGGGCTCAGAGAGAGCCGGGTCTAAGACGTAGGCATGAATCTTAGCCAAGGCCTTGATCTGCACGATACAGTGGCTCTCGTTGGAGTTGACCATGTGCTGATAGAAGTCTGTGTCCTCCTTAATAAGGCTCAGAGGCACCACCTCCACAACGTCCTCTTCTGAGTTCTTCAGCTGCTTGAGTTTCAGGTTCACCCTGAACATGTAGTCCCTCACAAATTCAGAGCCGGGCTTCAGTCCACGGCACACTATGTACCTCTCGGAGTTGGCGGGCCTGCTGGTGAGGGGCTTGAAGAGGGAGATCCTGTCGAAAGAGAGGTAGAGCAGGTAGACCAGGCCCACGCTGAAGGGAGTGAACAGGTCAAAGGTCTTACACATAAAATGGCCACCTGTCCTCAGCGTAGACATGGCGGTGAGGAACTGACAGAGAAACAACTGTTTGCTCAGGATCTCCTGAATGTTCTCCTGGCCCTCCACTGAGAAGCCCCCATCAGCCGTGAGGAAATGGAGCCCTCTCCTCTCTGTGCTCTCTAGGACAAAGTTCTGGAAGGCGCTCACATTCTCTGGAAGAGTGATGTCTCCATCCCCATCCACCCCTCCTTCACCGTAGTAAGGCTCAAAGAGTTCACTGGGTGCAGCATAGAAGTCTTCCAGTTTGAAATCGCAAGAGCCTTTTAGCGTCATGCCGAAGCCCTTGGCGTGCCAGCGCCTCTTCCACAGTACGTACTCGGAGAAGCCCCCAGGTCCCGCGCACACGTCACCAAAGTACAGCAGCTCACCCTTACAATCCTTTGTCAGAGACTTCCCTTGTAAATCCTTTGGGTTGGTGAACATGTAGTCAAAACAATGGTCCATGTTGGCCATTTTCATCGCTGCCCTGTTAAGGAAGAAGCCTCCTCTGATGGTCTCGTAAGGGTTAGAGCGTGTCCGTGCTCTCCTTATCTCCTCGCCCTCCAGGTCATCAAACACTGTCTTGCATCTAAGAAGGGTATGAAGGAGGTCTTCAGTACAAAACTCTGTCTCGTCCTCAATTTTTAATTTCCTCTGTCCCAGTAACATCCAGTCCTTCAGCTCATCTGCATCTGGGATCTCAGTGGAGCATTCTGGGAACCAATGTACTTTCTCCACAGCACTTGGCTCGGGTTCGTCCTGCCAGTCGACATTGAGCTCCCCCTGGAAGCCCTGCAGCGTGAGGCCCAGACCTCTCCTCCCTCGCTGTGTGGAGGCCTCCACGATCTCCTTGCGTCCTTGACCAAACCTTCCCAGACCCTCGCCCTCACGGAAACCCATTTTGGCCATGAGTTTCTGTGACACGCTGTTGTACATGGAGAACTTGGAGGGCCCCTCAGTTGCGGAATCCATGGTGGGGAGGCTGTGGGGCGTGTTGGACATAAAGAAGCCTGGTCTGTGGTCCTGCTGGTCACTGTGGGAGTCACTTTGGCTTGAGTCTTGACTGGCTGATCGCCGAGGTGACTCTTCATCTGAACTGCCTTCGTCACAAGCCCCTTCAGCTTTCCTCTTCATCATGGCTTGAGGGGCTGGTTGAGGAGAACCAGGTATAATAACCCTGCCCTGGCGATGATGACTCTGATTGGTGGTTGCCATGGCTACTGTGCGGGGGATGACTCATGAGTGTCCCTTGGTCTCTCTGTCAGACGCAATATTGATGACATCAGGGATCTCCATATATGGGCATAAAAGGAACAGACTAGGGATGTGCCGAAAGCAAAATTCTTGGCCAAAACCGAATACCGAATATTGGAAACATTTGGCCGAAAACCGAATAGCCGAATAATACATGTATATAATTTATTTTGTATTACTAATTTTTGCACCATTGCTGTACCTTTGTTGTAAAGCTACCTGATTATGGCAAAGGACATGATTATGGCAAAACCTAATTTAAATAGTAATCACCATATGGTTCCATAAAACATTTATTTCTCACTTTTGAATGCACACATAACATATTTATTTTTGTGTAGAATTATTTATTTACTATTGTGTAGTAAATTTGTAATAAAAGACAAATTATGTCTCAAAATATTAACATTCCATATAGTTGAATTATTGCATCATAAAGAAATATCAATGTAATTATTGTTATAAAAAAAAAAAAATATATATATATATATATATATATATATATATATTGAATATCCTATACATTATTCGGTAGTATTCGGTAGTATTCCGTATTCAGTATTCGGTAATATTCGGTATTTAGTATTCGGTGCTATTCGGTAATAATTATTCGGCTGTAAAATCAAACCGAACCGAAACCGAATATGCGTTTTTTTTGCACTATTCGGCCGAAAATATTCGGTGCCGAATATTCGGTCACATCTCTAGAACAGACCACATGAGACTGACACAATATGTCCATACAGTATGGGAATTCCCAGATACAGGCTTAAAGTTGTACCATGTAACTTTTTTGGAGTGGTGAAAGCACTCCCAATAGACAGGTATATCCGTGGGTATGTCCGTGGGTGGCTGGGTGGGTGGGTGGCTGGCTGGCCGTGTCCGTAGCCTGGCAATACCTTGAGTGGCCACACACAACACACTAGTTAAAGGAGGGGCGCTGTTTTGTGCAGGCCAGGCACACTCAACACACACACACACATACACGCACGCACGCACGCACGCACGTACGTACGCACGCACGCTGCTCAGATTCACCACTCCACTTCGAACCGAGGTTTGAATTTTTATAAAACAAATCTTAAAATGGTCCTAGCTGTTAAATCGCTAAAGTTTTAGAACCCCCACTCCGTTATTTTCAGCTTCTAAAGCCTTCTCTTTATATGTTTTCTATGATCCCTGCCCGGGACCGGTTTTCGCGGAAAAATTGCGTCATCACACTACCGGCCAATCACAGCGAGGGTTATACACTGCCGGCCAATCACAGCGCAGAACATACACTGCCGGGCTCTCTGGTGGGTTTAGGAAACACGCCTTCAGGAAGTACACTGCAGTGTTTACACTGGAGGAGTCTAGCATGTAACTCTCCAACCGCTGCTCGTAGAAGGACACGGGAGACCTCATTGAAAGCGTCTCGGCGAGGCGAGGCGGACGCGGTGGTCTGACGGCCCGGTCCGCGAGCGAAAAACGGACGAAAAAAGCAAACGCGACCGCGGTTTGCTATACTGCTACAGACCACCAGTTGAGCAACTTACACAGTATAGCTTTAATATTGATGACATCAGGGATCTCCATATATGGGCATAAGAGGGACAAGGACGGCCATATATGGAGTGTGACATGAGTTGTGACTGACTGACTGACTGACTGACTACTACTACTGGTACTAACTTGTCCCTACGGTCACAATAAGTGGCATTGTCCTTTAACTCTTCCTGACTCTCTCTCTCTCTCTCTCTCTCTCTCTCTCTCTCTCTCTCTCTCTCTCTCTCTCTCTCTCTCTCTCTCTCTCCACTTTATTGACTAATAAAACACAGAAATACCTATAAAATAACCTGTGAACAAAATGGTCCCTCAGGCTCCCCGAGGTTGTCCCACTCCTTATGTTGGGAAACGATGTGATTGACAGCTCTGTAATCTGTGTGTGTGTGTGTGTGTGTAGAAGGGCTTGCAGGCAGCAGAGACCATAAAGTAAACCAGAACTGCAAGCTATCGATACGGTGGATTTTTTTCAAAAGATTATTTTGAATGCCTTTCTACTTTATTATGACAGTATAATGAAAAATGACAGAAGAGAGATGGGATGACATGCACCACAACTCCTGAGCCGGACTCCCAACCCACGATAACAAAGAATGTGCGTCAGGAAGCTCATTTCGCCGTTTTCACAGGCTTTTGTGCTCTGTTATGACATGTTCATTGAAGGAAGACTAGATAGTGCTTATGACATATGGCCCAGGTGGTGCTGGACTCAAACCTGTGATTTTGGCCCGCTGGTGTAGCGGTCCGGGCACCTGGGCTCTACGTAGCCTGACAGCGCGCCGTGGGTTCGAGTCCCGATCCCGACGGCCTTTGCTGCGTCACTCCCGATTTCTCTCTCTATCCCCCATTTCCTGTCAACCTACTATCAATAAAGGCATAAAATTTAAATCCCCCAAATAAATCTTAAAAAAAGAACCCCTATGATGTCACATACAGTAGTTCTACATCCACGGGGCAGCAGTGGCTCTGGGGTAGAGTGGCCGGTAGAGCGACCGGATGGAGAACTGTAAGGTTCCCAGTTCGATCCTGGGCTCCCCCAGAGTTAGTAGCCTGCAGTAGTGTCAGATATTTGTACTTAGGTTTACATGTAGCCTGTTCATAATAAACTGCTGACACAGTTGTACTTTTAAGGCTACAATGTGTTTTAGGTGACATTCACACAGGCACGTTTTATGACGATTAAAACGAATCCTATTACGTATTGTTGGAAAATACACAATGGTTGGGCATGTGTGAAGACGCATCCGTATTCTTTTTCGAATAAAAGAAACAAATGCAAATCCACAAAAAAACGGTGGTTTCGATGCGCTACCGCAAACGCTTCCCTGTTGGTGTGAATCCATCCGTCTCAAATACATGCAATGAAACATTGTGGTAGGCTATATAGAGCCATGTGCGGGTTAAATCCATAGTTATTTATAAAAGGTTAAATCCCCCCGTCTGTTCTCATTAGATTTCTGACGATTCTGGCCGCCTCCTCCCCTCAGTTGATTTCTGATCACCACTCCCTCGATCGCACATGGTGTATTATTTGTGAGTTGTTGCTCACAGTTAAATAAAAGGAAAGTGCCACAGGAGTCACTTGTATAGCTGTATATCATATAATATAGGCCGATGTGTGGGTCTTGCTCGCGCGCGCGGCTCTCTGTGCCAAATCGTGTCCAGATGGAGACGCTTCATGCGCGGAGCGCAAAGAGGGAGCCAGCGGAGGGAAAGACGAGGATCAGAGAGAGAGAGAGAGAGAGAGAGACTGAGAGAGAGAGAGAGAGAGAGAGAGAGAGAGAGAGACGTTGACGCTCTACTCTTCGTAGGTATTCATATCTTGCTAAAGTATTTTCTGTCTGGTTTATTGCTGGTAGATTTTGCGAGTCCCTCCCGCCGCCGCTGGTTTTATTTTGTGATCGCCCGTTTACGACGTCGACCGCAGATAAATAGGCTAATGCGGCGCTTGCGGGGGTCCTGCGGTTACATTGTGAGTTGAACTTGAAAAATTAATAAACACAGGGAGATGAAGGAGGCATTATTATGCAGCTTGGATACATACATGTCCCATGGACAGACGTGGACGATTCCTTGTTTGTTTCGGATGACAAAGTGCAGTGCGAGCGCAAACGTATCAATTAAATATGCAAGAATGTAGCAACTTCACCCCTCCCATTCGCAAGACTAAACCGAATTATATTATGAGAATGTGGCCTAAGTGTAGCGAAATTAAAATACCAAAGTTGCAAGTTACTATGAAAAGCTCAACTGGCAGTCTGTCCGTCCCGTCCCGTCACGTCACGTCACGTCACATCACGTCACGTTACACTTTTGTCACAGATTTTGGCCTAAAATCACGCAAAACGGTACACAGTATCTCTAAAGTCATGTCATCAACATGGATCTGTCCCATTTCCCATATTCCCTCCTGATTGGCTACGATTGCCTTCTTAAGTTTGTGTATGCGACCTGACGGTCGCTTACACGCGAGGCGTTGTGAGCATGTAGATCTGCTATTTTCACAATAGAAACGTGTCAAACAAAATGTAATGCCTCAACTGTTAGAACTCAAGTGCTCTTCAGGGTGGTCGGTCCCCAGTTCAAATATGATTATTTTGGGGGTCGTTGAGAACCACTGCTGTATGTAATGTAACCTGGCTGAGCCACAGGGACAGCCAGTATGGCACATAGATTGTTGGTGAATGGTGAATGTGGGTGTTAGCAGTTCAGCCGTGTGGAAGTGGAGCTGCGTATGTGCTGCGTGAAGATGGATGACGCGTGCATGCGCGCGTGCGTGCGTGCGTGCGTGCGTGCGTGCGTGCGTGCGTGCGTGCGTGTGTGTGATGTGACAGTGAATACTGATCAGTATTCACCGCTGGCACCGGTTCCCCGGCAGCTTCGGCTTGAACACAGCCATCTGGGCCGAGGATAAATACGTACGCACACACGGTGGCAAAACCCGCTTGTACACAAGCATGCCCGGTGCGCAGTCATATGCAAGGTGTGTGTACACATGCACACGTGCGCACGGGCGCGAACGCACGCACGCGAGCGCACACACACACGCACACACACACACACGCGCACACGCACACGCGCACACACACACACACACACACACACACACACACACACACACACAGTATATACACACATGTTTACACATGTATACTGTGTAATATACAATATGTACAGTATATACTGTATATACATATGTGTTATATGTGCACAATTAGTGCTTGCACAGTTAAAGGGATTTTTCCAATTCTGGTAGTTTTATCGTCTAATCAGGCTTTTGTGAACACCCTGGGCAGATTTTAATTTGCTTCATTCAGTATTTAGATAGTTGATATTGATTTTATTAGACTAAAACTCCCATTTTAACCATGATAGATTCTTCACAAAAAACAGGTATTTTTTTCTGGTGACTCATACTATACCCTCCTAATATGTGAGCTGGCTGTGTTTTTTCGATTCATTTTTAATATTTTTTGGGGAAAATGGGGGAAAAAATTGAATAAAGAATTAATAAAAAGAAATGTAAAAAGTTATCGACAAAACACTGCCAGCTCATGGATTAGGAGGGTAGTATGAGTCACCAGAATAAAATACTTTTTGATCAATCTATCATGGTTAAAATGGAGTTTGAAGTATGGAGTACTGGGTGGAGAGTGTCTGATAAAATGAATATCACACATCTAAATATTGAATCAAGCAAATTAAAAACTGCCCGGGGAATATCCCTTTAACACCACATGCATTATGCTTTGCATGCACATTCAGTCTCTCTCTCACACACACACACACACACACACACACACACACACACACACATGCACACACTACAGTTGGGATTTGGAAATTGAAAGAGGAAGTTGCATGAACCATTTGTGCAGTCAGAAAATGTTTTTCTGTGATGTAGCTTTATAGGGTTTTGAAACATCCCACAGTGGATGAGTTCTAGAGTATAGGCTGTGAATTCTACTCGACTTGAGGTCTGTTTGGAAAGTATGGGGAGATGTACTATGTATGAATCACTTTCACTGACAAAATGTCTACAATAAATGTAGACTTTTTTTCTCAAGGACCATGCATAACTCACGCTATCTAAATGTAGCAACAGTCAAGTCCTTGGATCAAATTGAGAATATAGTTTACTTTTTATCATGTCAATTGAGTTCTGCAACAAGGATTTAGTTTGACATTTTTTTTTACAATGGTGTGGTTATGGGGCATTGTACACAATACATCAGATTTAACAATTGGCAGATGATTTGTTTACCTGGAAATGAATAGGGAAATATACAGTACAGTAACAGCAAACCAAAATTAGAGGAGTTTTAGCTTGATAATACTGCTGTTGAGGTATTATACCATCTTGGCTTCTGATTAGTCTTACAGTAGCTACTGAATTTCTGTTCCTTCATGAGTTTTCAAACATGAACTACTACACACACACACACACATGTGCACGCACGCCCGCCCACCCACCCACACACACACACAGACACACCCACGCACGCACGCACGCACGCACACTACACACACATTTTGTACACATCTTATTCTTTCACAATGATTTATAATCCCTCACTTCCTTTCCTGTTTTTATGGCTCCAGATGTGAACATATAAATAGCATCCGTTATTGTCTATGGGGTGGTCTTATAGTGGTGTGGGGTATTTAAACACTGGTTGTACGGCCTGGTGCCCAGCGGAACCACCCAGCCATCTCCCAAATCCACTTGGACTTTATATTTTTAATTGATTGAGAGGAGGAATCAGACAGCATTGCACAGTTCCTCTTTCCAGCACGCGTGTGCACGCTGCACACACAGAGTTAATTGGACGTAAAGAACTTGCTTCTCGTCAACGAGATTTCCTGTCCTGTGTTCTTTTTCAGCAGCAGATGACAACTCATGGGAGGGCTCTGAGAGAGAGCGTTTTGTTGAAACGGGTGAGGGGTAGCGGTTGTGAAGAGCCATGTGCTGCAGAGCCAGTTTAACTAGCTGTTCATTAACGTCAGTCATCATTAGGGATGCACTGATACCGATATTTTTTTCTGTCGCTCCTCCACTCTTGTCTCGCGAGAGAGGAGACACGAGTTTCCATTGCATTTTGCACTCAGTTTCACTGACTGCACTCAGTGTTATTTGAACCGAAGCCTATCCTACAATTAATAAATGGCTTTAATTGAAAGGTGATGCATTTTTTATACTTGCTATGTAGCCCACTGAGTATCGAGTATCGTTATCGGGAAATATGACAATTAATATATTGGATTGGATCGAAATTGAAAAAACCTGTGTTTGTGCATCCCTAGTCATCATGAGAGGATATATTCTGGTGTGAAGGTTATGCCTGCTGTCTAGTTTCGTCCGCTATCTGATTAGCCTAATGTCAGTGGTTCCCCCAAGGACCCCCAAATTGATATGTATTAGGCCGCGGACCCCCATCTGAAAATGTTTTCTTCCAGGGACCCCCCCGAAGAGAAGATTTATGTTAAAAAACGGATTTAATTTAATAAAATGTACAAAAACTTTCATTATTTTTCAAATATTATCAAAAATAGCAGATGTACAAGCTCGCAGCGTGGTCTACAAGCAACATATAAATCGTTAAAATTGTTAAAATGACTGAGAATTGTGAACTACTTTGGCTGGGGACCCCCTGGAACCCCTCCATGGGGAGTCAATTTTCTCACCGGTCCTGTCTTTCATGTGGGGTTGTCACTGCCATTTACCAAGGCAAAATCCTCATTTAACTCTGACGTAGCTTTAAATATTTGAATATACACAGTATATTTGAATATAGAACATTCATTGACAGTCCACACACACGCGAGCACACAAACTAAGTGCAGTTCTTTCGTTCTCACTTTGAGTTCTTGCTTTTCCTCTTCTCCTCTTGCTTTCCCACTTCCTCTCTCTCTTTCCTGCCTTAATTCTCCTCCCTCTCCCCTATAATGTGTTTTCTTTCACTCCCTCTCTTCCTTCACCACTGTTTGTCCATCTCTCTCTGCCATCTGACCAATTCCCTTTGCAGTGAATTTAATTCCGAATCAACAAATTGAACGCGGCGTCGTTGGTGGCTGCGCGCGTGCGTGTCTGTCCATCTCATCCGTCCCACCCGCCCACGAGCCCCGCTCCCCAGCATTGGTAATTATTCCAAGATGTCCACGGACAGGCGTGTGGATGAATTTCCGACCCGCGGCTGCGAGGCTGTCTATCCCACATGCCTGAGCAGAAATATCAATGCGCTAAAACTGTGTGGCAACGTTTATGCCGTGTGAACGTCACGCTCACACGCCGGGCATTCATGTGCACATGTGCATGTGCGTACAGTACATACAGGTACGCGCAGTCGCCCACACATAAAGTACATGCACGCGCACACACACACACACACACACACACACACACACACACACACACACACACACACACACACACACACACACACACACACACAGGTAATTGTAGACTCATATTAACACACAACTAAGCACACCCTGATATTAGTATTCGCACACAGGCTCATGTATGTACGCCCATGCATATGTGCGTGCTCGCTTGCACACACACATATGCACGCACGCGCGCGCACACACACACACACACACACACACACACACACACACACACACACACACACACACACACACACACACACACATACACACACACACACACACACACACACACACACACACACACACACACATCATGTCATGAATCACCCTCTCTTGTCCGTCGCTGAAGCAAGGTGGATATTTGACTGTTTTACTAAACATGTCTCGTCGTGTCACACAGTGACTCCCTCTGCCTTAGAATTGGTTGTTAGTCGACTCCACGCTGCCTCAGAAAGCTAAATTTATATTATTAGTCCGGGAAGCACGTTGGTCGGTAATGATGATGCAAGCTGGGAATTCAAACCCCAACACTGGTTGTTGTTCAGCTAGTACCTGTTGTGCCTGTTGTCAGAGTATCCAGTGCGCTGTGTAGTACCCACCACCATGTGACCCATCAACAAATATATGAAATATATGGAGATATGGGGATCCCTGATGTCTTCAGCAACTGCTGACATCCTGTTGATCAGCATCACTGCTTCGTCATCATAATGTTCAAGGGGAAAACCTACTTTATGTCAAAACTGCACACGTGTGAGTGTGAGTGTGGGTGGGGGGGCGGCATGTCTGGGCATGTAGAAAGATATCCATCCATTATTTCCTACCACAATCTTTTGTAAAAGACAGGCGTATTGCTCATCGAGTTGTGAAAAAAGAAAACAGTCGACCGTGTACTGTTGTTTATGTGTGTTAAAGATTTAAGACTAGCGTTACTGGAGCTGCTGCTACTGCAAGAACGAAAGCTTGGTATGGCGGCATCACCGTGTGAAAAAAGAAACAAGCGTTCGTTTGGTGGTGAAAGAGTTAAATGGCGCACATTGTTAAATTACGGTAGCATTTTTTTTAGGCTATTATTAGGGCCCGAGGACTGCACAGTAGTGCGAAGCCCTATTTGTAATCGCAATGTTTTCTCCGCAAGGAATCGCCTTTTTGAGGCGCCAACCGTGCTCCAAAAGTTGCACATCACAAGTGGCGAAACATTTTCATATTCTTAAGTTTCTTTTTAGTATCTCCAAGAGGCCAAGCCGAGTGTCCTCCTCTTTGGGATTCATAATATCATCACCCTGTTTCTGTGGGGCAGAGAGAGAGAGACAGAGAGAGAGAGAAAGAGAGAGAGAGAGAGAGATATGACTTTGCTTGGAAATGGAAAGTCAAAACAAATGAGGGACAAAGATTCAAAGTTCATCATGATAATGACAATATAAAAGGGATTTACACGTCATAGAACTAAAGAACACAATGAGAAAGGCTGAATGAATGGAGATACGTAGAACAGAACGAGATGGAGAAGCAAGGAGCCTTATTTATTTATTCAACATGATTACTCCCGGTTATCATGTCTGGAATAATTACAGTTTACTGGACATCTGATAAAAAATGACGGACATAAATCATTTTTATTGCATGGATGACGAGCAGGTGCTTAACCGTAGCCAATAACAACAGTTAGTTATGTTTGCGACTGAAACAGTATGAACTTAAAACGTATAAGGGGATTAATTATCGGCTACAATCGTGCAGGTTGTGTCCATGGCTGCCTGCATAATGATTTCTCAACAAAATGATTCATTACTTTAATAGAACACATGCCTTTGAGAATAATGAGCAATCAAAGGGCCTGCGCAAATCTTTCGAAGTTGATTGGTTCATCTGGCCAGCAATAAATCAAAATATAGGCTACTCAGTACTCACAGGTATGGTGACATGATTATGTTG
Source organism: Nannobrachium achirus (assembly GCF_963921795.1). Lineage (NCBI taxonomy): Eukaryota > Metazoa > Chordata > Actinopteri > Myctophiformes > Myctophidae > Nannobrachium > Nannobrachium achirus. The sequence continues at coordinate 48,309,758 of NC_137827.1, read as the reverse complement.
TGACTGCATCCACGGGTCCGTTAGAGGCAACTTTGGGAAAGTTGAATAAGCTTTTGTGGAGATCTTGTACAGTCTCCTCATGAATAATGTCAATTAATGTGGCAATATTGTACGGGTTGGGACCTTGCATTTCATGTATCTATCGTTATGATTATTTTCCTGGATTTACCTGCATGCTACACAACCTGACGCTAGTATGGACATCTGTTGTCTCTGATCTTCAAATGCATATCGTTGTTGTCCGGTGGAAACCTTGTATGTCCAAAACCGTTCGTTTTGTATTTATCGTTTTAAAAATGATCTAAACTAGTGAAAATAGACAATCTACAAGCACACAACGCCTCGCACAGAGGCGTTGTGTGCTTGTAGATTGGCTATTTTCACTAGTTTTGTGCATTAGTCTTCTGTAATGAACCAGGGCTTTACAGTACTTTATGGAAAAACGTACAAATTTGAAACTTGGAGATACGAGGTTTCTGCCCGACAGTGACGATATGCATGCATTGTTGTTCATTTGAGGTAAGACAACTAGGCGTATTCATTACATTTTTCATGCCAGTCCCATACTCGCAGAACTCCTGTGAAATATCTGACGTAGTGACGTGATGTACAGTATGTCCGCACGTGCGAGAGAGAGGAGAGCAGAGGATTAAGGGCTGTCCATATGTTCTCCGACCACCAAACTTTCCATCGGAAATGTCTGACTTTCCCACGTGCAGCTTTCCGAATTCAAATTCAGGGTAATTAATGCTTTTCAGAAGTTGCGAGTGACGTCATTTTGTAGTTGAACCGGACCTTTTCCGACGAAAAGTTGGGTGGTCGGAGACGGTATGGACAGCCCTTTAGAAATGTGTCTGACTTGCAGCAATAATCATAAATTGTAGTCTTTGTTTTAACCGGTCAGGATGTCCAGATTGAATTTAATTTCAAAGCTGGCAATTACCAGTCTGAACGCGACCTGTGATGAATGTAAACGTGTGTGTGTGTGCGTGTGTGTGCTTGCGTGCGTGTGTGTGTGTGTGCAAGTATATATACAGTACTGTAGGGGTCTTCAACATTTTCAGGCTAAGGACCCCTTAGTGCTAGCAGAGAGAGAGATGAAGCAGGGACCCCCTCTATATATTGTATAAATGTGTGTTGGACATTCTCATCGATTTCATAGATGGATTCATAGACTTTGACACGTAACCACTTACAATTATGATGATGATGATTATTATTAGTAAACTTGACCTTTCACTCCTGTATTCTTTTTCCCCTCTACACCAGACCTATTTGCCAAAAATAGCCGATCTGCTATTTTTGGAGCTGTGTGAAACACAGGCTCCCTATACGTGGCTGTGTGGGTCTGTCTGTCTGTCTGTCTGTGTGTCTGTGTGTATGTAGCCTGAACTTCCTAAACTTCGGCACGCTACTAGTCCCACAGTTTTGCCACCACACACTCGCGCCATATGTCAAATCGACCGGCTTACTCGGGAATGGTGGGCTAGTAACTTGCTAAGAGAAAGGTTCAATAGTTTAATTGATATTAATTTATTAGTGAATTAATTTTTCCCATTGACTTATAATGGGAATCGCAAAAACTCCCATTCAATTATTTGTCTCTCGCAAACCATAGGGGCTACAGTTTCAAGACTTGGAGAGGAGGTTCATAATGATTTCAAGGATTAAATAAAAAATAATTGTGTCATTTGGCCTCATGGTGGCGCTATAACAGCCCAGTTTACGTTTTGGCCTATAACTGTTGAACCGTAGGTCGGAAAATTAAAATTATTTTTACCCTGGATTCCCTGGGTCAAGACGCATCTCCCGATATAGGCCACGCCCATTTGCGCCAGGATAGATTTTCCGCCATTTTGAATTTTCTCCAAAACACACTTTTTGTTCCTTTTCCTACATATTTTCTTCAAATGTCTTAAAAACCGGTACACATGATCTATGAACCTATGCAATGAACATACTCAAGGGATATTGCGATAGTCCATTCCGTTCGTTCGTAACGGGCTTCCAAAGTTAGCGGGAGGGGCCCGTTTTGCAAACAATAGCCATAAATCACAAACAAAAGGTCCAGTCAACACTGAATTTCAACCACAGGTCGGGGGTGGCATACTCAACGAATCCCCAAAAGCATTTCCACTCTGCCTCATGGTGGCGCTATAACGGCCTACTTGTCTCGTAACTCTTGAACCGTAGGTCGAAAAATTAAAATTATTTTTTCCCTGGATTCCTTGGGTCAAGACGCATCTCCCCATATAGGCCACGCCCATTTGCGTCAGGATAGATTTTCCGCCATCTTGAATTTTCTCCAAAACACACTTTTTGCTCCTTTTCCTACATATTTTCGTCAAATGTCACAAAAATCGGTACACATGATCCTGGGTGACCAGAGAGGTGCCGTTGAGTCTAGCCTGCCCTGAGCATCAACTGCAATACACACACACACACACACACACACACACACACACACACACACACACACAGCTCCACTTCACACGGGTGTGATTTTTGGCTAAAGTTCTCCTCAGAGTATAGGGATGCGAGGGTTCAAGATGTTCATTTAAAATAATTATCCTATCACCCAAGGATTTGGTGGCCCCCCTGTAGTAACTCTGAGGACCTCCAAAGGGGTCCCTGACGCCTGATTATGGATCCCACTGGAGAAGATGGTTGGAAAACAGTATATAGCGCTCGTTTTCACCAGCGTTGGCAGGTTAGCTACTCACCAGCGTCGGCAGGTTAGCATTTCACCAGGTTAGCATTCACCAGCCTTAGTTTTACTGAGGTTAAGGTTAGGGTTAGGGTTAGGGTTAAGGTTAAGGTTAGGGTTAGGATTAGAGTTAGGGTTAGGGTTAGGGATAGGTTTAGGTTTTGTTGCACCTCTGCCGCGGTCCAAGTGACTACAATGGAGCGCTCCCTACATCCGATACAGTCAATCACAAGCTTCAAAAATGAGTCCGGGGTGTGGTTATCCATCTTTCCCAGTGGGATCCATAATCACGCGTCCCTGACCCCTTGTTGAAGACCCTTGCAGTACTTTATATACATGGGGTCCTTGTCATGTAAATGTTTTGGAAGCCCTTCAGTATGTTAGTTGTACAGTAGTTCCTCAGTGCCAAGGCTTTCCAGTAGAATCTGTGCCGGTGGAGCTCTGTGGGGGTCAGAACAAATAAATAGCAGTGATGTACTGTACACTGTGCCGTGGCAGAATGGAGAAGAACATCATTGTTTGTCATATGCTGTAGTGAAGGCCGGCCTGCTCAGCAGCACAGCGTAGACTCATTACCCATTTAGGCCTACAATTATTGAACACTTTGACCAGTGAAAAATAGCAGATCTACAAGCTCACAGCGCGGCGAGTGCCGCGCTGCGAGCTTGTAGATCTGCTATTTTTGAAAAAGTCGTGAAAATGTGTGAAAATCTTTGAATACATGTATTTTCAAAGCGAACGTTTGTAACTCAAATTTTGCTTCTGGGGGGGTCCCTGGAACTAAATATTTTGAGATGGGGGTCCGTGGCCAAATAAATATCATTTTGGGGGTCCTTCACATAAAAAGGTTTGAGAACCACTGACATAGTAGTCTCTCAAGAACAGACTAACTGAGCTCCGGTTAAGTGAAAAGGACCTTTTCTTTGACGATGGCTGGCCAGATTGCTGACACAGAAACATAGGTTTTTCAAAAAAATCTTAGAAGGATTCAAAAGACACTTATAGAATCGGGTCAAAATTCAAATTTTCACGATTTTTCAAAAATAGCAGATCTACAAGCTCGCAGCGCAGCACTCGGTGCCGCGCTGTGAGCTTGTATATCTGCTATTTTTCAATAGTTAAAGCATAAAATAATGATACATAATAATGTGTACCCGTTCTAAATGGGTTAAGGAGAGCCGTCCCGTAAACCGAGAAAACACGGGTTCAATTCCCCCGTAAGTCATTAGAGGCATTAATGTACGACATTGATCTCCCCTCCGATCGCTTATCGTGACGTTACGTTGGCCGAAAGCCCAAAGTGTGTCCTGCTGCCGTTCCCAAAAAACGAAGTTGCATATCACACAGAAATCATTATGAGTTATGTATGTCGTGACTCGTGCTCCAACCACTCCCCGGGCATTGTATTAATACTGCCCAACTGTTAGGATGGTAATGCATACTGTGAGTGCAAATGTTACGCTGACATAAAATAAATCCTCCAAAGGAGGGAAAAGGGGAAGTATCGCAATTAACCCATTTAGGCCTAGAATTTGTTTAATGCTTTAACTATTGAAAAATTGCAGATGTACAAGCTCACAGCGTGGCACCGAGTGCCATGCTGCGAGCTTGTAGATCAGCTATTTTTTTTTTAAATGTTGAAATATTTGCTTCTGGGTGGTCCCTGGAACAACATATTTTGAGATGTGAGTCCGTGGCCAAATACATGTAATTTTGGGGGTCCTTGACATGAACAAGTTTGAGAACCACTGATTTAGAAGAAGGATATACTATAGATATATATTGCTCACCATTTGTTATAGTTGTTGTGTGAACTCCAGAGCATGTGAGCGGAGTGGAGCGGGAACGAAAGCCGTTCCGCGCTCCAGAGGGCTCTTGTCCCGCTTGCCTGTCACTCTGTTCGGCCACCTGGCCGCTCCGCTCCCCGCCGCTCCATCGCTCACCTTGATTTCCGCATCTCTCGCTCCGCGCTCGCTCCGCGCTCCGCTCAGGGTCGTCAGCAGCCAAAATAAAAAAAGGATTTTGCTACCATGTCCGAAACACTTTCTCCCTTGCTTTGTCACAACAGTGTTCCCAACACAAATGCCTGCTGTAACGTGAGCCTTTGATGGAGAGCTGCCTTCAATGTTGCAAAAGACGCCATCTAAGGCATTGTATTTTTTAATAAGACGGGCAATATTAAATCCAGTTTGTTATTGATTAATCACCACATTCGAGAAGGAGGCGACTTGTGGCGTGTTTTTCATCAGTCTCACTTGCATTTCAAATCGTATCCTTTGACTGGCTGGTGATAGGCCTATATAACTTAACTGACACAAGGTAGGCTATTTATTATAAACATAGCCTACTTGTGTGGATGATATAGATACATTTGACTTGAGTGAAATCTTGATAAAGGTTTGCTCTCCTCTCCGCGGTGCTTTCTCCCTCCTGCGACATGGCTGCACTGCCACGGACTGCACTCGGCACTGTTTTTTTGGAAACATGCGGCGCGCTGCCCCAACAGGGTCGGCTAGGAACGGAGGAGGTCGGCGCTCCAAGGAGCGGAGGAAAATCCTCGCTCCAAAGCTGCTCAGACCCATTTGAAAAGTCGCTCGCTCACGCTCACGTCAAAAACGGCCCGCTCGCGCTCCGCTCATATGCTCTGGTGAACTCTGCCATCCACTTGACTTTTTGGTTTTTATACGTACAGTAGTTAATAGTTGTAGTGCTCAGTGTGAACGGTCCTTTACTTTGGTAAAGCTCATGTCAACTTGAGACGTACAGCCACTCTAGCATAGCTGCTCTAGGAGATTATTATCACAGTCTGGATTAGTGTTTTCACTTTTGATTAGGACCACCCGTGTCCAAATCGTATGTATTCATGGTACTGTGAAATGCTTTGGGCAACCGTGTCCTCCAAAGGTTCTTTGGAGTCTGTGTGATTGTTTAGGGCAAGGGGGTCCTCCAAATCTTTGTGTGATAGAAACCTTTTTTCTACTTTTTTATATGCATGCACTTGAACCCTAGTGTCCATATTCTGAGAACACAATAGCCAAAAATAGCAGATCTACAAGCTCACAACGCCTCACGCTGCGAGGCGTTGTGAGCTTGTAGATCGGCTATTTTCGGCAAAAATGTTTCGTGTAGAGGGTAAAAAGAGCAGACTAAGTACGGAATGAAAGGTCAAGTTTATTAAGTATCGATGGTTCAAGTGATTCAATATCTGGAAACGGAACCCAAAATTGTGCCGTCAAACGATGAAACTATATGGTATCTATGGGTTGTGGGGTGGGTCCCTGCTTCATCTCTCTCTCGACTAAGGGGCCTTGGCCTGAAAACGTTGAAGACCCCTGCCATAACGTTTATTTAGACTTCCGCACCAAGGTCAGCAACACCTCAGCAATGCTGGTGTGCACCCTCCTCCCGTTTGTATGGAAGCCATGAAGGCCATGGCTGACATGCCCCCTCAGTTTGGCTTCATGCCGCGTATACACTGTGTAGACCCTGAGGCCACCGTGGCCTTGATGCCTGACTGACTCCCTATCCTCCCTATCGTCACTGGACTAATCAAGGGAGTCCAGTGTCTCTGATAAGTCCAGGGCTGAACCTGTATGAACTTTTGACTCAGTAGTTAAAGCAGAAATAAGCAGTTTTCTGCTGACATAAGCAGGAATCATGCAATTGCTTATTTTTATTTTTTATTTTTATTTTATTATATTCAGGCGGCTAACAATGCTCCCTAAATTCCCTCATTAGCAGCTCATTGGTGCATGAACCAGCCGACCGGGGCTAAAAGGATTGACAGACAGGTCAACCAATCTTAACAAGACCAAGAGGCGGTCCTGATTGGTCTGTTATTTTGGATGGGCGCCCAGTTTAATCGACCAATGACAGAACTTCTCACAGATAAAAATAGTTTTGGAGGCAGATTGTAGCCCCACGAAGTGTCACACACACAACATTTCTTTAGGAAGCATTAGCCGCCTGAATAAAAAAAAAAAAAAAAAAAAAAATTGGAATAAGCAATTGCATGATTCCTGCTTATGTCAGCAGAAAACTGCTTATTTCTGCTTTAACTTGTTAACTCTACAAAGATCATTTGTAGTCTCGCGTAGCAAGACAACTATTCCACAATCTCCAAATTCTATATAGAGTCTGGAACTACACCTCCTGAACGGCGAGTAATGGAAGCTGGCATTTCCGTTCCTGAAAATATATTTTAAAATGTCATTTCTGCTCAGCAGAGCTAAATATGCTTAGATGATTTTTATTTATATTAGAATAAATGTGCGCGATGTGAGACAGAAACGGAAATGGGGAGGAGGCTTCACTTCTGCTTTATCGGGATACTCATCGTTCTTCTTACATTACCCCAGACTGTATGACGGGAGCACACAAGACTAGATCATTTGTAAATACCAGTTAACCATTTTGTGATAATAATAGTAATAGTAATGGTAATGGTAATGACATGGTGCATAATGGTAATGCATAGCAACGGAACACTGCAATCACTCTTCATTCCTGTCTCTTTGTACAGATGTACTGTAGGAGGTTACGGAAAGCCGTGTAATAAGTGGTGGGATGAGAAGTGTTGGAGTTGATAATTCGACAGCTTGTTTGTAAGCCAACAAGCTGATGAATAGGTCAAGTTGTTGTCGCTCAATACTGATGCCTTTCCCATCTACAGCTGCCATTTCCCATCTTTGATATCAAAATGCGCTACTTTCCATACAGTCCGTTTCTTCACCTCGAAAGCAGACGCCCACGTGGACAACCACGTCCAATTCATTGCTTCAGCATATATATGCTTATATATGTTTTATTATGACTTATTCTGACCAAGAGGGTGAGACCTTCAGAGTTCTAGTTGAATATTCTATGCAGCAGGGAAAGAAGCGTCATGGTATAGCATTGGGAACACTGCTGGCAGTGGTGTAAAGGAACTAAGTACATTTAAGTACAATTTTGAGGCATTTGTACTTTACTTGAGTATTTCCAATTTCCAATACTTTTACTTCTAGTCCACTACATCTCGTATCCAAATATTGTACTTTACCTCCACTACATTAATTTGAAAACATTAGTTATTAGTTACTTTGCAGATATAAATGATTATACTATAAAACATACATTAACCACTTTATCCCTATTGTATACCACGGCCATTTGAAAATAGCCGATCTACAAGCTCACAACGCGGATGCGACGCGTTGTGAATTCAGCAGTACTAGTGCGAGATAGATGTATGAATTGGGACGTGTTTACAACTCATGTTTACGGCTGCTGCCACTGTAGGAAGGTGCTTTTGGGGCAGAAGAACACTGACGGTTAAACGGATTGCTGTACAGTATGTCTTTACAAGGACACTGCCCTCATAAAGTTAGCTGCAGCTCTATAGCTCAGGAGTTTTCAAGATCTGAGACATTACAATTACCATCTTTGCTTTTAACTGATGCAATTGGAAATTGCAAGTGTGGTTGCTGTGACGCGAGTCACACTTACAAATGAATTCCGTCTTACCATTTGAATTTCCCTAATTTCCCTCAAGAAAATTCATTAATTCATAAATTAATGGCCATATATGGAGATCTCTGTGTCAGTCCATGTCCCTTTTATGCCGATATATGGAGATCCCTAATTAATTATCTTGGAATGCCCATATATGGACATACTGTGTCAGTCTCGTGTGGTCTATCATGTCAGTCATCTCCATTTTGGGAAAAGTCAATGGAGAAAATGTATTCACAAATACATTTATATAAATTAAACTATATAAAACTATTATCTCTTGGCAAAATGCACCCCTGCGTGTCCCGATGAAGCTGGTCGATTTGACATAATGGCGCGGCAAAATAAAGTTTATCTAGAGAGATGGATGGATGGATGGACAGATGGATGGAAATACATTTGGACAATGGGGCTTTTAAGCCGTGACATCATTTTGTAGGCAGAGGAGAACTCTGCCCCCAGAGCATTTTCTGTCCCTCGCTATTTCAACAGATCCGAGACCAAAATAACGACTAAAGTATAATTCTAACACATTCTAACAACAAAGAGAAGAAAAATGTGTAAATAGTAAAAAGATTCACGGAAAGCGGGGGCAGAAATTCTCCTCTGCCTACAAAATGATGTCATACTTAACAGCACCATAGTCTGGTTGCCCTGCAGGGGCAACTACACTAATTAGTCTACTTCAGGGGTGTCCAAAGTGCGGCCCAGGGGGCCAAATGCGTTCCGATGCCAAATCTTATACAGCCCGCGGCTTCATTCCTAAATTGTAGTATAAACAGCCTGCCAACACCGTCAAACAAGAATATTGTATAGTATAATCTTCTCAGGATTCCTTGTTCCCTGTTGTCTCATTCTGAAGGGCTCAAAGAAAGGCTATTTTGTTGTATTTTTTACCTTGCACGTCTGGATACATTTGGTAATGTGAGTTATTTGTGTTTTGTTCAGAGCGCACACCTGACAAAAGACCATCGATATAAAATATTAAAGATGATAGTTAAATAAAATAGTGTAATTGCGATGCATATGTATGTGACCTTTTGTTATGGTCCGACTGAAAGTACATTTTGTCAGGAGATGTAGTCGGCCCTTGGGGGTTTTAATATTTTCTAATGTGGCCCTGTTTGAAAAAAAAGTTTAGGCAATTTACATTCAAATAGGCTGCATGGTAAAGTTTTATACATTTGTCTGCTAAAAATAATTATCACGCTGAAATGCAGATAACAATTAATGGCACTAATTATGAGTCCTGTTTCATCTTTCCTCCCTGCTTGAAAGGCCTACAGTATCTGCCCCAGCCAATTAGAGAGAGAGAGAAAGGGCGAGAGAGAAAGAGAGAGAGGTCAGGTCCACCAGGCCACTTCCTCGAAAAAACGTGTCAGTTTCAGATGACGTAAAAGTTTGCAATGCTGCTATAAGTTTAGTTTAATGCCGGATTTAGGCAAACTTTTATAGACACTGTAATATACCAAATACAGCACTACTGTACGTCTTCTTGATTATGCAAGCTGACTTTCACCGCCACGTCTCTTTGGCACGTACAGTACATCATACTTTGAAAACCTGTGCTGAAATGAATTCATTTTAATCTAAGGAAGGGCAATGTATTGCATTCTCCAATATGATAATTTTTAATGAATAATGTATAACATTTCTTTTTAGAAAATCATGAAGGTAGGAGGTAGGAAAATACATTTTGATTTTTACTTTGTTTCGTGACCCATGAAAACCCACAGATGGGTCGCTACCCACTGTTTGGGAAACATTAGTCTAAACAGTTCTTGATAGGCCCCTTATGAAATGTTGGAGCTCTAATAGTAATCGTTTTGTCTGACTGTACAGTACTCTATATATGTTTTATTATGGCTTTTTCTGACCAAGAGGGTGGAACTCTTTGACCTTTCAGAGTTCTAGTGTTGAATATTGTACGCAGCAGGGAAAGAGCGCTTGAATGGTCTTGAATCAAGCTATGCAACAGTCAGAGCATGAAGCGCTGTTTGATTGGCTGGCTTTTGCTGTACATGCGGGGGAACATTTGTATTGTTGCCTTCGCAATGTTAATATCTTGCATGTTCATATCTAGATAACTAATCCAGCCTGAGTATACGTTCTCCTGTGAGCGTGCACTGTAGGGCATGTGACAGGTTGGTGTCACACACACACACACACACACACACACACACACACACACACACACACACACACACACACACACACACACACACACACACACTAAGAGAACTAAGAGTTGAGGCATTACATTTTGTATAACACGGTTCTATTGTATCGGCTATTTTCATCGGCTATTTCTACAATTTCTGCCTATAATATTTGACAATTTGGCTAATGTTTAATTTGTCATTATAGAGGTATTTAAAAGTCCTTAAATTGTCACTTTAGAAATGTGCATATACAACAACGTCACTGTTTCAAAATAAAATTCACAGTTTCAAACGAATGGCATTTCAGCGGGGGGCAAAACAAACAAGTGGTGCGGTGCGGACTCCAGTGGAGGCGGGGGGCTGTGTTCAGCTCACTGTGGCGAAGCGACGGACGTAGACTTGAAAGGGAGATGGCTTTAATGGTGCCAGAGGAAGGAGGGAATGTGCAAGCAATTAGCTGGAATCCCCCAGCTCTGACATTCTGTTTCTGCATTCAGTGGTGTAAATTTACTGTACTACTGTACAGTATTGAGGTATTTGTACTTTACTTGAGCATTTCCAATTTCCAATACTTTTACCCCACTGCGTCTCGGATCCAAATATTGTACTTTTACTCCACTACTGTACGTTTATTTGAACACTTTAGTTACTAATTACTTTTTAGATTTTGATTATTATTACAAAACACTTCAGCCATATATCAATGTTGGCCATTTGAAAACGGCCGATCTAAAAGCTCACTAGATCTGCTATTTTCAAAAGATTTTTTTATACATTTGAAAACTTGAAATAGGACATTCTGCATAATGAGTACTTTCTGCTTGTAGTACTTTAAGTACAATTTGAAACCAATACTTTTGTACTTTTTCTCAAGTACTTTTAAATTCTGGACTTTCACTTATAACAGAGTATTTCTACATTGCGGTGTTGATACTTTTACGCAAGTAAAACATTCGAGTACTCTTTCCAACACTGTCTGCATTCTACTTCTTCTTCTTCTTGTGCTTCTTGTACTTCTCTGCTTCTGGTGCTTTTCTTCTTCTGTGGGAGAGCAGAGCAGCTAATTTCTGCTGCTCTCTGACTGAGCGGGTGGTCGGCTTGTAAGGGATAGGGGAAACGCACCGTCAGTCTCGCTTTTGCTAGGTCATTTTCACTTGGCATTTTCCTCACTCGCCAAACTGCTACGGTACACGTGCGTAGGTACATAGACACGCATGCATACACACACGCCCACAGCCACACGTACGTACGCACACACACACGTACAGTATGCACACACACAGGCTTAATGCATGGATAGAAGGATGTCTGACTCTGAACAATTCAAACCTGAGAGAGAGAGTGGAGTGTGTGTGTGTGTGTGTGCGTGCGTGCGTGTGTGTGTGTGTGTGTGTGTGTGTGTGTGTGTGTGTGTGTGTGTGTGTGTGTGTGTGTGTGTGTGTGTGTGTGTGTGTGTGTGTGTGTGTGTGTGTGTGTGTGTGTGTGTGTGTGTGTGTGTTTGACAGAGAGAGGGGAAGAGACAGAGAGAGAACAGAGGCAGAGAGAAGAGGGACAAGGGACGAGAACGATAGAAGGATGTAAAGGATGAATGGGATGGAGAGATGGAGGGGGAGAGGAGATTAAATGTAGTAGAAGAGGATGGATGGACAGAAAGAGTGAGATGGGCACCAAAAGGAGGGGGAGACGAGAGGGAGATGGAGTGCAGTGCAGTGGAGAGAGAAGGACAACAAGGCAGTGTGTAAACAGACACGTGAAGAGAAAACAATAGAAACTCCAGGGATCGGGAGAGAAGGGAAGCCCAGAGAGAGAGAGGGATGATGACCACTTTATTAACCATTATTTTATGCTTTAGCTACTAAAAGAAATAGCAGATATACAAGCTTGTAGATCTGCGATAAAAAAAATCTTGAACATTTTTTCAAATCTTTAGTTTGAGTTTATCTTTTTTAAAGTGAACATTTGTAACTCAAATCTTTCTTTCTCAGGGTTCCTGGAACAAAATACTTTGAGATGGGGGTCCGCGGTCAAATAGGCCTATATATAAATCGGGGGCGCCCGCTGGCCTACTTGTCCGGGCGCATACCACATGGGCTTTGTGTAGCCTGGCGCCGTCGCCGGTTCGATTCCCGCTCCGGACGACCTTTGCCGCATGTCACTCCCTGTCTCTCTCCCCATTTCCTGTCAGTCTACACAAAAAAAGCCATAGAAAAGCCCCAAAAACTAATCTTAAAAAAGCATATATATAATATAATAATATATAATTCTAGGGGGTCCTTTACTGAAACATGAGATTTTCAGAAAACCATTAGGATTTAGAAAACATTTTTAGGTATTGTTCATGTCTTAATGGGTTTAGAGAAGCATACAGGTATGTAAAAGAGGAGTTTAGGAGGGAGGGTGGTCTCACACACACACACACACACACACACACACACACACACACACACACACACACACACACACACACACACACACACACACACACACACGCACACACACACACAGGTTTGCAATTGCTACTTTGTGGGGACATTACACATAGTCTACTATCTTTGTGGGGACATTCCATTCATTTTGAACCCTAACCCTAACCCTAACCCTTAACCTAACCCCTAAACACCTTGTGGGGACCTATTAATAAGCCCCCACAAGGTTTTTTCCTCTGATTGTACTATCTTTGTAGGGACATGAGGTCCCCACAAAGTAGTAATTCCCTGTCCACACACACACACACACACACACACACACACACACACGCACACACACACACACACACACACACACACACACACACACACACACACACACACACACACACACACACACCTCAAACATGCTGTTGCTGCACCAACCACAGTCACGATGCCGCTGCCTGTCTGTCTGTCCTTCCGTCTACCTCTCTGCATCTGCCAGCCATAGTGCAGCTCCAACCCTGAAGTCAATGCCAGCCATCTCTCTATAGCTATCACGCTGTCTCAGGTGAAAGGGGCTGGGGGATTACTGCGGAGCTTTTCAAACCACAGACCTGGCTGGAGTCAGGGAGCGGGGAGGACCGTATGCTGATAAATTCTGAGCGCCTGCCGTGAAGCTTATTTCCACAATGCATTATAAACATACTTATATAAAGCATTATAATCTGCTTATAACACTGTATATATTTACAGTTACATTATGTGCACGCCTGAATACTTGTGTTACTCATAACAATAGTCATAACGCATTAAAAAGCATTTTATAATGACTTGTAGTACAAATATATTAAGAGGTATGCATGCTCATAATGCTTTTATAACAATCATAGCATTTCATATAGAGCTTAGAGGGTTAATTAACCAGAACAGTGGCCTTGTGGTTAGAGTGTCCGCCCTGAGATTGGGAGGTTGGGGTTCAATCCCCGGCTGAGTCATACCAATGGCACCCAATGCCTCCCTGCTTGGCATTCAGCATAAAGGTGGGGGATATGGTGATTATTATCGTTGAGACGATACAATGTCTCCACGATATGCCTTTTCAGAGGTATCGTGATACAATTGAGGGAGCCTTGTAAAAAATCCTGTTTAATCGTTAATACAGAGATTCTTTGCAGAATTCAATTTAAAACCTGCATTTTGGTCTAAATTAGTAGTTCTCAAACTTTAAAATGCCAAGGTCTCCACTTAACTCTGACAGTGTACAAATGAAACCAAATGGACCCGTAAGGGTCCATTTGGTTTCATTTGTTTACTGTCAGAGTTACATACTTGTAAAGTTCTATTTAGACCTCCCAAAAGGAACCCAGAGAGTCTAGTAACTTGAAAAATATCCATAAAAAATAACTTGAAAAAAGAATCATGATAAAATTGTGTATAGTTATACAGCTTGGGAAAATATTGTGATATTGATTGTATTTTTCCATATCGCCCACCCCTAATTCAGCATAAAGGGCTGAAATGGGGGTAAATCCCTGCAACATACTTCGTCCCCTTCAACCGTACCATCTCGACCCCCAGTCAAGACTGCCAGGCGCGTACCATAGGCTCTGATGGCTGACAGCGCATCGCGGGTTCGAATCCCGATCCCGACGACCTTTGCTGCATGTCACTCCCCATCTCTCGGTCCCTGTTTCCTGTCTACCTACTGTAGAAGGTCCCGGTAGCTCAGTTGGTAGAGCTCTCACCTTTGGACCACAAGGTCATGGGTTTGTTTTCCCAGTTTAGTTCAGTTTTCCCAGTTTGCTTCCTTATGTCTCCTGTTTATTTCTTATTATACAGAATTGCAGACGTTCTGACTCAGTCTGGTTGTTTCTGCATTTGGGTCCAATTATCTGTCTCACACCCTGACACAAATGTGTACCTCTATGATGGAGGATGCTTGTCGACGTCTGTCACTGGATACTGCAAAAGTGAGTTCATAAATGCGTACCATGTTTTCAAAATCAAAAGTCTGCTAGTGCAGCACGTACGTAAGCTACTGTAGCAGCACCTGAGCAGAGGGAGGTGGATGTTCAGACACGTACACGTGTCCATGTGGAAGCTTGGTTAGCTTGTGTTTACTCAAGTACTGTACTTAAGTACACCTTTGAGTTATTTGTACTTGTACTAAAATTGCCGATCTACAAGTCGCTTGCGGCGTGTTCTGAGCTCGTAGTTCTTTTTTTAAGTTTAGTTTAGTGACAGGAAATGGGGAGTGACACGCGGGAAAAGGTCGTACCGGATCGGGAATCGAACCGGCGACACCGCCAGGCATCCATGCCAAAGTGGCATGCGCCTGGTCCAGTACGCCAGCGGGCACCCCGAGCTTGTAGTTCTGCGAGCTGCGGCTTTTACGATCTGCGGCTTATAGATCTGTGAGCTTGTAGCTCTTCTATTTTCAAACATTTTATACTTTTACTTTTGGTACTTTAAGTACATTTTGATGCCTTTTCTTTCGTACTTTTACTCAAGTACATTGAATGAATTCTGGACTTTTACTTGTAACAGAATATTTCTATATTGTAGTAGGCCTATTGATACTTTTACTTGAGTAAAACATAGTAGTTTTTCCACCGCTGAGCTTGTGGCTGATTCCTGTTTGCCAACTAGGCACACTAAACTGCTCTGTGCAACACCTTAGCCTGAAGGTGCTTTTCTGCTTTCTGTCAGGTTTCTGACAAGCCCCCCCCCCACACACACACACACACACACACACACACACACACACACACACACACACACACACACACACACACACACACACACACTACAACACTGCTGCTCCAACATCATCCATGCAGTCAACGTGTTCACTTACCCTCTTGTTGTTGACATGCCAGACGTCTTTCGACTGCAAGCCAACTACTTTTAGTCAAGGCCCCCCGCCAGTGACGTCATCGACGTCAGACACCATTTTCGGGGCTACAGATGTGTGCGGGGGAGCTGGCGGGGCCCCTCTCCTCTCCCCGTTTAAACAAAGCTCACATTTTATATTCCTAGATTGTGTATGTTTAAGGGTGCAGCGAGAGAGCACTACCTCTGCTGTTGTAATAATTGGATAGCTGTGTGATTATTGGATCCCTGACAACCACACCAAAGTGATTCATCATCATTGCTCACGGCAGCTTTTAAAACAGGAACAGATATAATCACACATGGAAGATAGTGGTGCCCGCTGTCCTACCAGTCCAGGCACCTACTGTACCATTTAGGCTCAGTGTGTCACTGGTTCGATTCCCGATCCCGACCAACCTTTGCTGCGTGTAACTCCCCATCTCTCTCCCCATTTCCTGTCAGTCTACTGTCCTATCAATAAAGGCATAAAAAAAAACATATAGCAAAATGTACTTATAAATGGATATCCTGTATCTGTATTTTATTTATTTATTTATTTTTTAAGATATGTTTTTGGGGCTTTTATTTATGCCTTTATTTAAGGACAGTAGACTGACAGGAAATGGGGAGAGAGATGGGAGTGACACGCAGCAAACCTTGGTCGGGCTCGAACCAGTGACCCACTGCAGGCTATACAAAGCCTATGTGGTATGCGCCTGGACCAGTAGGCCAGCTAATTATGAATTGGTCAGAGTGGCTATGGTAGAGGCAGTGCATTTGTTTCTGGAAATACTTGTTTTCCAAGGTTCTTTTCACTGTTCATCCTTGCTCATTCTTCTCTTTCGTTACTGAAGACAAAAGGCAGTTTTCAACGCCTCTTTTCAACAGCATTTACGTAACAACACTTTTACAAATGTCCTCCTTGGTCCTTCTTAATTTTCTACCAATCCCCTGAAAATCTACTGTCTTGCCAATGGCAGGACTTGTGAAGCTTTGAAATGGCTCATCTGTAGGGGACAGTAATGGTTAAGGCAGAACATTGATTGATTGATTGAAGAATTTATTAGGAGTTTGCAATGGAAAAAAAGTACAGTTTCATGACAGCACAAATCACTGGTACAAGGTCAACTAAAAGGAGATCCTAGAAAGCAGAGGCTTATTTCCACAGGAACCACACTTTAAGTATCTCATATAACATTGAAAGACAGACGGATAGAACATAGTACTTTAACTAGGATAATATCAGTTTCAAAAGCACAACATCAAATACAAAGGCAGAAGAAAAATAAAAAAAAGGGTGGTGGGAGCATGGGGGCTTAGTCTATTTACAAGTCAGGGGAGATGAAGGGAGACAACAGGCCAGGTGGGACAGTACATGTGAAAGGTAGGAAGGAAACAGTACAATGAGGAAGACTTCGGCAGAAGCCACTGGTGGGATTCAGTCGTAGCGATCATACGACAGCCTTATATTCGTACAATACAGGCCTGGAGGCAAATGCCATCACCAGGCACTTTAGATAGTCATTTTTATCTCAATAAGCACTTTTCAGATCATTTGACATTCCCTTTCCCTGAAATGGCTAGTCAGCATTGTTAGAATTCTTCATTGGACCTACAGCAGAGGAAACAGGGAAGTTTGGGGGAAGAAAAAGTGTCCAGTGGCTCAGCCAGTTAGTACACGTCCCACAGAGGCACAGATCTAATCACAATGTCATGTTCTGGAATCTAGCACATGGCCTGGTTTCATCATGGCAGTCTTTTCTCTAGCACATCTTTACTGTACGTCTCCGTCTGTCTTCAGAAATAGTAAAAGAAATGCCAACAAAGTACAGTAGAGGCCTGTCTCTCTTGGCCCTTGGAATGTTAACAATGCTGATAAGTTATTTTAAGCTCAGGGGAGAATACATATTTAAACTGGATTCCCTCTGCATGATAAAGTGACCACTGACAACAACAAACACCTCACGCTGTTTCAGTTTTTTGGCAGTAAAATGTGTGATTTATGCAACATGTAACATTTTGAAAAGGGGACTGCACATAAGTCCAACTGCCCATAAGTCCGGCATCTCATTACTCTGATGGTGGCTAGGGTTAGGTCTAGGGTTAGGTTTATGCATAGTTTTACTGAGGTTAGGTTTAGGGTTAAGGTTAGGTTTAGGCATAGTTTTAAGGAGGTTAGATATATACCGGCGGACTAATGGGACGTCGGAACAATGGGACGTTGGAAAATTACGTGGCACTTTTGAAAAAGCAATACAAAGGAGAGGGGAGAAAACCAAGAAGTCAATATTGTCTTTATAGGCTATGGATGGGTAAATTGAAACTTTGAAACGGTTTGCTTAAATAGTTTTAGCTAACAAATGCAAAAGAGACAGCAAATCTAAGATTGGCAGTTTTTGCGTGCCTCTCCTGTCAAATTGCAAGCATCTGACTGTTATGAAATGACTGGCAAAGACTCACATCCCCGGTGGAACCGCGCTGCAGATGATTATGTCACCTTGCAGAGTTACAGTGAGTTTGACAAACAAGCGGAGCGTTGTTTCCCCAGAATGCCTGCGTTTCATTTACAATTCATAATAGTCCAGTCATTATATGAAAAAACCTAAAACAAATTGCAATAGTAGCAAACTCAACTGATTCTGTATCCTCATTATGTCCTTAGTGAGGGAAAAAAAGTCCCAAGGAATCCCACCGGGGCAAAGTTTTGAAAACAACCTACCTACCTTCACTTACTATACACTAGGGCAGGGGTCCTCAAATACAAATCTTGAAGGTCCACAAATATTTTTTTGAAACAGGTCCGGGTCCGGGGAAAAATAAATTATATATATATATATATATATATATATATATATATATGCCCGTCTGGCAAGTACAGTTCATGTCCTACTTGCCCTCAGGTCATGGCCACTTGCCCTCATAACCTTAATTAGGGATCCCTTTCATACATTATTTTACATTGGCTAATGTTTTTTTTTTAGTAGTTTGTTGATGCAGTAATGGTCTTTTTCTGTTTATTTTGTATTAAAGGGTGTTAAGTCCTTAATTATGACTTCACTTTCATCTGGCCTGGGGACTCCTCCAAAATCATTTGGGGTCCTATTTGACCCACAAGTTGATTCACTTGACTAAAGAGTAACAACCCGTTGAAGGGAGAACAGAATGTAATAAATCAAGGTGGAGCAGAGATATTTATTTTACGAAAATGATTTGTTTGCGCCAAGTTTTTGTTTCTTTTAGCAAACTGGGATAATCTTCGAATGATTTATGCTTGTGTCGCAACGTGAATATCGATCCGAAAACGAGGTGTCGCGCGTCGGAGACGATGCGGAACGTGGCTCACTCCTATACCGAGTAATGCGTGTGGCTCGCAGCTGGCTTTGCTGCATGGCTCGCTGGCTGCAAATCCATGGAGAAAGAGAGAGGCAGCCATGGCTGTGGCACCTCGCGAAAACTCTCTGGAGAGAAGATTATAATCCTCATGCAAACGTATTCACGTTGATGTTGTGCTTGTGCGCGAATGAAACCCACAACTAGTTTACAGCCTGCAGCTAATCGCTGCTGCTGCGTGAGTGCGTGCTCCCTGCCTCGAAAGCTTCCGCACTCCGCCGTCTGTGAAATGAACACTATCAGCGCGTCGTTGTCATAGAGATGACAACCCATAATAGTTTATGCCCCGGCATCAGCCAATCAGCGTGGCGTTCTCTCTCTCGCACACAGACTTCAGAGCGCATGCAATGAAGTGGAATACAATGAGAAGTGGAAACAAAACGGAGATTTTTATTTTTTATTTTTTATAATTCGTCCTGGGTCCGGTCGGCGGTGCCTCGCGGTCCGGACGTGGACCGCGGTCCGCCTATTGAGGACCCCTGCACTAGGGCATTCACCGAATATTCGAATATTCGAATATTCGAATACTAACGTCACTATTCGACTTGGTAAACTGAATTCGAAAATCGCTTATTTTTTTTAAAATATTTTTTTTTACTCTTTTTTTATTTTTTTATTTCTTTTTTAAAAATTATTATCATTATTATTGTTTATTCATGGTTCATACAGCTTGGCTAGATAGGAAGTCATAAAAGATGATTTGTCAATGCCCCTGGTGGATGAATTGGTGCAGTCTATATACTGATGTCATGATGCTTGCTGATGTTGTGACCTCCCGACTTAATTTCGGTACTCATCCCGGCTTCACGTTCATATTCTCGGCTGTGAATCCAAGGAAACAGACGTCGTTTGAGTGGGAGACACGCCGACTTCCAAATGCTTGTGTGGCCGTGTATTGGGCATCAGAGAGCGGATACATATTCAGCTGGTGGACTGGGAGGCACGCGCGCGACACACACACACACACACACACACACACACACACACGCCTTTGCTGCGTGTATCGCTGCGGGAGAAAGCCTGGTAGGCGAGGTTAATCGCTGCTAACGCGTCGCCGACCGCTTTAAAGAGAAAAGAGGAGCTTAAACACAACTTTGCTAATTGCTAGTGTTCCGTGTTGATATGTTTTCCTTTTCCACGACGAGTTGTGACTGCGTGATGACATGCAGCAAGGGAGGCGGCACGTCTATAATGTGAGCTTGTAGATTAAATGTTTTTGACAGAGCTCGAGCCGAGCGTTTGTGAGTGTGAGTGAGAGAGAAGAGACCCCGGCCCGCTGGTGCTGCTGCCTGCTGGAGCTGCTACTCACTGGACCTCCAGTCATTCAGTGTAGTCAGAATTATGTATCCGCCTTGACCAGAGCTAGTATCCGCCCTGCAATGCTCATTCATCGGCCACAAACATCGTCATGCCACGGACCTCCAATATTTACAAGCGACTTGGGCACTTGGGCACTAGTATGAATGAACTTCCCCCGAACCTAAATAATTTCGGGTCGGGGCGTCCTCCCGAACCGAAATTATAACGGTATGGATCGACCCTAACTGCCTGTTGCTGATTATAGATTTGTTTGAACAGTCATTTTTTATTATTATTTCCACCAGCTCACGGTGCGAGCCGCGGCGTTGTGAGCTTGTAGATCTGCTGTTTTCACTAGTTTGGGTCCTGGGCGATTGTCTAATTTCTATTTTGGGTCACGGGCTAAACTGTTTGGTAATGTGAACCGCTGGGTTAAAGTCTTTTTATTTTAGAGCATGAAAGAGAAACTGATTAGAAACTGTTGCGCTGTGATGCAGGCAAACTATACAGCTGTCAAATGTACTGTTCCAGGGGAAGCACTGAGCGCACCCATACTTGCTGGTCGCTTAGTCCAATCAGGTCGCGGCTCATTTGTAAATGCCACGGTCAATAGCCAATCGTATTTCACTAACCTTCAGGTCTGTCCCGCCTCCAGTGGTTAACCCTCACTCGCATGTTGTGTTCAAGACTTGAAACAGCGCATCAATGATTGAGAGGCCGAGAATGGCTCGTTTTTATTGGATGAAAATATATATATATAATTCCCGTCAAATTCCGACTATTCGAATACTATTCGAATTCAAAAAATCACTATTCGTGAATGCCCTACTATACACTACACTGTAACGGAAAAATGACTCCCAAAAAAATCTGCTTTAAGTGGGATGTGAGGGGTCAAACTAGGGGTTTTTAATTATTCTGAATCCATTGCAAGCATTTGTTTTGCATGAAAAACATTCCTTGGGCTAAAAACGGACCCCAAAAGACTGTGAAAATTGATGATTCATCACTAAACCATCATTTTGAGAGGCCATTTCTTGCCCAAGGAATGTTTTTAATGCAAAACAAATGCTTGCAATGGATTCAGAATAATTAAAAACCCCTAGTTTGACCCCTCACATCCCACTTAAAGCAGATTTTTTTGGGAGTGATTTTTCCGTTACAGTGTAGTGTATAGTAAGTGAAGGTAGGTAGGTCGTTTTCAAAACTTTGCCCCGGTGGGATTCCTTGGGACTTTTTTTCCCTCACTAAGGACATAATGAGGATACAGAATCAGTTGAGTTTGCTACTATTGCAATTTGTTTTAGGTTTAGCCTAATTTTGGCCTAAAATTACTGGACTATAAGGGTTTGCGTCGTTGTATTCTCCTAGAGAAATTTAGAAGTAAACAAAGCCTGGTGATTGTTTTTTGTTTCACAATCCCATTCCGCTGTCACGAATAATAACGGTAATAATTACAACATTGCACTTCATTATTCATGCACTTTTTTCATTAAACGCCTATACCTCAAACTGCTACAAGAAAAAGGCAATTAAAATACTGGTTAACCCATTTAGGCCTAGGATTATTGACTGCTTTAACTATTGAAAAATAGCAGATATACAAGCTCACAGCTGCGAGCTTGTAGATCTGCTATTTTTGAAAAATCGTGGAAAAGTGTCTTTTGAATCCTTCTAAGGTTGTTTCTATGTCAGCAATCTGGCCAGCCATCGTCAAAGAAAAGGTTCTTTTCACTTCACTTAACTGGAGCTCAGTTAGCCTGTTCTTGAGAGACTACTATGTCCGTGGTTTTCATGTGAAGGACCACCAAAATGATATTTATTTGGCCACGGACGCACATCTCAAAATATCTAGTTCCAGGGACCACCCAGAAGCAAAATTTGAGTTACAAGCGTTCGCTTTGAAAATGCATATATATTCAAAGATTTGCACACATTTTCTCGACTTTTTCAAAAATAGCAGATCTACAAGCTCGCTGCGCGGCACTCGGTGCCGCGCTGTGAGCTTGTATATCTGCTATTTTTCACTGGTTAAAACATTCAATAATTCTAAGCCTAAATGGGTTAAAAACAAAACAGGAAAGGGAACAAGTATGTACGGTATAGTGCATGAATTCCCGTGACTTGTGGAGCCTGAGGTAAACGGAAGCATATAGGGACACGAGTTCAATCTCCAGAACATCCTGTGTTGCGATCTGTGCTGAATGTCCTTGAACGTGACCCTGAACCGCCTGCAGAGGGGCAGCACCTGCTGCCTTCTCTGATCCCCACCAGAGGCATAGGCCTACATCAGTGCAGTGGTGTTGTTACAGAAATACATTTATGTAACTAATACATCAGTTCGAACCAAGTATATTACACAGTACAATATGGTATAAATGTCCAGTCAGAGAGATACTTTTGCTGCACTCCGCCTTTCTGGTTTGATCTGTTTAAGGCCTTCAGGATAAGGTCATACATACTTGAGCTTACACCATAGACTGTAGAAAAATATGGACGAAATGACGCCATTGGTTTCTATGCAGCGCAAACGGCCCTTTTCCACGCCTTGAAATGGGTGTCGCCATCATAGAAATAAATAGAATTGTAATGCTACCAGAGATGCTATTGGCTGCCAACGGTCACGTGCAACGCAAGGATACTTGGGAGAATGTGTTGAGCTCTGCCGAAAATACAGCAGACGAAGAAGAAAACGTGGATCGCCCACAAGCCAACAACGCAACAACAACAACAACACACAGCCTATTTTTCTACAGTCTATGACACAGACGGACCGCAGTGACAGTAAATGTCCGAATAACTTTTTCATTTTGCCACGGAGATTTGAGCACCGAAACGTTTGGACTCTGGAGTAGCCGCTGCAGCCGCCGCTAACCAAGCCTGGGTTCCCGAGGCTACCGCTAACCTGACCGGGCCGTCTAGGACTCTGTACCCCGCATGGAAGCCTTGTTGAGGACTCCACTTTTAAAAGTGCCCGTGTAGTTCCGCTGGGTCTTATAATAATCCAGTTGTCCACTAGCCCCATATAGAACCTCACCCGTCGCTGCATACTGTTGTGTCTCGAGGTTATATGGGGCTAATTGTCCACTAGACTTTTCACAAAGCAAAGAGGCATTCGTCCAGAGAAATATGCATGTGTTTATTCATATTTATTAACAGGGATTTGTGATGTTTATAGGACTGAGATTGCAATGCAACCTCAGTCCTATAAACATCATATATAGTTCATAGTTGCATTCATAGTTCTCAGTCACACCTCTTAACAAAAGCTGACAACAATTTGACACCTATGTTAACAATGCGATTAATGTAGGAATGGATGCAATATGCATATGAATTGTCCATTGTGACTACAGTCTGTGATTGTGACATGCTAAGTAGCCTACAGTAGAAGAGAAGCTGGATTCACGAATGGATTCATGAACTAATTATTGAGCTGACATGCAGTATCGTGGGTTAATTATTCCGGGAGGCTAAAGAGGTTATTTCAATCAGCGATCGTAAATGCGCTTGATTCATGTCATTTGTTTGATTGAGGTTTTTTACAGTAGCAGGCCTACATCATTCAGCATATTCCTCCTCTTTGATTCAGTCAATTTCATTCTGGTTTATATTTTGGAAATAAAATGTGAGATCAACCTATGTCTATTTGTGTGCGTTCCTATGCAAATTTGTGTGACATTTGTATGTGTGAGTGAATGTAAGTGCTAACTTAGTTTGACGTGCTGCAGACTGTTCTATTGACAATTATACTGTAGCCTCAGTGTTATTTTCAAATGTTTTAATTAATACCATTTGGTGAGGCTAAATGTTGAGTGTTTCTTTTTAGTTTTATATTATATTATAGGCTATACCACTTTATATACGAGTGGTTACTTGGGAGAAATACATTATTACCTAATAGCCGTTCTAAACCTACAAAAAGCCAGATAATTGCCATAACATCACGTCGCTGAAGTCTGCTATGACCAACTTCAAATTCCAAAAGAGCTCCCGACCGAGATCTCCCATCCTGGCTCCAACAACAGGTATATGAGGTATGGCAATTATACAGGATAGCAGGACATGCAACTTCATATAAAAAGTGCTGTTTTCAGTTTCCAAAATGTTACATGAAATATTTGATAAATGGTCTGAAGTAGGCCTAATGTAAAGTAAGTCTGTGGTAGGCATATGATTGACAAATTATCAAGAATGCCATATGCCAATGTTAAAGAGGAGTTTATAAAATAATATAGGCTTCCCTTGGCTTAGAACATAGGCTATTTTGGCTGTAAGTGGCCACTAATATGTTGTCTGGTGTCGATATGTTTATGTAGGGCTATTAGCTTAATGGCATGCCATACTTGCACAAATCAAGACGAGAAAAAACAAATAAAGACGCATTGTTTTGGTGGCATTATATATAGGCTTGTTACACAATCGGGCAGTAGGTAGCCTTCATAATAAATAAATACCAAGTCGTGTATTTGTGGCTGATATGCCTATAAGAGTAAATACATTGTAGGCGAATTAACAAAAACGATGTTTTAACATTTATATAATTATAGAGAATATATGTGTGTTTATTTATGTCCTCACTCATTTTAATAGCTCTGGATTAAGCGTCTGCTAAATGTACATTGTAACCTGGGTTTGTATAATAGATTTATTTTGTAAAAATGTTTACACGCCGTTGTACAAAATAAACCGATCTAGCTAACAGTGCGTCGCATTACGACGAGTTGTTAGATCTGCTCTGCTCTGGGTAACCGAATTGTGCATCAGTGCATGCAGGCTGGCCGCAGATCAGTTTCATCAGAAGTCGGCCCCGCCCCCACCCCGCAACTTTATAATTTATTTTAAAATACATTGGACCAAATTTCGACAAAACGCATATGATGGTGATTGAAAGGCTAGCGATAACTAGCGATAGGAACCATAAAGTATTCATGAAAATGTTAATTAAGGTTAGAACACGAAAGGGGAAAATGAATGGGATCCAATGGTGAACAATTCTTTTTGCTATCGGCCGAGGGGGAAAACAGCGCAACTAGCGGCCAATCATAGGAAGTTTTACTTCCGTATTGGAGTCATTTTAAATCGGCAGAACTTGCCCCTTGGCTTACACACACACATCTTATATAGTGACTCCAGGAAACTACCAGAAACCTGCGTGGTCACTCTAATGACGAGGCCTGCACCCAGGCTCTGTTAGACTGGTTTAACACAGACACTGTATCGCCCTGAGGAACTGGGGGACACGTGCGCACACACACACACACACACACACACACACACACACACACACACACACACACACACACGCACACGCACATGCACGCATGCACGAAACCTTCAAAGCCAGAGGTGATATTTGACTGTAACTTGTTTGACCATGTTCACTCTGTTTCCTTGTAATTATCTTATGTATGTATTGTATTGACCATTCAATGTATGTAACGAAACCTGTTTGTATGGTTCCATGCCATTGTTGTGCTGCTCCGTCCCCTTATGCCTAAGGGGCAGAGCCAGACAATATATACCTGTATCTTTCTCCTATTCGGGGTGCTTCACTAGACTGGAGCACCTGGACCTACACTATGCCGGGTCATTCTCTTGAGACAGCGCCACACGCGCTGTCCCTAGACTCAACTGGCCCGGACATGTATGCAAGTGTCTTATTCTGGTGACAGTCCATTGGACTGCCAGTAGACTAGCACACACTTTTGCTATGTTCGTTAAATAAACAAACACTCAGAAACTGAACCTAGTGACTTCTTATTGAACACTCTCAGTACCGTTTTTGCCTCCGAGTGTACGACAATGTACACCCCATATTTGGCCACATCAGTGTAAAGCAGGGGTCATCAACGTTTTCAGGCCAAGGACTCCTTAGTCGAGAGAGAGATGAAGCAGGGACCCCCACAACCCATAGATACCATATAGTTTAGTTTCATCGTTTGACAGCTTAATCAGTGTATTTTGGGTTCATCTAAATTTGTGTTTTCAGATATTTAACCACTTGAACCGTCAACATCTAATAAACTTGACCCATCACTCTGTACTTAGTCTGCTCTTTTCCCCTCTACACGAAACCTCTTTGTCGAAAATTCTACAAGCTTGCAGCGCGAGGCGCTGTGAGCTTGTAGATCTGCTTTTTTTGGCTAAAGTTCTCAGAATATGGTCGCTAGGGTTCAAGTGGTTGATATAGAAAAGGAGAAAAAAAGCTTCTATCGCACAAAGATTTGGAGGACCCCCTTTAGTAACTCTGAGGACCTCCTAGGTGTCCCGGACCCCCTGTTGAAGACCCCTGGTGTAAAGTAACGAAGTAGATTTACTTAAAGGAGTGGTGACGCCCCCCGAAATTTAACATTGTGCTGCAGTAGGTCACGTGGTCTTTCTCCAAACAGTCTGAAAAGGAGGCGGGGCCGTATCAGTTAGTAGTGAATGTATACTTCGTCCGTCGTGCGGTGCCGCGCAATGTATACTTCGTCAAGACAAATATTGTACTTATACTCCACTACCATTATTTCAAAGCTTTAGTTACTAGTTACTTTGCAGATATAAATGATTATGATATAAAACATAGATTAATCCACTTACCGTATAACCCTATTTTATACCTTTACCCAATTTTATACCTTGGCTATTTGAAAATAGCTGATTGCATCGCGATGCGTTGTTGTGAGCTTGTGGATCTGCTGTTTTCAAACATTTTGTACTTTTACTTTTGGTACTTTGACGCCATTACTTTTGTACTTTTACTCATGTACATTTTAAATTCCGGACTTTAACTTGTTAGGGTGCCCTCACACCAAAATACCTATGAGAGTGGAATCCGCGTTCCGCCAATGCATTTCAATGATAAGGGGGCGTTTTTTGCAGAAATCCTCTGCTGGTATGAAACCGCTTCACTCTCATTGGCGGAACGCGGATTCCACTCTATTTTGGTGTGAGAGTATTTCTACACTGCAGTATTGATACTTTTACTTGAGTAAAACAATTGAGTACCTTTTCCACCACTCCATGGGTGACAGGCTATGTGTTCTGGTGGCATTCAAATCTACTCACCATATGATGGGCTTCATTCGCTCTCTGTCTGTTTTCTCCCTAATGCTGTACCTCGTCTCTCTGGTTCACGTACGTGCACACATAGACATCAAAGTGGGCTTGAGCCCCTGCCCTTTTATCCGTCTGTAAAAAAGTGCCCTCTCCAAACCACGAATGCAGTTTTGACTATGGTGAAAGAAAAGCAAATGCCCCCTTTCTATGCCATATACCTGAAGGCAGCATTCAAGAGAATTGCCTTGTCCAAACTCTGCTGAACTTGAATGCAGCATCTTATGTTGAATGAATTGGGAAAATCTTGAGAGTCCGAGGTCCCATTAGTCCGAGTAAGGTTAGGTTTAGGGTTAGGGTTAGCATTCACCAGCGTCGGACTAATGGGATGTTGGACTAATAATGCATCGGAAAAACGAAATAATTGCCTTAAAAATTGCCCTCTCTATGTAGAAATCCATGCATTACGCATGCTTAGTTCAGTGTGGTATCGCGCACCGAAAATAGCCGACCTCCAAGAACACAACGCCTCGCGCTGCGACACGTTGTGAGCTTTGAGGTCTGCTATTTTCGATATTTCCACCTAAAGTGCCCTTGAGAAATGTCAGCCCCTGCCTCTCTAACATTCTCTGCACGTCCCTGCTCTGGTTTTATATTATAATGCCCAAAGAAGCAGGGTAGCCTTTTCTAATTGAACTCAAACGAAGAAGGCCAACGCTGCGAACGCAGGTTCTGTTCTTGTTAAGAGTCTACCGTCAGAACCAAAACGGCACGGAGCAAAAGCAGCTGGAGGAGTTCCCTCCTTGCCTGGGCTCTCTGTGACCACAGACGCAGCGAGGCACCGGGTGCCAAAACAGCCCGTGGGCACAATTAGCCAACAAAAGCCCCCGCCTCCTCTTTCTTTTATTCCCTCTCCTCTTCCTCACTTCTCCCCTCTCCTCCCTCCCCTGTAGGGATGGGACGATATGAACATGTCATATCACGATTACTGTGACAAAGGAAATCGCGATTTACGATATTATCGTGATAATCAAAATGTATTATCTTGGGGCGGAACATGATTTGCCAAAAAATAGCAGATCTACAAGCTCACAACGCGTTGCAACGCGTTGTGAGCTTGTAGATCTGCTATTTTTTGGCTAAGACATTTGATAGAAAGTGAAAAAAATACTGTATCAAGTAGGTATGTTATAAGTACCTGTATCAAGTAGGTATATTAAAAGTACCTTTTACCAATAGAGGTTTTAAATGGTACCGGATATGCAGCTCGGCAAATAAAAGGTGAACTGATCCCAGTGCACGACGGAGGACGATCTCACAATAAATTAAATCTCCACGATACGATTATCGTGAGTGTTTTTTATCACGATAAACGATAACATCGCTTATCGTCCCATCCCTACTCCCCAGTGATGTGGGCCAGCCCAGCCGCCCAGCCAGCCGTCAAGAGAATGCTTGGCTTGTAGATCTTCCCACAAACGCAGCGAGGGGCCACCTTTTAATCGCCGGCATACCTCTGGCCTTTTTTTTCTCCCCGCAGACTCCGCTGCCTCACCTCCCGTAAATTCCAGGGCTGTCCCCCCTGGGGGCTCTCAGGCATCTGCTCTGCATATACCTGCAGCCAGGGGCGTCACAAGGGGTGGGGGAAAGTGGGACTGAGTTACTAGGGCCCAAGGTGGAGGGGGCCTTAGTTATTTTATACTTTTGCTATTGAAAAATAGCAGATATACAAGCTCACAGCGCGGCACCGAGTGCCGCGCTGTGAGCTTGTATATCTGCATTGAGCATGTGTGCAAATCTATACCGTATGTATTTCTTAAGCGAACATTTGTAACTCAAATTTTGCTTTTGGGGGGGTCCCTGGAACAAAATATTTTGAGATGGGGGTCCGTGGCTAGATACATATCATTTTGGGGGGTCCTTCACACGAAAAGGTTTGAGCACCACTGACATAGAAACATTGTTTTTTTCAAAAAACCTTAGAAGGATTTGAAATAATCAAAGACTTGCACAAATTCTCACGATTTTTTAAAAATAGCAAATCTACAAGCTTGCAGCGCGGCACCGCTGTGAGCTCGTATATCTGCTATTCTTCAATAGTTAAAGCACAACATAATGCGTAATTATGCGTTCCCAGTCTAAATGGGTTAGACCCCCTCCCCCTATGAAGAACATTCATGGGGGGCCCGCAGTGAATCCTTGTACCCACTACCAGGGCCCAGAAATTTGGTGGGACACCCCTGCCTGCAGCCCAGTAACCTGCATTATATCGCTCTAGCTCATAGATCTGAGGCTTGTATAAGCATGAAGCCTGTATTTACGCTTGGCTGATAAACAACGCATGCTATAAAACAGTTGCCGAATATGGCAACATGACAACAATTAAAATAGTTTCTGTAACTATTTCATTACAAGAATATTTCTACAAGAAAGTAGTCCCAAGGCGGCTGGCTGCTATGCAGCTGCAGTGTTTACATTGATTTAGCTTTTTTTCTTTAAGAGTCTGTCAGTCTCATCTTTGTGCAGATTTTCCTTTCGTCCTTTGCTGTTTCTGACACAAGCATCAAACTCTCGCCAATTTTTATTGACACTTTGAAGACACCATGACACCATTGTCTGAAGATTTAAAAGCACAACTTTGTTTCATTTGTGGCGCTCGCTTCATTTAGTATTATTTTTTCCCCAAGTTCATCGATTTCATCATTCTTTATGTGGTCATTGCTGCAGCGTCAGTAGGTATAATAGGTTGATGAAACAACCGCAAAAGCTGCAACATGAACATGCAGGCGGATATCTTCTGCACCCATCACAGTACTGTGTTTGTGCAATTCAGGAAGGAAGAAGACGCCTGATACTCCCACCTGATACTCGATCAAACAGAGAGCTGAGTTGACGTTGCCTTGCTTGTGGGTTTTGACACAGATATTTTAGACCCGGAAAGCATCTGTGTCGCTTTGGACTTGAACCACTTTAAACGTTATTTACTTTAGCTATTCAAAAATAGCAGATACACAAGCTCATGAAAACGTGTGCAAATCTTTGAATGTATATTTTTCCAAGCGAACAATTGTAACTAAAACCTTTGCTTCTGGGGTATTTTCAGATGGGGGTCCACGGCCAAATACATATCAATTCTGGGGGTCCTTGACATGAATAAGTTTGAGCACCGCTGACATAGAAACATAGGTTTTTCAGAAAACTGTTAGGATTTAGAAGACATTTGTAGAGTCGACCTCAGGTCTTAATGCATGGGTTAAACTCCTCTGAGAGCGAGTGACAGAGATATCATGTAGCCGTGGTGATGAAAGGACTGAACGGAAAGTGTACTATAGAAGCCCGGCTCACTGCGGGGCATGATGGCGTAGGTTGGTTTGGTACATGAAAGTGCCCACATATGATGAGAGGTCTATACAGGTCTTTATGCACTGTACAGATGTTTCCCTCAGGTATGAGCCCAGCTATGATGAAAGCACTGACTCAAAATGAGAGTGTAACAGCTATGCTCGCAGCAGTCCAAAGTGTCAGGTGATGTGTTTGAACCGTGCACAAGCAGCAGTGCATGTTCAACATGTATACTCAACTCTTTGCAGTAATTTTACATGGCAACACAGATAAACGGGATAATTCCATATGTTTGACATTAAACAAAAGTGACTCGCATGCATGCATGCATGCACATTCACAGGATCTAGGTCAGTGTGTGTAGTAGTAGTAGCTGCGTGTGATTCAACCTGCATGCTAAACGTACTATAATGTTAAGCGCACCAAAGCAAACTCCAAGCTGCTTTGCATGCGTCTCCGTTTTCAGATTACTGAAAGGAGTGCACTATTTGACCAACATGACTCATGCCCGACACTCCTTCGAGCCTGTCCTGCACAGGAGTTGACACTAAGGTATCAGTGGCACTTACCCGTCGGGCAAGTACAGGTCATGTTCTACTTGTCCAAAGGTCATGCCCACTTGCCTGAAAAGTAAATCTTTCCATTATAAAATCATAGGTAAGATTTTAAATTACTGATCGATTTAACACTTATTTCTTTACTTTCTCTGCTGTGCGATAAAAAAAAAAAATCATACCTCCAAATACCAAATACCTGCATTGCTATGATTGAATATGTCTGTGGTTTCACAAATGTTATTTCATATTTTTAGCAACAGTAAAAACAGAACATTATAGGTAAACAGTGCTCTTATTTTACATTCCACAGACCAGAAGACAGCCTCTGGCCACATTCAGGTGTTTAGACAGATATCTGGTGTTGTGTTTGTGACGGTTGCGTAACCTCTCAAATGAGCAACCTTTATTTACCTGCCGGGGGCAGGTGGGCAAGCCTTAGTGTCAATGCCTGCTGCAGTGCAGCACGCCCAACAACATCACTAACGTTGGCTAACGCTAACTTGCCAACTTGTAGACAGTACCTTACATTTGGACAAGCTCCAAATTGGTAATTCAACAACTATCAGCTGTTTGGGCCTGAGGTGCGTCCAGTGCAGCCCCATGTACTGTAGTTGCGTCTCAGATACCAGTATAGACCTTTTTTTCCAGAGCGCTGCCGTGTAGTTGCGGTGTCGGCGCACAGCCGCACACACACATACAATAGGTGCCGCTCGACACCACAGTTATGGCTGCCGCTCTGAGAAATCTGTCTATTCTGTAGCAGGTTGAATTGATCGATAGTATGTGCACTGCTCTGTGGTTCGATTAACTGATCGAACCATTTTCTGGTATTTTCACTATTTTTGAGCGACACCTTTGCACAAACATTATTAAAAAATTGCTCCACGATTTATTGAAATGTAATCTATAGATAGGAAATTATAATGAGTAAATAATCAATAGTTGCAGCCCTACTCTAACATTGGAGATGCACAACTCTATCCTCAAGAATCGTCTTGGCACTTCTTTTTGACGTTTCGGGAGAACAGTGACAATACACCACACCAAGTGGGTGTACAGTTAATAGCAGATGCTTTTCCCATTTCTCCTTTGATAAAGCCTGAGGATGAGTTAAGACTCAGAGTTTTTGGCACAAGCACTGTGACTGCACTAAATTGTAAAAAAGTTCACTGCCAGTGAACTCACTGACAGTGGCTGTAATGAAAGGACAAAGGATGCAACTCAGATGCCACATACATGGGCCGCTTTTCTATGGCTTTGCTCAGGGTGTTGGTTAACGTCAAAATGACACTATGTGATGAGGTGTGCAAGTGTATGAGAGAGAGTGAGTGAGTGAGAGTGATACCGGTCTAGCCTGCTCTGACTTCCTGTTGGTTAGTAGTGAGCTTCCCTCATAGCTAGTCATAGTCATAGCTAGGTGTAGAGAGAGAGAACTGCTTATTATATATAAGTTGATTGCTAAGAACAGCTGGAGGTCAAAAGGGGGTGGAGCCTGGAGTTAGTAAAACCAGTTAACTCCTCCCCACTTTGTTGGAGTTAACTGGTTTATCAGACAGTTGGAGGATCCAATGGAGTTAGCTGGTTTTGTCAGAAGCGCTTTTTAATACTTTTCATTGGTTCAATATTTGTTTAACCAACACACAGACATAAAGGATGTTCAATAGCACAGAAAAAAAGGAAATTAGCTGGCTTCTGCCAGAGAGTGGTGAAAAGATCTTATGACAAAAAGTCTTAAACCCAGTGTGCACATTTTGTTATCTAGAAATAGTCCACAGGAGGAAGAAAGTGATTGTCGTTAGAGAGTCTGTTTGAAAGTATGGTCGCTGTGTGTGTGTTGAGCAGAACTGGCTCATCACTTATTGAGTGCAATGACATGATATGAGCTTTGAGGCAGGATATTAGATTCCCATTTCGCACAGGAAGGATCCCGCTGCATAAATCATGGTGTTTGTGGTCATGTTCTCTGTCAAAACCTGTGTCGGGCGAGTATGAAATGAGGATAAACCAGAAAAGTGTGCTCCTCGGAGCGCAGATCCCCACCAAGCCGGGTTGCCTTCCCAGGGCCTGCAAACTTTGGAAGGCAGACATAGCCACTTGGAATGGGATCTATGATGGAGACATATGAATATCCAGTCAGGATGAAGTTGACCATTTATTGAAGAAGATTCAGAGATGCAGAAACAGCATACATACAGCATCAGAGCTCCCGTAGGGCAGAAGACCTCCTGAAGTGTCATATAGGACACCTTCTATACACATAGATGCTCTCCCTAAATGGAGATAGAATATAAACAGGGTATACTGTGTACCATAATAAGGCTGACTAGTTAAGTTAGCAATGACCATGTATTGTATAGATCACTTTTTGATTTGCAGATAGAGAGACTATAAGCGTGGAGGAGTCAGCTCAGCTGTAGTTGAGTTGAATTAGCTGTGAAAGCTATAGCTGACCAACCACTCAATGAGTTTGAATGGAAGGCAAACAAGTACATAATACATGCATATTTGGTAATCTATACATTTCTGCCACCACAGATCTGAAATATCAAACGTATACATCCTGATCACATGACCCCAGAGGTAATGTGTACAGGTTTATTTGCCAAATCCCACCCAGTGGGAGTGAGTGTTGCCATAGGCAGCTCCACAGCACCACTTGAAGATACTGTAGGTCACCCAGTGGTATTGCAGCTGTTGAGGCCGTACTCATACTGTACATACAGATAGACAGACAGACAGACATATGTATACACAAGGTCAAATGTTGGAGTGGTAGGCACCGCTCAAAAACCTGCCTCCTGGTGGCGCTGTAACAGGCCGATGAGAAAAAAAACAGTTTCAAGTCGATCAGTCCAATGGTGCCGGAGATTAGCTGTTCACAGACATACAGACACAGGGATTGACGGACGGCGGTGAAAACATATCTCGGCCACGCCTTCATTCTGGTGGAGACTACAAATTATTATTTTGAAACACTAGATTCTTGTTATCAGATTCGATTAGAATAAAAACAAGGGAAAATCGTTCTGCTTGGGTTAATACATACATTCAAGACAAGACAATGCATAATATACAAATGAAACACCTTGCAGCGGGGCTTATGCAAATAAGCTTATTCCATTGCTCCAAAATCCACTCTTTCTTCTTTTTTTTAACCTTGTCTTTATTTTAGATTGCACCAATTAAACAGTGATGGGCAGTAGCGAGCTACAAGTAGCGGCGCTACATAGCTTAACTACATTTCTCAGTAGCGTCACGGTAGCGCAGCTCCTTTTGAACCAGCGTAGCTGTAGCGTAGCGGAGCTATTTTTAGACTCCAGTAGTGACGTAGCGTGCAACAAACGCTACACGTTACTATCCCGGCGAAATTTGACTGCTAAATAACGTTTGTGAGGAAAATAATTCCCAACAGATCCCCAAACATGTTGTTCTGCACAGCGCTGCATGCTTTCACTTCACTGTGTTGAGTACGACAGCGACTGACACTTCAGCCCGCATCTAGAGGGATGTATGGCTCTTTGAAGTGAGACCGAGCCAACGATCTGTCTCACTATATGCGCTCTCTACTACGCACTCTCTACTGCGCGAACCGGATCCCATCGTTCACTTCAAAGAGCCGTTCAAAAGATTCAATTCGTTCGCGAACGTCCCACCTCTGCATGCCCGCACCATGTTCAGGGAACGTGTGAGAAGTGAGACGGAGAACAACTGACATACAAGCTCACATCGCGTTGCAAATGCCAACATTGTGAGCTTGTAGATCTCCGGGGGCGGAGCATAAATCAGGCTTCAGCCAGAGATGGACAGTACTCGAATTACTTGAGTAAGAGTACAGAGTACTCCTGGTCACACTCCAATCCACAGTAAACTCAGTCAAAATGTTACAAGTAAGAGTAAAAAAAGTACTTGCTTTTAAATAAACGTATGTATTCAAGAGTGCATACCGGTACATGCTTTTAAAAATAAGCTACTTGAAGTACAAATAAAAGTAAAAGTACTCAAGTACATTTCCACCGCTGGCTGCAGCTAATCAACTGTTTCGACAAAACAGTGAGCACACAAGTCACTGCAGTGCACTCTTTTGTCCACGGCTAACTAATGACAGTGAAGTGGCAATTTAAGGACCTTTTAGACATTTTTAATACCTAAAGTGGGGTCTTCAACAGGGGGTCCGCGACCCCTAGGGGGTCCGCGGAGGTACTGCAGGGGGTCCGTGAAATTATTGCTTAAAAAAAAAAGATTTCAAAAAATGTTTTTGTTTTTTTACATTTATGTTCAAAAAATAATCATGATTCTATCCATTTTGAATAGATGATTACTATGCAATTGACAGATTGTTGATATTATTGACATTGGTTAAGAGTTAAGATCTGTTTATTTGACAGGGACCGTGCTCATTAATGGACATGTCAGTTTTCACTTCAATGTAAATGAGCCAGAGTTAGCCCGCCGTGGGCTAATTTTCATCTGTAGTCCCTGGACCCCCATTGGTGGTGATCAACCCCCCCAATCCAACCCTTGATGCTGAGTGCCAAGCAGGGAGGCATTGGGTCCCATTTTTATAGTCTTTGGTATGACCCGGCCGGGGAATTGAACCCCCGACCTCCCAGTCTCAGGGCGGACACTCTAACCACAAGGCCACTGAGCTGGTCAGTCAGACAGACAGTCAGGATCCCCATTGGTGGTGGTGATCAACCCCCCCAATCCAACCCTTGATGCTGAGTGCCAAGCAGGGAGGCATTGGGTCCCATTTTTATAGTCTTTGGTATGACCCGGCCGGGGAATTGAACCCCCGACCTCCCAGTCTCAGGGCGGACACTCTAACCACAAGGCCACTGAGCTTGTTCTCAGTTAATAAGTAGTATGTTTAGAAATGGTAGTGGTACGGCCCACCCTGCTCGCTGTAACTTGTACATATTTAAAATAAAAAATATGTCGTAGCCCCGACCCCCCCACCCTACGAGGTGGTGGGGTAGGGGGTCCCTGCTCCATCTTCCCATCAGTTTGGGGGTCCCCGGCCTGAAAACGTTGAAGACCCCTAAACAAATATAAATAAAAGACCAAAACTACATCAAAAGTTATCGTCAAATTGACTATAGTAAAAGAGGCACACATTGTGAAAATGGCAGATCTACAAGCTCCAAACGTGAGCTTGTAGATCTGCTATTTTCACAACATTTATCGGTGGAACAGAGTGAAACTAAATGTAATGCCTCAACTCCTAATTCCAATTGATTGTCAGGGTGGGGTCCCCAGTTCAAAAAGGATTTTTGGGGGGGTCACAGCCTGAAAAGGTACACATTTAATGTGTACGTAAAGTAAATTAAAAAAAGTAAATTAAAGGATGACACAAAAAGCCAGACATAAGGGCTTGTTTCCAGTTTTATAATAATCAACCGAACTGAGCATTTTTTGCCTGCCTATTTGTTTGGTGGAAAGTTGTACTTGATCATGAAGTTGATAAAAAAAAAAAAAAAAAAGTAGCTTTGTAGTAGTTAGCTACTTTTTCCGTGTAGCTTGTAGCTTGCTTTGCTACATTTTCTGTGGGTAGCTTCGTTGTAGCTTAAGCTATATTTCATCAAGGGTAGCTTGTAGCTTAGCTTACTACATTTTCCAAGTAGCTTGCCCATCACTGCAATTAAACAAACATGACAAGACACACCAATAATAAACACAAATACCATCAAATCAAAATCAAATGCAAAATATAAAAATCCGCTCTTTTTGTACTTATAAACACACTGTTTAGCTAACATGCAGAAGTGACCGCAGGGTTATGTCATTGTTGAGATTCTGCCGGCAAAACGATTCAGTCACATTCTAAAACTTGTCTCACAAGACTTCCGAATCCCATTGGAGCAATAGGATTTTGATAAAATAACAGCTTATAACACCTGGACGAGTTTCTAAAATAGATAAATTAATAGATAAAATACAAGAATGCCATTTAGTCCCTAATTCTCCTTTAACTGTACTGCATTGATACATTTAGCTCTTCATATACAAGTGAGTCACTCTGTGTCGATAATAGCATCTGTTTTTTGCTTCCCGTTCCCAACCACTTCCTCCGCTCACTGGCGCACATTGAGGCGCTTCTATGTGATGAGGAAGTGTGGCCGAGGCACGGGAGGTTGAGGTTCTGAAATTGAAGCGGTTTGTCATAGAGGTATTTTTCTCATACCCAGACTGATAACTGAACTTTAACTGTCTGAGTAAAGTGATTGTGGCCTACAGTTCTGCCTCCTACAGCTGTTATTAATACGAGCCTGTCAAGGCGTGCAAATTGAAAGCATCCTTAATCTGTCAAAGTGTTGCACACAGCCCTTTACGGCAAAGAATATGGTGCAAAGAAACCTTATTATCTTCCAGTATGTCATATACATCTAAATATATAAACGTTACAGTACAATGAATCTAATAACTAAATTAACCTTTACATTGTGTTTTAATTGATTGTTGAATATCTATCTTAATGTAAGAATGTCTTGGCCAAAATAATCCATGACTACGTACAGTAATACAACACATACATACAGTACATACATACATACACACACACACACATTCATATGTCATATCACACGTCTCCCTCCAGTCTATTACCTGGATCTCTTCATGTGTCCTGTGTTACCTAACAGCGCAACAAGACATGCGAGTCACAGATGCTTGACATCTGCAGTCGATCAATAAAAGACCGGCAGGCTGCAGCTGCCTGCAGTCAACACAAACACAAACACACGTCGTTCCGCTGGTTTGATTTCAGCACTACACTAAAGTGTACTATACGGTTTTAAAGATTGCTCTTCAATTGCCGTAACCCGCATTTATTGAGAGCGAAGTTGACCGAGCACGGACGCTTTTACAGAAATGTCCTGGCCTCACGTTCATACAGTTACACTCAACATTTTGCTATTGTGAAGCTTTAATGCCCCCTGCTTTGCCCAAGTGCAGCTTGATAGTAGCTGTCAAATACTATTTTACTATTTGGAAAAACATTTTAAAATACTTCAAATAGCTGATATTTGAACTAAGAAAATGTTTTTCAAAATAGTAAAAAAGAAATAGGGCCCTATGACTTTCCCCTCATATTTTCCCAGAAAGATGGAGGGTTGAAGAATTTTGAGACTCTCAACTCCAGTCTACAACTACTCTGTTCTGCTTTTCTACATGTACAGTATATAGATTATAGCAGATGTTGCTGCCAAGAAAGAAAACAAAAAACAAGCATGTGATGGAGAACAAGAGCTGGAAGTTTTGTAGAAATCACACCCAGTGTGAAATGAGTGGTGCCTTTTATGAGTTAATTTCATTCAACGTGTCTGTATGTACCTCCTCCTCACAGTTTGTGCAACGGTAGTGCTGGAAAAGTATTGGCACCCTTGCATTTTCTTCCAAAAAACAATATTTCTTCCAGAACCCTGCTGGGAAATTAAAACACATTTCAGCATCAACCTATGTACTCATTTGGTTTGCAGAGGAACACAACAAACAACTGGAATAAATACTGAATCCTAGCTCTGTTTCACACAGAAAAGAAAAGAAAAGAAAAGCTGGTGATTCAATCTAGTAATCATTTATCCAACCAATTTTTGTGTCACTGCATGGCCTACACTGAGTATGGACAAGAAATCTCAAGACTACAAGTCCATCTCCAGAGACCTTGATGTTCCTGTGTCCACCGTGCACAATGTTATCAAGACGTTTAAGGCCCATGGTACTGAAGCCAACTCAATGAAAGTGGGTAGAAGACCCAAGACCCCCCTTCTGAAAGAAAGACAAAAGAAAGCCCGGCTGGAGTCTGCCAAAACACACCTGAACAAGCCAAAATCATTCTGGGAAAATGTCCTGTGCACAGACGAGACCAAATTAGAGATTTTTGGTAAATCACATAAACTCTATATCTATAGGGGGGAAAAAACTAAGCCTTCGAAGAAAATAACACTCTCCCAACAGTCAAACATGGAGGAGGTTCACGTTTTGGGGTTGTTTTGCAGACTCTGGTACTGGGTGCGTGGCATTATGAAAACGGGCGATTACCATTGGTATTTTGCAGCGAAATGTTTCACGGTGTCATGAAGCTGCATCTCGTTGCTGTAGAACGTCGTGGGTCTTCCAGCAGGACAACCACACGAAACACACATCCAATTTAAGCACTCAGGAATGGTTCAACAGTAAACGCTGGACTGTGACCAGCAATGAGTCCAGATCTTAATCCCATTGAACACCTGTGGAGGGGACCTCTTTGCCAAAAATAGCTGATCAACAAGCTAGGCGTTGTGAGCTGCTATTTTTTGGCTAAAGTTCTCAGAATATGGACGCTAGAAAAATAATTTCTATCACAGAAAGATTTGGAGGACCCCCTCTAGTAACTCTGAGGACCCCCTGTGGAAGACCCCTGATATAGACAGTTCACTGCAAAAAACACACTCAGCAGTAATAGAATAGCAGTTCTGTTAGTGAACCCCGGAGGCTAGATCATTATTATGTGCAGATTAAGCAGTCTAATTGCATGGAGAATAAACGAGTCCCTGGTCCTTTTACTCCGGAGTTTTACTCTTGAGAGTTGAAGACATGCGGAGCACCTGAAGTGTAAATTAAGATGCACATGAGAACGTCCATCTCTGCTCCATAAAATATAAAGTATTGTAACGTTTAGCAGACTGAGAGCGGGGTCGTTACACTATAGCTTATAAAGCAGGGGTCTTCAACAGGGGGTCCGGGACCCCTTGGGGGTCCTCAGAGTTACTACAGGGGGTCCTCCAAATAGATAGAAACTTTTTTTTCTCCTGTTTTATATTAACCACTTGAACCCAAGTGTCCATATTCTGAGAACTTTAGCCAAAAATAGCAGATCTACAAGCTCACAACATGCTCACAAAAATAGCCGATCTACATGCTCACAACTGAATTAAACGTTGAAGACCCCTGCTATAAAGTAAATGTGCTGCACATCTCTTGGTGCACAGAGTATCTTTGTACACAGGACATATCTTGTCATCACTATGCAGAAACCTTGTATCTCCAAGTTTCAAATGTGCATGTTTTTTTTCCGTAAATTAAAGCCCTGCCTCATCATATAAAACCGTTGCACAAAACTTGTGAAAATAGCAAATCTACAAGCACACAACGCCTCGCACCGTGAGGCGTTGTGTGCTTGTAGATCGTCTATTTTCACTAGTTTAAATCTTTTTTTTAAATGATAAATACAAAACGAGCGGTTTTGGACATACAAGGTTTCCACTTGACCACGACGTTATGCATGTAAGATGATCTGTCATTCTGTGCGCATGCATGTGTGTGTGTGCAGGTGCATGCGCGTGTGCGTGGACGCACGTGTGTGTCTATCTAGTTCTTGTCTCGGCGGTTTTCAAATGAAATTCAGTGTTTTAGAAAAGGCACTGATGATCACTTATTTTCGTTCTGGCTGGCAAAGATAAAAGAGGATGTGAGCATAATAATGTGCGTGTGTGTCCGTCCGTCTTTCAGTCAGCTGAACGTGTCTGTGTCCCAGGGGTGTCACACCAAATTCTGGGCCCTGGGCACAAGGATTCACTCACATTTTGTGCTTTAACTATTGAAAAATAGCAGATATACAAGCTCACAGCGCAGCACTGATTGCTGCACTGTGAGCTTATAGATCTGCTATTGTTGAAAAATCGTGACAATTCTTTGAAAAGTCTTTGAATATTTCAAGTCCTTCTGAGGTTTTTTGAAAAACCTAGGTTTCTATGTCAGTGGTGCTCAAACCTTTTCATGTGAAGGACCCCCAAAATGATATGTATTTGGCCACGGACCCCCATCTCAAAATATTTAGTTCCAGGGACCCCCCAGAAGCAAAATTTGAGTTGCATATGTTCGCTTTAAAAATACATGTATTCAAAGATTTGCACACATTTTCACGACTATTCAAAAATAGCAGATATACAAGCTCGCAGTGCGGCACTCGGTGCCGCGCTGTGAGCTTGTATATTTGCTATTTTTCAATAGCTAAAGTATCAAATAATTAAGGCCTCTCCACCTAGTAACTCAGTCCCACTTCCCCCCCCCCCTTGTGACGCCCCTGTCTGTGCCCGCCCTTCTAAATCTCTGTGTGCATTCGTGCGGTGGTGTGGATTTTTTATTTTTTTTAGCAGTCATGTGAGTGAAATATCCGGCAGGCATGTGGCTGATGTTGGGGCCTAGTATGAATATGTAAACACATCAGCTTAATGCCTGAGAAAAGCCTGACTCAAGGCCAAAGAAAGATGCGTCATGACATCCTCTTCTGCCCTTCAACACAGCCTGCAATGTCCCCCCTACCAGTGGTGTAAAGTAACTATGTACATTTACTCAATTACTGTACTTAAGTACAATGTTGAGGTATTTGTACTTTACTTGAGTATTTCCAATTTCCAATACGTTTACTCCTACTCCACTGCATCTCGGATCCAAATATTGTACTTTTACTCCACTACAATTTTTTCAAAGGTTTAGTTACTAGTTACTTTGTAGATTGGGATTATTATTACAAAACGTATTGTAACCACTTCAGCGCTATATTATACATTTTGGTCATTTAAAATAGCTGAGTTTGTAGTTCTGCAATTTTCAACAATATTTGTACACATTTGAAAACTTGAAATTCTGCATAATAAGTACTCTTACTTTTTGTACTTTGCGTACATTTTGACACCAACACTTTCGCACTTTCACGCAAGCAAATTTTACTGTGGAATATATCTACATTGCATTATTGATACTTTTACTTGCGTAAAATATATGAGTACCTTTTCCACCACTGCCCCCTGTTCTGTTCTGTATCTCCTTATGTTCCACTACACTGTTCTGTATGACCCTCTACTCTGTATCTCGTCGTATATTTTGCTATCCACATTCTGTACACATCCGCAGTGTCGCATGACGCACGCGTTTCCCTCTGCTGTCGCCGGCAGTAGAATCACTGCAAACTGAATGCAGTTCTGTTTGATAATGGCTCCCATATGGGTTTTTGCTGTTGTCATATACTGTCACAGTGATGTTAAACATGATGTAAATCAGTATTCTGTTTGTGTTTGTTCAACTCCTCATGTGTAATATGCTATGCTCGTATTCTGTTGAGGCATTTTACTGTGTGTGCGTGTGTGTGTGCATGCGTGCGTGCATGCGCATGTGTGCGCATCTATGCAGTTCACAATTTGTGTTTCTTTGAAGAGTCTCCTTGGAAATTGATACATTCAGCATTTTAATAGCACCCACTTAGTCTAAAATGACAAAATGATTCCTGTAGTCAAAGTAAAACACATTATTGACTATCAGCCAAGTGAAGCTTATTTAAAGAATAATACTATTTCGGAATATTGAGAAATGCACATCTCAAGTATACATAATATGTTTTAGTTGAAACTCCATACGCCCCCAAGTTCAGGTTGTTTGTATTTCTGCGTGTCTGTGTTTCTGGACAATTATGTCCAAATATGGATATCCCCGTAGTAGTCTAATAATAGTCTTCATTAGCCAACAGTTTCTCTGCTCTGGCTGGATCAGAGGGAGACGGGGAGAGAAAAGTAGCTAGAGCGAGATGGAGAGGAACCTGTTTCACCCACACAATAACCTGGGTACCAACGATCACATTTATTCTGCCCATATATGGAAATATTCCACATCACAAATCAGGGTTGTTATTATTACTTTAAATTGGCCATTAAAAAATAAAATAGAAGCTATTTATACTGCATTCAGAACACAAGGCATTGCTCACATACAGTAATCCTGATTTATACTTTGTTGTACAGTGGAGTTGCGAGCCGAAAATAGCAGATCATCGCGTCCGTGGCGTGTTTTGAGCTTATAGATCGTCGTTCACTTTGAAGTGTGTGTGTTGGGGGGGGGAGTATAATAATGCTATACAAGAGTTTGATCTCAAACAATAACCCAGGAAATGCAAGATACCAACGATCAGAGTGAGAGAGGGAGAGAGAAAGGGAGATGGTATGGGAAGGGAGAGAGCCTTTTTCCCCCACGCATTAATGCTGGTTACCGACGATCAGGAAAGCTGATCAACATTTATGATAATAATGTTCATGTTCTGTTAATAATGCTGTTTACAGTTACAGTACCAGCACGTTGCAGCATGTTGTATTAAATCAAGGGTTCTTCAACAGGGGGTCTGAGACCCCTAGGGGGTCCTCAGATGTTACTTCAGGGGGTCCTCCAAATCTTTGTGTGACTTTTTTTCTCCTTTGTTATATTAACCACTTGAACCC
The DNA here is from genome assembly GCF_963921795.1 of Nannobrachium achirus. Lineage (NCBI taxonomy): Eukaryota > Metazoa > Chordata > Actinopteri > Myctophiformes > Myctophidae > Nannobrachium > Nannobrachium achirus. The sequence goes on along the minus strand of NC_137827.1, from coordinate 48,266,240 downwards.
TAGAGTCCATATTCTGAGAACTTTAGCCAAAAATTGCAGAACTACAAGCTCACAACGTCTCGCGCTGTGAGGCGTTGTGACTGTGAGCTTGTAGATCGGCTATTTTTGGCAAAGAGGTTTGCTGTAGAGGGGGAAAAGAGCAGACTAAGTACAGAGTGAAAGGTCAAATGTATTAAGTATTGACGGTTCAAGTGGTTAAATATCTGAAAACACATATTGACATGAATCCAAAATACACTGATGATTGTGCTGTCAAATGATATATAATCCATGAAAAGTTGTGGGGGGTCCCTGCTTCATCTCTCTCTCAACTAAGGGGTATTTGGCCTGAAAACTTTGAAGACCCCTGTATTAAATTGTACCATCCAGTTATTTTCAGCTGGCATCCAGGACAAGTTACAGTGACTATCAGAATATGCTTTAATGATATATTCTTACTGAGCTGAAGAATCAAAGGCACAGCGTACATACAGTATAATATTTCCCTGTGTCCCTGGTTAGTTACCCCATGTATAATAGAATACAGCCAAAGGACACTGGGGACATTTTTCATTATTAGTCTGTCAAGATTTCCTATCCCCAGTATGGATTGTTCCGTATATGATAAGAAAACCAACATGAAGGGCTATACTTTTAGGTTATAAATGATATTGTTGTATTTTGGAGGTTTTATTCAAGGCATCAAGTCAGTGTGAGTCTTAGACAAAAATGGATGTTAAAAAGCATATCATCGCTGGTTATAACCTCGACACAATAACCGTTTTCTAAATAAAGGTCTTCAGAAAAGTAATAATCATACTAGATATTCTGAATAGACTCTAAGGCCTAATGATCTCTTACAGCTCCACCTATCATCTCACTGATGTAAAAGACTGTTAAACCTTTAAGACAGTGGTTCTCCACCTGTGGTTCGGGACCCCCAAGGGGGTCCCCAAATTATTATTATTATTATTATTTTTATTTATTATTTTTTTTTTGGTTGGTTCCCAGATGATTAACTTGATGTGCAACATTGTTTTCTCACTCAACAGTAAACAAACCACCATAAAGTGTATCTGCACATTTCTAAAGTGACAATTTGGACTTTTTAACACATGACAAATTAAACATTGGCCAAATTGTCAAATATTAGAGGCAGAAATTGTGAAAATAGCCGATCTACATGCTCACAACGCCTCGCAAGGCGAGGCGTTGTGAACATGTAATCTGCTATTTTCACAATAGAACCGTGTTATACAAAATGTAATGCCTCAACTCTAAGTGCTCGTCAGGGTGGGGGGTCCCCAGTTAAAATATGATTATTTTGGGGGTCAGCCTGAAAAGGTTGAGAACCACTGCTTTAAGACACAGAAAGCATCCGTGCTATTCAAAGGTTGTCCTATCCACGAGTTTCCTACGCCCCATAGTGCATTGCGCAAACGTCTGCACCGAGGTTCCGCCGCCGATTTACAAGCTCACAACGGGTTGCATCTGTGACGCGACGTGAGCTTGTATGTCTGCTGTTAAACCCGGAAGTTTGGTCCTGATAGTCTCCAGTAAACTCCCGCGGAAACTTGTGGATTCATTGTGTTATAAGTTCACTCTGCCTAGACTCAACCTCACTGACCACTTCTCTCCTCCTCTTCCCTACAGAGGCTCCTCCCTCTGGGATGTCAAAGAATGGATACTTCTTTCAAGAAATGGGTGAGTGTGAGTTACAAAGAAGGATGAATAATTTGCTTTTTATTAGGGCTGCACAATTAAACACTTTAATAGCCAAAATACGTCCCCAGACGTCTTAACTCTGGCTGGCAATGCTTGCATCTTTACCAGGTAAAATAATAAATAAGGCTTTTTTAGCACCAGGTGAGCAAAAATGCTACATTTCCCATCTGGCTTAGCGGCCGATTTGCACGCATGCATTTCCTGATTGAGATCACGTGCACAGTGCACGATCATTTCAAGCTCCATAGGCAATGCTTGTAAAAATGGAGCACGTTATGACTGAAGGGAGCCACGATCTCATGTGCGCCCGTCACGCACACCGGTAGGTTGAATGCAGCCAATGATGGCAGCCAATGTGTTGGAAGCAATTAGCAATCATTTAACAATTCACAGTTGCTTAAATGTGAAACTTGCATCATTTTATATGGACAGCTATTCTACCTTACCATTACACAAGGGTTAATATTCAGAGCATGTACAGCTCATCTCCCTGTCTACCAGGCTCACAGATGCCATTCCGTACTATTTGGCAAATATTTGGCAAAGATGAGTTGCGTATCAACTGTTTTTTATCCAGTATCGGTGCTGGTGCATAAACGGTGCCAGAACCAACACTTTTCAATAAAACCAAAACTAAAGGATTAATTATGTATTATTTATTGTATAATAGTCAGCAAAATAATCAGCTTTATCATGTTAGTCATAATTGTGCAGCCCAGTGTTATACTGCATTGGTCTTCATTTTTTATGAAAATGTATTCATGATACTGATTGATTGATGGCTCCACTCTGGATGCAAGGTCATAGAAAAGCCCCTTAGAGCTTGTGAAGGAGTTGGTCCTTGCTTGCTCAAGTACTCTTGAATGAATGGATTAATGAATGTAAGTATTTGGTGATAAAAGGAAAGAACGCATCAGAAGACAAAAAAGCCTTTGAACCCAATTGATAAATAGATGCAAGGAACCAACCAAGCAGTAAATCCCTACTCTCCTTCAAGACCGCTCTAAAAGAGGCTGCAACTGGGAACAAACTGGCTCCTATAATAAAGTCAAAGCCTAGCCTAAAAGAAATTGCTGGTCGCGATAATCCGTCGCTGACTTATTGGCAGTTGAATGAAGCTAGTTTTTATTTCTTTTTTTCACAAAAGTAAACCATCTAGTTTTTGTGAGATCACATGGTTTTTGGCTGTACTCTTCTTTAGCGATGCTGGGATCATTCACAGATTTCGGACGAGCGCCCTCTATCGTAAACCGCTGAAATGACGGATCTTCTTTTCCTAAATCTTTGTCCATTTTTCAACCAGTGTCAATTGCTTAAAGGACAACTCAGCCCTAAATCACTTCTAGGCTCATTTTCCTACTTATATTGATCAGAAAAGACTGTCCATGGGGTCTATTAGGCAGAAATGCCCTTGTTGTCCAGTTTCCCCTTCAGAACGCAGCAGCTGTCATAGCATAGAGTGGAGCCTATAAGCCTATCGCTTTTACACTATTTGTTGTGTTCAAAAGTGATTTTCTTTTTCATGAATGGTACTAGTTGTCATTACAAACACATCCATGCCTTTGTTGTCCCACACAAGCCACCACAATCTCATAAATAATGTTTTGGGGTGATCATTCGGCACAAGTGCCAATCAAAGTGACTGCACTGGCCAATCACAAGGCATCTTTTCCGGGACTTGGCAAAACACATAAAAGCCTAACATCTGTTTAGCAGAGTGTGATGGCTTGTGTGGGACAACGATGACATGGATCTGTTTGTAATGACAACTAGTACCACATTCATGAAAAATAAAAACACTTTTGACCACAACAAATAGTGTAAAAGTGATAGGCTTATAGGCTCCACTCTATGCCATGAGAGCGGCTGGGTTCTGCTGGGGAAACTGGACAACAGGGGCGTTTCTGCCTAATAGACCCCATGGACAGTCTTTTTGGATCAATATAAGTAGGAAAATGAGCCTAGAAGTGATTTAGGGCAGAGTTGTCCTTTAAGCTGTAATCCTGGGTGCTACTCTCCCTCTGGGGAGGGCCCCGAAATTAGCTCATGCTTCCTTCAATGCAAGGAGAGTGAGCAGGCCACTTTTTATCACCTACAGGAGGGAGTTTCCCTGGTAGGACGTAGCGCGTGGAAGGATCATGTTATTCCATCCAGTTCCTCTCCCCTCCATCAGAACAGGATTACGGCATGTTTTTTGTGAGGATACTGTACCTACCCTAAGGGACACAGGGAGAACATGCTAAATCCACACAGAAACGCCCTTTTGCCAACCCTACCTAGGGTATTGGTGCTGATGACGCGGAGGAGAGAAAACGCCCCCAGCGTCCACAGCGGGAATTGAATCCAGGACGTTCTAGCTGTGAGGCGACAGCGCTACCGACTATCGCGACCGTGTTCCCTACAGATTGACAAGTGACTTGTCAATGGCAGTGTGAGCCTTGGGTCGATTGACGAGTATATTCGTCATTGACGATATACTCCTACTGATACTGAGACAATTGTGAAATGGTTGGTATCAGCAGAATGGTTGGTGAATGAGGCCCATGCATTCAGAATAAATGTTTCATATTCTGCTGTTCAGGCACAGACTGGCCATCTGGAAGTTTGAGAAGTTTTCTCATAAGCCCATAAGAAAGAAAAGCTTTTCATGCATTGATGCCACAAAATCTTCAAAACTCTTCAAAGTGAGTGACTGCTGCTGCCATTGGTGACGTTCACGGGGAGAGCAGTATAGTTGTGACAAAGCAAGGGAGAACAAGGGCAGTGTATCATCTCACCATGAATTATACATTAATGATTAATGACTGATGTAGATAAAAGTCTTTGTTGAGTTCAGAAGTTTCTCAAATCACAGGTTCATTCAGCTGATAAAAAAAAAAGAAACTCGATAACTTAGACATATTATTTCTCAGAGTTACTACAGGGGGTCCTCCAAATCTTTGTGTGATAGAAACTTTTTTTCTTCTTTTTTATATGCATGCACTTGAACCCTAGTGTGCATATTCTGAGAACCAAAAACAGCAGATACAAGCTCACAATTTGTTGAGCCGTTGTGAGCCTTGTTGAGCCGTTGTGAGCCTTGGATAAAGTTGCTGTATAAATGTACCATTTACCAACTGCCTGTAGATCTGCTATTTTCGGCAAAGAGGTTTGGTGTAGAGGAGAAAAATAGCAGACTAAGTACAGAGTGAAAGGTCAAGTTTATCAAGTGTTGAGTGGTTAAATATCTGAAAACACAAATTGACATGAATCCAAAATACAATGATGATTGTGCTGTCAAACGATGAAACTACAGGATATGCATCCATGACAAGGTTGTGGGGGTCCCTGCTTCATCTCTCTCTCAACTAATAGGGGTCCTTGGCCTGAAAACGGTGAAGACCCCTGGATTAACTGATCCACTGCCAAGAATATTTAATCCAAGCACTAAACACCGCCAGCTATTTTTCATTTTCCTTACCTTTTCAAGTACTCACAGAACATGTTCCTATTTTTCAATCGATCCCGCGTTGGATCAGGGACAAGATTTCTCTTTTCCGGGGGAAAAAAACATGAGTGATTTGGCCTTACTTGCTTAAGATATTCCCATCACAAGATCCCCTGTTATAAAGAGGGGCAAGGTTCAATGAGGAAGGGGAGAAAAAGAGGTTCTAGATTTTGGCAGGGAGCCTGTGCAGTACATTACTACTGTATTGATTGCAAAACAGACTATAGAACTGGTCATGCTGGACCCTTTAGTTTGTATATCTTGACTGACCGATCAGCTGGTTGATGCACTTTGGCTGTATAGTCGCTGTGCTATAAATTCCCAAACTGTCCGTTGCTGCTATGGGTGGTTTAGGAACCAGTCCATAATTCCTTGGGGCACACGTCTTGTCTTAAAGATAGATATCAAAACCTGTTGCACGGAAACCTTTCCCAGAAAACAACATTTGACTTGAATGTGGCACGCTGCACAGCACAGCGCAAACAACACACACAACATGGCAGATCTCAGTTTACTCTTTTTGATTAAGTTGACTTTTTACTGCAGCTTAAATTGATGAGCAGGTGGGTTGTGCTTGACTGGTGCCTTTATCCTGTGCAGCTTACAATAAGTTCAAGCAGAGTTCCAGAGTCACAGCACGCATGTCAATAATGTGGGGTTCTTATCATTACAGAGATTAGTCGTGCACAGTGCCGCGACCTTTTCATCAAACGTTATTTTTACTACCGGCATACAACTCTCAGTAAGAGTCCAGACCATGTTACGGACTTCCCTTCTTCTCAATATTACCAGAAACACATACACTTAAGCCATAATACTGTATGTACTGTAGCTACTAGTGGACTCCTAATGTGCCATAGTTTGATGATAGTATTTTTGCATGAATTAAATTAGTGTCCTACCTATTCTGATACTGACTGTACAGTATAGTGTACACGTTCCACGTTCCAAGTCTAATCTGTGTTTAGGCTTAACTTTTTTGGTCCTTTTTGGTACAGTCAGTGCTTTTGATGCACATCACATGAACAATATAATATATTTTGTTTTTTTAATCAAAGATTTGCTACTGATATGGGCTAGTCTTGCCTCACCCCTGGACCTGACGCACGCACGCACGCACGCACGCACGCACGCACACATACACACACACACACACACACACACACACACACACACACACACACACACACACACATAAACTCTCTCTCACTCACTCTGTCACTCACTCACTCACAACACTGGCTCCCAAAAAAATCTCACACGTTCCATCACTTTTTAAGTTATAAATAATGAAACTCTGTCGCTGGCTCTTAAGATAACAGGAGTTTCATTTCATTACCTTGAAGCCAAGGAGAGGTACCCAATTAGTATGTGCAGTGCAAGACAGAATGTGCCTTGCGTTGGATACACTGCTTCCCCCCCTCCCCCCTCCTCCTGTCCCCTTCCCCATCTCCCCTAGCCAATTATTCCTGTGCCGCATCACACCGTTTCACTCTGCGCATTCTCTCACGGGGGGTGGGGGGTGGGTTGAAACTTAAAGTCTTTATTAGGCTACCCTTTTTATCGAGATATAAACGCAATTACATTATCGTGGACGGTGCGAGCCTTAACCACCATTGTCATCTAAGAGGTTCATTAACGGTAGATTGGTCAGGCCGCCTTGGCCCGCGTTCCGATCCCGTGCGCAGGCGTGTATGTCTGCCAGGCTCACCGATGGTTTTCCTGTATGACCTAACCCTCAGCCAATGTTGTACAGTATGCCGTGCTGCTGCCTTAATGCACGCGATGACTGGATGACAGAGGTATGACGGAGTGAATGAGCTGATGCTGCAGATATGTGTGAAGGTGTTTTTTTTTCTTTCTTTTTTTTTCAGTGCAAACAATCAAACATCTCAATAATAAAACATTATTCCCAGTGCACTTATTTTTTTTACCTGTGAAGGTGTTTAGTGGCTCAGGGGTAGAGTTGTTGCCTTAGAACAAACACGGAGGGTTCCCGAAGGGTTCCCAGTTCGATCCCGGGCTACCCCAGAGTTAGTGTCAAAGAGTCCTTGAGCAAGACTCTGAACCCCTAGTCGCATGCTCCTGGTGAGCAGGTTGGTGCCTTGCATGGTGTCCTCTGCCGTTGATGTGTGAATGATTGAGTAAAGCACCTTGGATAAAGGTGCTGTATAAATGTACCATTTACCATTTCCTCAATTTTACAATACATGCACCCATTGTCCCAATACCAAATGTCCACACAGTAATTAGTGTGGTTGCCATAAGCAACACACTATAGTTCCCCCGTAATCGCGCCGCCTAATCCAATACATTCTCACATCTTTAGAGACCTTTTTCTCTGAACTGTGTTCCTAGGGCAGCGAAAAAGTTTTTTTTTTAGGCTAAATAGCCTCAAATCGGGCAAAAAAAAAAAAAAAGCCGATAGCTAACTGTTAGCTCTCTTCCTCCGGTTCACGTTCATAACACTGTTTGCAGTGAAAACCCAAAGCACTTCTGCCTGGGTACCCGGATGTTATAGCGCAACACATTCTCACCCCTAAAGCGTCATACAACCGACACGTTGTGAAGTACAGTACTGCTTCGGACGATAGACACTTTGGGATTGCCTACTGTTTCACGGGTTGGACGCATTGGGTGGTCTAAGAAGAAAGAAAAAAAAAGTTGTTCCCGAAGCGGGATTCGATACCGCTCTGAAGGGCTTACTGGTTTACCAGCCACCCGTCGCTACCGCTCACTGCACTATAAACGACGTACCGCGCCGTCTCAGGCGCCGATGAACCCCGAGAGACGCCGCCGAGGGAGCGGTAGCGACCGAGTCGCCGCGGCGAACGGTGTGAACGGCGCATGAGCCGACTCAGCGGCGTTACCGAATTATGTGCCGTTATGGACAGAATAGTACATTTTGACCAGGGGACTGCTTCCCCTGGTCAAAATGTCCGAATACGGCTCAAAGAAGGGACTATGTTATCATCCACGTTGTCAAAGATAAAAGCACAAAAAAAAGGGAATTTCCCAGTCGTCTGGTTAGCTCAGTCGGTAGAGCATGATGATGCTAATCCAGAGACCCGGGTTCGATTCCCCGTGATGGCCGTGATAGTAAAATATTCCAGTAAACACATGTCGGCGCATGCGTACTAAGACTCTGCGTTCTCGTCCTAAAACTCTCCGTTCGTGTCCGACCGTAGACGCAGTAGACGTTCCAAAGCGTCGCACGGGTGAAGCAGAAAGCGAGTTGGGAATGCGTCGGGAGGCTGAAGCAGAGGGGGTGAGAACGGGTTGTATAGCGAAGGCTTATGGAGAAATGTCTGGCACTTTAGCGGCCTCTTGTGGCCCCTGGCAGTTAACAAGTTAATATTCTTGGATAAACTTTGACATCACCATTATAGAGTCCATTGAGTTCAATGGGGGAGTGGTGCGACTGCGAGCTTCAGGATCGGTCAAGCTCCCCATGACAATCCGGCTATCCAGACCATGAAGCCTCACATGACAGCCTTCACCCAACCAAACATCACGATACCTTGATATTGTGATGTCGTCCTTTTCCCCCTCTCTGATTGACTCCCCATTAACACACTTGGAGTTGGCCGTTTTTGAAGAAAAAAAAAACGCTCTCCCTTGGTCTCCCTACTCTCCACTCCCCACTCCCTATTTCCTACTTCCGGTTTCGGCATGATCGCGATCGCGAAATTCATGTTTACTCCCAGAACAGCTCTATCTTTCAAACATGGCAGCCATGTTTGTTTACATTTGAAGAAAACACTTTAGCCTCTATCTTTTGAATGCCTGAACGGATTTCCAAGCAGATATTTGTATTTGAAAGCTGTGAATGGCATGCATCATCATTCTGGCAATTGAAGACATTAGTCAATTTTAATTCTTGGCAACAAGCAGGTTAAAGTCTACGGCAACCACGCTTGCAATTTCCAATTTCATCTTTCTAGTTAAATACTGTTGTAGTAGCACAGCAGGACAGAGCTACCCATCTAAAATCACTGTCTGAAAGATGTGACATTTTGTCTACTCAGGCAAAATGGTTAGCGACCAGACTCACCACAGATCTGGACCCTGTTGCTGTCTCTGGACTGTGTTGCTTTATTAAACATCCAGCAGTAGACATCGAGCTGGCAATCTTCTCCTACAGAATGAATAGATTGCATTTTGGGATGAAAACCCCCTCTGTTTGTTTGTCTTGGTTTGGTTGCTTGCTGCTCTCTCCCAAGGTGAACTGAAAGTCAGAGCCCAGCCATTGAGTCTGAAGTGTGTGTGTGTGTGTGTGTGTGTGTGTGTGTGTGTGTGTGTGTGTGTGTGTGTGTGTGTGTGTGTGTGTGTGTGTGTGTGTGTGTGTGTGTGTGTGCGCGTGCGCGCGCGTGCGTGTTTAAAGGGAGGGATTTGTGTGAGAGTGGGGCCGTTTTAATGTGCATGCATGTACAGTATGCATGTCTGTGTATACAAGCACATGCATGTATGCACATCTTTATGTGTCAGGCATGCAAAGTTGTCGCTTTTCGGTAATTATTGCTGTTTTGAATTGAAAATTGTCATCTGCGTGAGTCGTGCATATCCGAAGAGAAATTGTTTGGGGGGGGGGGGTTCTGTTGTAGGGTGGTGGGGTAGGGGAGGGGCGGGGGTGTCTGTCTGATGGTAGCCTGCCTATACTAAAAGCAATTTCCAGGGTGTGAAAATCTGACGGTTTGCATGTGCGCGAATCGATTGATTGTCAACACACGGCATGCAGCACATGTCGAGACTAGACGCGTGTGGGTCGACCTGTCAAAAAGAGCGCACACGTATCAGCGCCAAAGCGAGCTCAGATCAACAATCTGTGACTGAAAGAGCTAGAATAGTTGTATAAATCCCACAGGATAACGTTAACATGGTGTTCTGGACGAGGCAGGTCGGTTGAGCTGCCACTGTGGGTGCGTGTGGGACCCTGGCACTGTGTTGTGGTGAGTGTGGACACGCCGTGCGTCCCAGAATGAAGCGCTTGTGTTGAATCCAGTCAGATACTGTAACTGCTGATGATCCCTGACAAACAGAGAGAGAGAGAGGGGTGTAACGCTGCATGTGTACATGATTCACAGTTTAAATGACACAGCCATTTAGTGGACAACTGCCTCTAGTGGATTGACACACATATTCAGTTGTATAGCGTAACACTGTGGTGTCCTCGCCCCTTTGCCCAAAATGCTTTTTGTTTGCCCCACCCTGAAGTAAGAAAACCCCTCTTATTTGTGTGTGTGTATGTGTGTGTGCTGAGGGATGATCTTGATTCAAGACAAATCGAATGAATGAACTAGAATTTGGATAGAGACTAATAAGCCCTAAAGGGCGAGGTCGCGCCATGTCTTGGCCATCTGTTAGAGTGGTTCCCCTGACATCACAGGGATGTCAGAGCGTGATGTCAGACCGGCAAACCCATAGACCGTAAAAAAGTATACACGTTCAGAAGGAGACATGATGTGCCGTTTCACATACTAAACTACGACCTTCGGTCGTAAATAAACATGATTATTTTCCATATAATTTCCTCAAAATGATACAGCTCTCCAGATCAACGGAGCGGCTATGTCTGACCTGGTGTCAGATTGTTCATAGATCTGAAACACGCCCTCCCGTTCCTTTTGGGACCATAAGGTGTTAGACACGGCAACATGTGTACATCAGTGGTTCTCAAAGTGGATTCCCTTGGGGGTCCTCCAAATCTTTGTGTGATTTTTTTATATTAACCATTTGAACCCTAGCGTCCATATGTCGGAGAACTTAAGCCAAAAATAGCAGATCTACAAGCTCACAACGCCTCCCGGTGCGAGGCATTGTGAGCTTGTAGATCGGCTATTTTTGGCAAAGAGCTTTGGTGTAGAGGGGAAAGAGAGCAGATTAATTTCAGAGTGAAAGGTCAAGTTTCTATATTGCAGTACTTTTTCCACCACTGTCTGAAAGTCCTGACACTCACAAGAGAACAGGGACCGGCAGTGTAGGATACAAATGAATGATGACCTTGGTCCATGCATACAACTCACAGTAACTCAGCGGTGGGAGAGATATGAGCGTTTAAATACATAAAATAAAGTACAAACTGGCTGAACCACTAGGCACCCCCTTGTGTGCCAGTTCTATGGTGAGGTTAAGGAGGTTATTCCTGGGCCGGCATAATGGCGAGGTTCAGGAAAATAAATTGTCCTCCCCTCCGTCGTGTCCCCGGCTGAGTTGGATACGGTCGGTGAGTTTTGGGGACTTTAGGATCAGTGGCTTTGACCCAGTGCAGACGAAATAAATGAGTTCCTGTGCTGTGTCTGGTATGGTATGGTGGCGATGTCCAGGAGATGACAGCAAGTCAGCCTGTAGGAGCTGAACAATGTGACAGTAAAGTAAAGTGAAAATGTAAGGATTTGTAGGACATTTTTAGTACCCACATACTGTAATCAAACGTGTCAGAAAAGAAAAAAGACCATTACTGCATGAAAAGTAATCAGCCGATCTACAACCGATCTACAAGCACACAACGCCTAGCAATAGGCCTTGTGAGGTAGATCTGCTATTTTCACAATATTTATCTGTGGAAGCAAAAGTAAAACTAAATGTTAACGACTTGACTCCTACGATTCCAAGTGTTTGCCTGGGTGGCTTAGTCCCCAGCAGGGTTTCCGCTAGGCATTTTTGGGGCCGGCCACCTTGGCCGGCAGGATTATATTTTACCGGCCAATCAATTAATTTATCGGCCATAATTATAATGAACGTCACATGCGTGTTTGCAGATCCTACTTGCATGCGGTGCACCCAACTGATAATTACACCATTTTATGTTAGCGCTTTCCTCTTTATCACAGATGCAATCTGTTCCTGAGTTAACTAAATAATAACTATCTACTTATGCAGAGGTATCGCTTGCCAAAAAGAAGTGAATGGACTTTATAATTACCGGCCAATTAAACATTTAACCGGTCAATGGCCGATAAATACCGGCTAACGGAAACTCTGGTCCCCAGTTCCAATATGATTTTTCGAAGGGTCCCCAGTTCAAATATGATTATTTTGGGGGGGTCGCGGCCTGAAAACGTTGGACCCTGGTGAACCCTGTCCCTGTTGTGTCCCCAGAGCAGCGGGAGGCGGAGCAAGAGGAGGGCAGCGAGGACCGCGAGGAGGGACAGGACTCGCCCATCGCCTGCGGAGATGACATCCATCTCTATGACAACCAGATCAGCCCCGGACCAGGTCTGTATTCACACTGAAAAGCCACCATGTTTTGTATGCACATAAACAGGGTAGACCAGATTCTACAGTACATAACCCCCACAGAGTAGATTGTAACTAAAACAAAACAACAACAACACCTGGACGATGTTTGTATGTCACATAACCAGAGTAGACCTGGACCAGGTCTGAGTGACCACACACAAAATGGTAATTTGTGCATTTATATAGCCTCTTTATCCAAACTTTGCAATGTTTATACATGTCACCCATTCACACACGTTGGTTCACACGCTGATGGAAGAGGCAAGGCATTGGGGAGCTCACCGTCTGGCTCTTCAGCACTAACCCAGGATAGCTGAGGAGCCGATCCCAAAGTGGGCGCTCTGATACCTGAGCCAAATCAGAGTAGACCTGGTCTGAGTCATCTGTTGTAGAACAGCTGATCTGAGTTAGTTCAATCAATACTGAGTATGTTCTCTCTGGGTTAAGCATATCGTTGTTATCGGGTGGAAACCTTGTATGTATCGGCTATTTTCACTTGTTTTGTGCGACAGCCTTGTATGATGAAGCAGGGCTTTACTTTACGAAAAAACATGATAATGTGAAACTTGGAGTTACGAGGTTTCTGTCCGCCAGTGACAATATGCATGATGACTATAAAAATCAATGGAGCTCGACCATGGTAACTGACAGGGTGATGCTCTGTTCTAATTGTGGCAATATTATAGAGAACAAGACATGCTACAATAATGTTACATGTCACAATGTCACATGTCCTCTGTTTACTCAGAGTCTACAGTATATAGTCTGTCTGTTGTCACCTCAGTGGGCCACTTTTAAACGCTGTTGAACTTGGCAGCCAGGGTCAGGGTAAGCCCTCAAAAGCAGGTAGCCATTACACTCTCTCATATTTAATATTGTGCATATTGTCACTGTCCAGCAGAAACCTTGTAATTCTTAGTTTCAAATTTGCATGTTTTTTTGTATAAATTAAAGCCCTGCCTCATCATATAGGACTGTTTCACAAAACTAGTGACAGATCTACAAGCACACAAGCACACAACGCCTCGCAGTGCTAAGCGTTGTGTGCTTGTAGATCTGCTATCTTCACTAGTTTAAATCATTTAAAAAATTATCGAACGGTTTTCGACATACGCGGTTATTACCCGACAACGACGATGGATGTACAGTATATATTTTGAGTGTGTCAAAAGAGGGAGCCTTGGGAATGATATTTGTACAAAGCTATACTTACAGTATAATGTTCAAATCTGATTGTGCAGGGTACACTCATGCGCACAACTGGCCCACTTGGCTTCATCATTCGTAATCATGTGTGCTGCTTCATATTATCTTGACAGTGCAGAGATTGAGAGATAGTACTAGTAGTTGTAGTACAGGTATGTGGTTGTCATATTCTTTGTTATTGTAAGACAGTAGTCATTGTTCACATAAATGTAGTGTAAATACTTCCTACTGTTATCGCATAACTTCATTCACTGAGGGAGCAGTGATATGGGATGTGTGCCATGATCAATACAGCCTATAACATTGGGAAACCATGCCTTCAAAATGAAAACAAATTAATGATCACAATCAAGGTTGCAGATTGTCATGAACAGTAATAGTTTAAAATATCATCATTGACTTTAACTAAAATCGTTTCTACTGTACATCAGTCACCTGCAATTCTCTGGAATTTGTAGTTGATGGTCCGTAGATGTTTCTGCCCAGGGAAGTGAGGGAACCCTGCTAAACTCTGCAGTAGGTAATGAAAGCAAGCAAAATGCCCCTTTGGTAGAGGTTTGGGTTGTGTA
>NC_137827.1:48204535-48247035 GCF_963921795.1 Nannobrachium achirus | reverse complement strand
GACCTAGAATTATTGAATGCTTTAACTATTGAAAAATAGCAGATATACAAGCTCACAGCGCGGCACCGAGTGCCACGCTGCGAGCTTGTAGATCTGCTATTTTTGAAAAATCGTGAAAAATGTGTGCAAATGTTTCAATATGTATTTTCCAAAGCAAACTTTTGTAACTCAAATCTCTGCTTCTGGGGGGTCCCTGGAACAACATATTTTGAGATGGGGGTCCGCGGCCAAATAAATGTAATTTTGGGGGTCCTTGACATGGAAAAGTTTGAGAACCACTGATTTAGAGGAAGGATTTAAAAGTCAGGTCAAAGATCGGGTCAAAGATATTCAAAGACTTGCACAGATTTTCAAGATTTTTCAAAAATAGCAGATCTATAAACTCGCAGCGCGGCACTCGGTGCCGTGCTGTGAGCTTGTATATCTGCTGTTTTTTAATAGTTAAAACATAAAATAATGGTTAAAGTGGTTCAAATCTAACGCGACTCGGGCGCGTTCCAGGTATTTGAGATTTAAAGTATATGTGGCTCTGAAGGATGGCTTTTTCAGTTGGTCCAAACACTTTGTTCTGTTTGGTTGTAAGAAGAAGCAGCATACAAGTTCACGAGCAGGACTCTAAGACGCTACCTCTTTCAGAGTGAAAGCTAGGCGTTTTGGCAAGTCTGTCATTTCCCCCCGAAAGTACACAAAAACGTAACTAGGACGCTTTGTTACAGGGACGTGCTGGGCCCCTGATTCAGCCCGGGAAAAAGAGTTGGAGAGGCCCTCATTGCGCGCTATAGAGAGATCTCTCTCCATAGCACTGCTGCTACTCAAAGATTTGCCATTTCAGATCATGACAAGTGACAAGCCAGTGGGCCAATTACATGAGTTATATTTCGTCGTTGTCGGGTGGAAACCTTTATGTCCAAAACCGTTTGTTTTGTATTTATCATTTAAAAAAATTATTAACTCATTCTGTGCCGATCCCGAACTAGTTCGGCTTTATTTCAATCCAATACAATTTTTTTTTTATTAATTCACTTACCCCGAGCTGCTTGTAGAGTCGTGGGTGGTCCTGGCTCGCTAGCCGCTAGCCAGCTAGCCGTTCTACTCTGTCCGACGATATATTCCATTAAAAATGGTTTAAAATACATTTTTGAGCTCCCCAATGTTCACCCGATGTTCGGCGCCGCTTCCGATGAGTACACGAGTGTGCCGATCCCGAAGTAGTCCGGCTTTTTTTAATTAAATGAATAAAATGATAAGAGGCCTTCTGAAGCCTGGCCTGATTTTTCTAGCTACTAGCCGAAAGCTAGCAACCTCCCGGCCGGCCGTAATTTGCGAACGAAATCGCCAATCTCCGCCTAATCCAATGAAAGACCACATCTTTGAAGGCTTATATCTCTGGATTGTGTCTTTAGGGAAGCGGCGCGAGGTTTATTTACGGCGAAATCGCCCAAAAATGATCTTTTAGATGACAAAATGGGAATAGCCATTCTGTTAGCATTATCATCCGGGACATTTCCATGACGTGCATGAACGTGAGCACGTGAGGTCCTGGAAGGTGAGGTCCTGGAAGCTAAAGCGCTCGCCTATGAGAGATACCCTGGCATTCCTTGGCCCCTAGAGGGCGCTGGCACAGAATGAGTTAAACTAGTGAAAACAGCCGATCTACAAGCACACAACGCCTCGCGGTGCGAGGCGTTGTGTGCTTGTAGATCTGCTGTTTTCTTTTGTGCGACGGCCTTGTATGATGAAGCAGGGCTTTGCTTTGCGAAAAAATTTACACATTTGAAACTTGGAGATACGAGGTTTCTGCCCGACAGTGACGATTTACTTTGTTGGCAAAAATGGAACGAAGGCCAACATTTTAATTTAATTATTCATTCCGGCCGGGAATGAACCGGCCGTTCGGGAGTTGTCCCGCTTTTCCCAATGGCCTGCACGTCCCTGCTTTGTTAGAATTGCACGGAACTGTGAATCCATTCATCCTGCTTTGCCCCCTTGGAAACCGAAGGCTGCCATCCAGACGGCTTGGATGGCAGCTGTTGACGGTGACAGACAGCTCCTCAGCTGCGGGTGCTGATGATGCCTCTCTGCCCCCATCACTGCCACCCCACAGGTCAACAGGTTGCCGTTGCCACGGTAACTGTGACAGGTGTGCCTAGATTAGGGGGAGAGAAAGGGAGAAAAATGAGTGAGAGAGTCAAGAGGAGATGGAGATTGCGGTGGCCCCATGCCTCTCTGGATGTGATGGTGTCACGCATTATGTCTGAGCTGCAGAACATCTTCTTCATACATAGTAACACTTAAGGAATGTGTCAAGAGCTGTGAGGAGGAGAGGTGTGAGATGTTGGAGATTTTAGAGTAGTGGTTTGCCTCGGGTGTCAATGGCTTCCTACTGTAGATCCTGTGCGGAAAGTTTTTGAGCGAGTGTGTTGTTCCGTTTGTTGTGTCGATCAACGTTAGCCGCGCGTAGCCAGACGAATCTGCCATTGCAAAGAAAAATTGCCTGTGGCAGATTAGGTCTGGCCCCACTCAGTTATTTAAATATTTCACGGCTCACAAGTCGTGAGGAACCAACCAGGGGCCCAGTATGCAAATGTAGGGCGGGCGTATCACCTTTGCGCTACTCTGATTGGTTGTAGCTCTAACCCAGGGGTCTTCAACAGGGGGTCCGGGACCCCTCAGAGTTACTACAGGGGATCCTTCAAATCCTTGTGAGATGGAAACCTTTTTTCTTCTCCTTTTTTATATTAACCACTTGAACCCTAGAGTCCATATTCTGAGAACCTTAGCCAAAAATAGCATCACGCAGCCTCCAACGCCGTTGTGAGCTTGTAGATCGGCTATTTTCGGCAAAGAGGTTTGGTGTAGTGGGGGAAAAGAGCAGACTAAGTACAGAGTGAAAGGTCAAGTTTATTAAGTATTGTCAGTTCAAGTGGTTAAATATCTGAAAACACAAATTGACATGAATCCATAATACACTGATGATTGTGCTGTCAAACAATGACACTATATGGAATCTGTGAAAGGTTGTGGGGGTCCCTGCTTCATCTCTCTCTCAACTAAGGGGTCCTTGGCCTGTAAACGTTGAAGACCCCTGCTCTAACCAATAGAGTCTGTTTGAATCTTTTTGTAACCGCCCTTTGGAAAGCAAATGAACACTGAAAAGAACCAGACTAATGTCCACACAGGGATATTGTCTGGCTGTGCGAGGCTAGGTGTCAGTACCCAGATTATTGCCTGATGGTGAAAAAGGCCTTCTTGCTCTCCCTCCCTCCCCCTGTTGCAGTGGCGTCAGTTCAGCAAAAGCTAGGGTATGGAAAACAGGCATTACATTTTGTATAACACGGTTCTATTGTGAAAATAGCAGATCTACATGCTCACAACGCCTCGCGCTGCGAGGCGCTGCGAGGCGTTGTGAGCATGTAGATCGGTTATTTTCACAATGTCTGAAAAAAACTATTTTTTTCAGTTTTTTACACAGGTTTCTACGGTTTCTTGGGCTGGATATGGCAGCCTGGAACGGTCGTTCAAGTGCAGCTATAGCATGTTAGTAAACGTGCCACAATTAACAATAATGCATTGCACCTGTGCAGCTGACCTGCGGAACCTGGGAATATAGCATTCTGTCAAGATGGGGAGAATACAAGTGTGGAGAATATAATCATAATACCTTGCAAAAGTGACCATTTTGTAAAATTTTGCATTTGTAGTTATTTTACTGTGATTTAACAACATAATAACCAGCGCAGATAGACAAAAAGACATTCATGGATTTATATTTAAAAGTAACTTTTATTTCCCCCCCTGGGTATGGCAGCTGCATACCCCTGCCATACCCAATTGACGTCCCTGCCCTGTTGACTTGCAAATCCCTGGTTGGTCCCCTTCCTTTCTCCCTGTCTTCTCCTTCCCTCCTAAGTCAAGTCGTTGCACACAGTCGACCCTAATGTAATTAGCTGACGTGCATGCCCATTTCTGCTTTTAATTTATGTTGCAAATCATGACGTTATTTCATTATTCCACATCGCTGGGGCCATTTGCATCCACCATATCAAATCAATGTAGGATTCTGAGCGGAGGCTTCTAATCGCATCCTGTCTGGCTAAAACAGCCAGTTGTTTCGGAAAGAAAATGAGATAGAATCCACCAGAATCCCTAGACGGCAGCCTGTACCTAAATCTAATTTAGAAAACATCTGTCTGGTGTATTTAGTCACCTCATCCCATCCCCTGCTGGCTGTATTTATTATTTGTAGGTGATTTTATGCGAAATTCTATTGAGTTTCCTAAACCTAAATTTCTTTGACATCCCAGGTATTCCTCCGGGGATAGCGCTGAAGTGAACATTGAACCTTTTGATATTGTTCCAGCGTAGCTTGAGATGAAATTTTGATGATGGTTTCCAAAGTAATGTATTTTGGAGTGCTTGATTTAACGTCTCAGACACTTGGGTGAACTCCAAAGTGCACTGCTTTGAAAATGAGCGTGTATTTATGTGACCTCCTCATGAAAAAGAAGTAATGAGACGGAATTTCAGCTGTCACTACAGTCATTATGACAAAAATAAATGAATAAAATAAAATAAACTTGATGCCGTTCAACTAGGGATCTCTAGTTGTGCATCCCTTTAAATCAGAGGTCTTCAACGTTTTAAGGCCAGGGACCCCCAATCTGATTGGGGGATTGAGCAGGGACCCCCTGCCACCTCATAGGGTCGGGGGGTCGGGGCTACGACATATTTTTTATTTTAATACTTAATTTAGACACTTCAGCTTAGAGTGAAACATATGACATTTATTGAAGTATCATAACGTTTATGCAATGATATTGCATGGAGTGTGGCAGATGGGCTCTGCTCTGATGATATACAGATTTATCTGTGAAACACGACCTACACAGATTCTGATATCTCAGACCCCCAGAGCAGAGCATAAATACAGTACAACAACATACATCACTTACATCATTG
Source organism: Nannobrachium achirus (assembly GCF_963921795.1). Taxonomy (NCBI): domain Eukaryota; kingdom Metazoa; phylum Chordata; class Actinopteri; order Myctophiformes; family Myctophidae; genus Nannobrachium; species Nannobrachium achirus. The sequence goes on along the minus strand of NC_137827.1, from coordinate 48,242,076 downwards.
AATGTACAATCTTAAAATCAAACATAACAACTCCAGTGTAGTAACACATGTAGAATAACCATGAAATGAGACAACCTCCTATCACTCATGGAATTAAAGCCAAGGGAGGAGGCCGGGGAGGAGGAGGAATTTTCCGACACTGACAAGCACAACCTGCTTTGACAGCTGCTCGAAAAGAATGAGCGGTGAGCTGAAGCTGCTTAAAAAGACCGCCTGAGTTACCCTGGGAAAAGGGGGTGTTTGAGAAGTAGCTAGTGGCGAATGAGAGAACGAACGTAGGTACGTGGATTGACTGGAGGCGTATGTATGAATGAACTGTTAGCGAATGAAAGAGGGGGTCCGGGGTATATCTAGGACTCTAACTTCCGTGTCCCAATGAACTACGCTGTGCTAGATATACAACAAAGGTAAAGCGAGCAGGTTGGCCATACCACTACCATTTCTAAAGATACTACTTATTAACTGAGAACCAATGTTAATACTATCAACAATATGTGAATTGCACATCATGCATACATTACAAGCTATTCAAAATGGACAGAATCATGATTTATTTTTAAGTGGAAAATGTTTAACAAATATTAAAAGACAAATGAACATATGTTGTTTAATCAAGCAAAATCATGCCATGCCCTTCATTGATGTGCATCATGTGCGTATCAGTTTGACTCAAAAGTGTACTTACTATTTTTCCATTATTCTACTGGCAACCTTACATCCGTGGTTCTCAATCTGTTTCATGTCAAGGACTCCAAAATTTACACTGATTGACATACCCGTGAAAATATATCTCATAGTATACAACTAATTATTTGGGGGGAAATGAATAACAACAACTGTGCAGTGATGGGGAAGAAAGAAAGGGAACTTGGAAAGACACTTCGTGACAAACCACAAATCATTTGACTGGTGTTTTCCAGCAGCCAGAGAACTGAGAAAAATAAATAAGGAACTGAAACCTCAGTCGTATGTATTTGGTGTACCGTACAGTACATACCGTAGGTCTAAGTCTGTGACTACACCAAGGGGTTTGCATTGGCTAGACTAGAGGTATTTTAACATTAATGATTGGAGTTGGGTGTTTTAATCTGTCTGTCTGTTTAAAGGTGTATTCAGTGATAATGAAAGTGGCCGGCGGGGGTCATCTTTTCCCTTACTGGCCTTACAGCGTGGAAATGTTTAGTTTTTTATAGATTTTTTACACCATTATAATGTTCTCGTTTTGATCATTAGACCCAATCACAGAATATCGGTAGGCCTACGTCTCCAGCTTCAGGATATGTATGATTCTGATTTACTACGAGACATGCCATTTTATGAGTTCAGTAGTTTACAATCTAGGCATTTAGCAGACGTTCTTAATTCAGAGCGACTGTGGTTCTCAAAACTTTTATTTTGACCATCATAACTAAACATCGTAACATAACTACAGCCATACTCTACCCTGATTGGTCGAGGACTGGCTGGCCACCTCTGAAAACCGAATCTAGCTATGCTCGCAACACGGGCCATGGTCAGCACACACTCTAGTGAGGAGAATGAATGGAAAATGTACCAAATATATATTTTTTTTGAATGAAATACAATCACTGAATATACCTTTAATTCTGTGGCGCCAAACCCCAAAAACATGTACTGTACTAAACTCAACATCCAGGGATGTAGCACTTGACAACTTTTAAAAAAAGGACAAGGGCAGTGCCTCAATTTCACCAATTTACTTTGGTCAGACAAGGGAGTGCCAGTGTTTCAGCCTAGTAGCCCTTGCCCCGATGAAGGCCAAAGGCCAGGTGGACTGAAATGTCTGACCAGAATAAATTGGTGACATTGAAGCACTGTCCTAGTGTCCTTGTGGCCGTTTAAAAGAAAAATTGGTGAGTGCTACACATCTTTGGATGTTAAGTTTAGAACTACAGTGTGCACTGCAGAAACAAATGACTATAAGAAGTACCTAAAATACAATACGATTAGAGGCATAGATGAGTAAAGAAAAAGATCTACTGTACTTGACAGTAGAGTTTCAACAGTCTTAACTAATCTATCTACAAGCTCATAACGCATTACAATGCAACACATAATACGTTTTTACAGTTTGTCGGCTATTATCAGTATTTTTTAAATACAGCTTAAAGGGGAGAACTACCCATTTTCAACATTGTACTATGTAATTAATATACATTTGAGTTGTTATGTGGAAATAAGAAAAAAGTCTTAAAGTCTTAACTCAAAGGTATATTATTTACATAGTTCAATGTTGAAAATGGGTGGTTCTCCCCTTTAAGTGGTATATCAGACTAATCAAATCAATGTAGTTGCGCACACACACATACACATTGATTGATTGCTTTATTAACTGTTTCCATTAAAAAGCAGAAAGTACACACACGTCACACACACACACACACACACACACACACACACACACACAGTACGGGTCCTCTCGGGTCCACTCTGGTAATACACATAATGATTGACAACCCCGTGTTCCGAGGGAAATGCCACCATTCCGACCATTCCGACCCAGCTTCGAGTGATTACGATAAAACACCGACGAACCATGCACGGGTCTCTCGGGTATTCGGGTAATTTCGGGGTCGGGCCTCATTCCTGTTTATATACACGTGTGCTTAGTCTGCGTATCAGAGGCACTTGCCTGTCGGGCAAGTACAGGTCATGTTCTACTTGCCCAAAGGTCATGCCCACTTGCCCGAAAACTACTGTATATCGTCCACTATAAAATGTTTTGTTTTGTGTAGCAACAGTGAAAACAGCACATTATAGGTAAACCGTGCCCTTATTTTACATTCCACAGAGCACAAGGCTCTGGCCACGTTCAGGTGTTTAGAGAGATACCCTCTCAAACGAGCACTTGCCCGGTCAGCCAACCAGAAAGTGAACTGCACCTGACCGAGAGGTTTATTCACCTGCCAGGGCAGGTGGGCAAGGCCTGGGACAACCATGAGAGTTATAGGAGTTAAAGTAGCAACTGAGACACTTGATTTAGCAAACTGAGTGGCGAGTAGTAAAGTTCAGGAGACGATCACTTGGGTTTAGGTATACTTTATTGACCAGAATGGAAGCAGTAAGCAAGCATCATACAGCATGGCATATTGAGCACCCTACTATAGAGACAGCATAACAGCATGGCATATTGAGCACCCTACTATAGAGACAGCATAATATCTAAGGCCTATATAAGCGCAGCATATTGCAGCCTACCTTAAGTGCTACTATAAGAGCATAGAATCTATATCCTAAGTGAAGCATTGTTTGGCATGGATTCTGCTTAGGGCCCTTACTCGCTGACCCACGATCCTCATGTTGCCATGAGTATCGAGGGCATATCTTATTACAGCGAGTTCGGGCCCGAGACCCCCCACGGGGGATCCGAGGCAGAACCTGACGGTGGAGCTGGGGTGGTGGCGGGGCAGTGCAACAAGACTGAGACCCACCATCTGCTTTCCCTATGAACCCTGGGTAAGGGGGGGGCAGGACCCAGTGTCCCGTCCCCCTCCGCGCGCGCGCCCCCTTGTGACCGCCTCCCGAACTAGCTACGATCCTACGAATCTTCGCATCATTTCAGGAGACGATCACTTGGGTTTAGGTATACTTTATTGACCAGAATGGAAGCAGTAAGCAAGCATCATACAGCATGGCATATTGAGCACCCTACTATAGAGACAGCATAACAGCATGGCATATTGAGCACCCTACTATAGAGACAGCATAATATCTAAGGCCTATATAAGCGCAGCATATTGCAGCCTACCTTAAGTGCTACTATAAGAGCATAGAATCTATATCCTAAGTGAAGCATTGTTTGGCATGGATTCTGCTTAGGGCCCTTACTCGCTGACCCACGATCCTCATGTTGCCATGAGTATCGAGGGCATATCTTATTACAGCGAGTTCGGGCCCGAGACCCCCCAAAACTACAAAACCCCCAAAACCGCCAAAAGCTCAGAATCCCATGCCATCGCTAGCCAACTGCGAGGAAGGCAGCTCTGCTGTGACTCTAGCGATTAAGAATTATCATTACTGCGGGGGCAACTATGAACTGCCTGTCCTATTGCTGTAGAATTAATTACTATTAATACTGCTAAGCGAAATAAGTAAGAATAGTACCGCCTGCATGGCTTACTATACATACTACTAAGCAAAATAATAGTAAAAGAATTAACGCTAGCCGAACGCTATTAATACTGATAAAGCAAATAATAAGTAAGAATATTAGCAGCTGGCAGACCGAACCAACGGTGAGGAAGGCGGTTCTGCTGAACTATAATGATATACTGAATCTAACCGAGCCATACTAAACAGCCTAGTGAAAGCGGGAGCAGCACACTGAAAATATATATACAGACAGCAGAACCAAAAGCAGCGATGAGACCTTCAATTCATAATTTCAGCACCAGACAGCTTGATACATCCTACCTAACTGACACCCCAGCAACCACCTAGCTTTGCATGATTGAAATATTAAAGCGTAAAATTTATCGTGGCCCGCAACCTATCAGGGGCGCGAGCCCCGAGTAACGCAACAGAAGCAGCAAAGAAAACATGCAACCTATCAGGGGCGCGTGCCCCGAGTAACGCAACAGAAGCAGCAAAGAAAACATGCAACCTATCAGGGGCGCGTGCCCCGAGTAACGCAGCAGAAGCAGCAAAGTGAAACCCTATGGAACAACCCTGCTAATAGTGCCTGCAGCACTATTAGCATCAGCAGCAGAAGCGTTAACTGAAGCGCGTCCAACTCCAGCTTGGAACCATCACGCTTCGGTCAGTCCTGTGTTATGTGTGCTTGATAGCTGGGCGTGCAGGATCTTGAGTTAGCTGAGGGCACCAGAAGTGCTGGTGGTGTGGCTGCACCGATCCGGAGAGAATGCAGAGTGAAGAGGGGCGGGCCGCCAATCTAGCAGCTCTCTCCGGGGGGCGTGTGACGAGGACGTCAGGCAGACAGCCCGGTGTTCAGCATGGACATGAAAGGACAGAAGGGAGAGTTAGTTCTGCGACTGACACTGGTGTACCTTCCCTGGTTTAACTGCGAGCTGCAATCTTCAGAGGCCATGTGCTAGTCACATCTTAAGCCTGGCCTTGGTGACCGCATGTGCTTGCTGCAGAAATACAATCTTAGCTTTAGCTGACCATAGCAATGAAACCACGCCTAGGGTCGCTGACTTTTAGGATCACCGAGAAATTTTTCGCAGCCCACAGAGCGCTCTGCTGCAGAGTCTGCTGCTGCACATATAAGAATCTCCACAAGATACCCGTCTTGACCTTTAAAGGCAAGCTATGCAAGCCTAGAGAGCGGCTAAAGCCCAACATTCAGTACAAGTAAGTCGCTGCTATGTAACTATGGTTGCCTATTATTAGCAGCTTAGAGAGCGGCTGAACGCTCACAGAATCGAACAAGCAAATGCGTTGCTATTTACCTGCTAGAGTGTGGCTCCTCAGTGCATCTGGGAAAGCTGCAGCTGGCGAGAGGAATGGAGTTCCCACCGCTGGTGCTGAAACTGCAGCTTCCCATGTTCCCTTGCGACCTGGCGGTGGCGACGACGGTCACAGCCTGACAGCGCCCCCGGAAGATGGGCCGGCACCCCAGGCTTCCAGCACGACGCAGCGCTGGTTCATGCTCATGGTAGCAGCGGTAATAGCATCAACTGATGCTGTAGCGGGTGGGCGGGCAGCCGGACGGGAGGGCGGGCGAGCAGTGCAGGCGGGCGGGCGGGCGGGCAGGCAGGCGGGAGGGCGGGTGGGCAGGCTGGCAGCCCATGGCAGCGGCAGAAGCAGCGGAAGCTGTAGTAGCGACGCCCTCTCCAGTGCCAACCGACTCCTGACTGGTCTCATGGAACTATACAGTAGTGGACGAAACTATAAGAATAAACATGTTAGCAGAAAACACTCAGCCGCTGCAGCGCGACGCTGCAACGATGGCATGCTGTAGCAGCCGCTATGCAGTGGCTCCAACAAGAAGCCGAAAGGACAGACATGATGTCAGCAGCAACATGTAGCAGCCGTGGCCCGAAGCTACAAAGAAAAACGCGATTTAGTGGAACATGTAGCAGCTTTAGCACAAAGCCGCAATGCTAACCTGATGCCGTGGCAGGGGCATGCCGCAGCTCCGGCCTGGAGCTGAAATGACAAATCTGTTAGCAGAAACCTCAGCAGCTGCAGCGCCATGCTGCTATGGCGACCTGCTGCTGTAGCCGCTATGCAGCAGCTCCAGCACGAGCTGAAAGTATAGAAATCATGTTAGCAGTTAGACATGTAGCAGCCGCAGCAAGAAGCTATAAAGTAAAACACGATTAGTGGAACATGTAGCCGCTTTAGCATAAAGCTGCCATGATAACCTGATGACGTAGCCGTGGGCCTGCAGCCACTCCGGCCTGGAGCTGAAATAATAAACAGAATGTTAGCAACCAACAAGTATTAGCTTTAGCATGAGCTGAAAGAAGACATGAAGCAGTATTTTACAAGCATCAGCCTTAGCTGAAATTATTAGCAGTTATGCTAGCACGCCGCCGCAGTTGAGTGGAGCTACCAATAGCTGAACTATAGGAGCCACTAGCACCATGATGTGACCATTCTAGCCTCCAAGATAGCAGCACAACGGATAAGGAGAATCCTGGATAAGAACATGATGTTACAACAGTCATGTAGCAGCCGCAGCACAAGCTATGAATAAAACACACTGTTAGTGGAACATGTAGCCGCTTAGCCTGAAGCTGCCATAATAACATGATGCTGTAGTAGCGGGCCTGCCGCGGCTCCGGCATGGATCTGTAGTGATAAAGTAATGTTAGCAACAGACATGTAGCACTTTAGCCTGAAGCTGAAAAGAAAGCATGGCGTTAGCAGCCTTTATCCTGGAGCTGCAATGGTGAACGTGATAGCAACAGTCCTGTAGCCGCTTTAACATGGTTTGTAACGATAAACAACTCGTCATTTTTCACTAGCAGTAGCCCTAGCTGTAATTATTAGCTCGAGTGCCGCAGCTACGGAAACGCCACGGGGACATACAGTGCGATACGCAGTGACCCAGAACTATACCTTAGATTGAAACAAATACGGCAGCTCGATAGTGGATATTATCCAATGACTTCACCTTCAACGCTGCCACACTCGACGCCGCCCTGATGCCAACAGACACGCGGCAGTTTCTGGCCCGGGCTGCAAACATGTTATGTTAGCGTTTTCACCAAGCGTAGCATCGGCAGCCCTCATCAGCTGCTATGCCAGCAGGCAGCCGCAGCTTGGGCAAAGCTAGCATTAACCGAGACCAGGCAAATCCTCATGAACAGCAAACGAAGCCTGTATGCTAAGCTTGAACAGTGGGCACAAGCGAAGCATAGACATTGATAATACATGCGCATCCCTGCCCTATTGAACTGCGCGTGCACATAAAATAATATAATAACGAAAAAGAATCGTAACGGACCAGGTGACAAGGAGGTTGAATGCTAGAGAGCCACATTACCCATGCGCTCAGTATGCGCAGAACGTGCGCCACCCTTCGCTTCGTGACGCTACCCTCTGCTAGCCTGTATGCTAGGTAGCTGCTGACCACGGACACACGCAACCCCCATGGAATATGCAGCTTGAAGAGTCATTACGGAACATTAGCAAACCTCTTTAGCTACATGAGTTCTGAGTTGCTAGCTCAGAAGCTAGGTGAACGCTGCCGTTTACAGACACCTGCAACCTACAAACTGAATCCTCCTAGCGTGATTCATTACTTGCTACGGGGCCATGTTTTCACGCGGGCCGCCACTCTGCCTTGACATGGCTAGCACATTGATTTACCAGCTAACAGCATCCTTACCGTAATAGCCGGCTAGCAATAGCCACCAGCTAGCTCCTAGCTGACTGTACATTAAACCTGTTGTTCCGCGCTAGCAGATACGGCCCGCGCCGTTGCAAAGTACTGACATTGTTATCGACAAACCCAACGACTGAGATTACTTTAACTCATGGTAGCCCAGTAAAGGCCCACCAGGGCACGAAATAAGTTAGCATTTAGCCCGTAGCCACAGCCAACTTCTATGATACTGAGTTTACCTTTAGCAACTTTAGCAAGCCTGTAGCACCTTTGAAATAGCCTTAGCAACAAACAACTGAAAGTACAGAATCAGCTAGGCACCGGCAACGATAGCCAAAAAATCTGAACCTTGAAACAGCAGTTTAGAATTCAGCGATTACCAGAATAACGATCTCAAACTTCCCATACAACCTGGCCAAGAACACAGCTTCTTAGTTTGGCAGTTAAGAACATGAATTGAGCGATAAAAAAAAAGCAGACACAGCCGGAAATACTCAGCCAAGTTAGGCACCCTCCTTCTTTTCTTCTCTTTTCTTTTACAAAGGCACAATAAAATTAGCTTAGCAACAACAACAACAGCCCAAACGTATTAAAATAGCTTAGCAACAACAACTGCCGCATGGATTCAGCAGCACTGCACTGCAGAAATCAGCTGGGAATCAGCAACATCCGCAGAGATCCACAACTTGTTGAAACAATACTAGAACCCTTCTACAGTCTATGACTAGAACACAGCAGTGTCCACCCGAATCCACAATCCCAGAGACTTTCCATACAACCTGCCTTGATCCCAGCATAGACAGCAGCGAAAAAACACGATCCAAGCAGAAGTCAGCAGCACAACCAACCAGTAGCCCCTTCGAGACAGCCATGCGTAGCAGCAGCAGTGCTATGCAACAAGACTGAGACCCACCATCTGCTTTCCCTATGAACCCTGGGTAAGGGGGGGGCAGGACCCAGTGTCCCGTCCCCCTCCGCGCGCGCGCCCCCTTGTGACCGCCTCCCGAACTAGCTACGATCCTACGAATCTTCGCATCATTAAAGCATCGAAAATAGCCGACCTCCAAGCTCACAACGTGTTGCGCTTGAAGAGGGCACTTTTTACGGATGGATAAAAGGGCAGGGGCTCAAGCCCCCCTTTGATGTCTATGTGTGCACATGCCTGCTACTGTATGCTAACGACGGCGTGGCACAATCCGTGTATTTTATTTCATAAACCTGTCGTGAGCGGTTATCACAAGTGACATTTAATATGTCGGGCAGGCACGTTATTAATTGCAATTTTCAATTTGAAGTGTTCGGCCGACACTTTCATCCACAGTGGCTCACACCGACTAAGCAGGTACCGTGGGCTGTTTGGTGCCCTTTGGGGCACAAGACTGTTAGTTGATTGACATGTTTTCTGTTTCGGGCTAAATGAACCTTTGATGATTTAGTAACATGATCTGTTCTCCGTAATGACTGTGGGGAAACGCTCTCCAGCAGAGGCGTCAATTGGGTATGGCAAGCTATGGCAGCTGCCATACCTTGGCTACAGGGGGAAATAATTTTCATTGTGCCTGTTGATAAGGTATGGCAACATGACTGGTGTCTTGCATGCGCGCCTTCGCGCGCATGCAAGACACCAGTCATGTTGCCATACCTTAGCTTTTTCTGAACTGACGCCACCTCTCTCCAGTAGGCAGCGCACGTCCTGCAGCCCCCCCCCCTCCATCCTGTTTGTCATCATTTCCCGCCACCTCGATATATATCCCCCCCTCAGTATGCTGCTGTAGGATTACATAACACCCCATTAGATCATTTTCACTGCCACCCCAGCGACTATTAATGCCAGCGAAGATTGACTTTTAAACCAGTAAGACCGGAAAAATATATGTATTTGGCTGCGGATCCCCACCTTTTTTTTGTTCCAGGGACCCCCCAGAAGCAAAGATTTGAGTTCAAAATGTTCGCTTTAAAAGAATATATATTCAAAGATTTGTGAATAATGTTATGTTTTTTCAAAAATAGCAGATCTACAAGCTCGTAGCGCGGCACTCGGTGCCGCGCTATGAGCTTGTAGATCTGCTATTTTTTTATAGCCAAAGTATAAAAAAAATATTGTGTGACACAGATGCGTTCCCGGTCTTATTTAGTTAAGAGGGATCCAGCAGAGAGAAAAAAAAAAGAAAACAGCCGGTGTCACATTTTCAACACTTTTCAACACTTTCAGCTGCCTAATCCTCCCCACCAAACTAGCCCAGATTAATTTCAACATCGTATATAGAGTCATTCAGAAGACATTAGCGCGGAGGTGAGCCGCAGCGGGACTTGGTGGGTAGGGGTGTCGGGGGTGACGGGTAATCCTATATAAATGTACGAAGATCTTCTGACAACCGCAGCCTTGACGGCAATTATAGCGGGGGTTTTGGTGTGTGTTGGTCTCTTAATCTGTAGTACACGGCCGCCCACCCCAGCTGGGGTGCAGCAGATTAACCCCAAGACCATGCTTTTGATAGAAGACAACCTTGATAACCCCAAAATCCAGCACACTTGTCTGGCTTCTGTTGGTTCCGTTCCTCTTCACCTGCCGTAGTCCTTATCACCAGGATAGTGTCAGGGGCGTCACAAGGGGGGGAAAAGTGGGACTTACTAGGGCCCAAGGTGGAGGGGCCTGGAATTATTTTACACTTTAGCTATTGAAAAATAGCAGATCTACAAGCTCACAGCGCGGCACCGAGTGCTGCGAGCTTGTAGATCTGCATTTTTTTAAAATGTTGTGAAAATGTGTGCAAATCTTTGAATACATGTATTTTTTTAGGCGAACATTTGTAACTCAAATTTTGCTTCTGGGGAGTCCCTGGAACTAAATATTTTGACATGGGGGTCTGTGGCCAAATAAATATCATTTTGTGAGTCCCTCACATGAAAAGGTTTGAGCACCACTGACATGGAAACAAGTTTTTCAAAAAACCTTGGAAGGATTTGAAATATTTTTTTTAAAAATGCACACATTTTCAATTTTTTCTCTCGAAAATAGCAGATCTACAAGGTCGCCGCGCTGTGAGCTTGTATATCTGCTATTTTTCAATAGTTAAAGTACCCAGGACCCAGAATTTGGTGCGACACCACTGGATAGTGTTATGGTGTCTGTCTCTCTCTCTGTCACTCTCTGTCTCTCTCTCTCTCTATCTGCCACTATCCCCCTGGGGGTTCCACTATGTGAAGGACTTCTTCGATTCCATCACCCCACTTTACCCTATTAGAGAATTCTTTAGATATACTATACTAAATATAATAATATAAATAAATTGAATTTCCAGAGGGTGGAAGTGCAATGAATACAGTATTTATTAACAACATAATCAAAGAGCTCTGAGACAACACTTAACATGCGTGTTGCCTCCCCCTCCCAGGCAGCGTCCCCCATTTATACACATACAGTGTGACAAGAATAAAGAAAGGGTGTCTCCTAAACAATGTCTAAAGATACAATTCTGAAGAGTCTTCCATGTATGGACTGATGACGTCGGAGCGCGTGTGGAGCCATGGTCCCGATAGACAGCTGTTGCTGAGTCAGTCTTACTGTATTTTTAACTTGCTGAGGTAAAGTGACAGACACATGACTGCACATATAAAACAAAGATTACATTTCATAGAATCTATTACAACCCTCACCTTGCCTTTGCTGCAGTGACGTAAAGTACATTCTTTACTCCACTACATTTATTTGAAAACATCAGTTATTTATTACTTTGCAGGTATAAATTACAATATTATAAAACATACATTAACCAGTTTAGCCCTATTCTATCCACGGGTTTCCAACGCCGCATTGCGCAGACGTTGTACCGAGCTTCCCGGCGCCGCAGCCGAGTGTGATTTACAAGCTCACAACAGGTTGCATCTGCGACGCGACGTGAGTTTGTATGTCTGCTGTTAAACCGGAAGTGTGGTCCAAATAATCTCCAGTAAACTCCCGCGGAAACAGGTGGATACCTAGGCTATTTGAAAATAGACGATTTACAAGCTCACAACGCGTCGTGAAGCGAACTTGTATATCTGCTATTTTCAAACATTTTGTACTTTTACTTTTGGTATACTTTAAGTTCATTTTGATGCCAACACTTTACTTTTACTCAAGTACATTTTGAATTCCGTTACTTGTAACAGAGTATTTCTATACCGCAGTATTGATACTTTTACTTAAGTAAAATACACGCACATGCACGCACGCGCGCGCATGCACGCACGCACACACACACACACACACACGCACACTAGGGCTGTCACAATTATTACATAATCGTCTAATCGTGATTATTTGACATTATCGCAATTATTTTGTCATAATCGTCATAATTGGGAATGTTGAAAAATGTCAGAAATAGTGGAAATCTACAGCAGATCTACAAGCTTGTAGATCAGCTATTTCCACTATCAATGTTATTTTTTAAGTAGTAAGTTGTCAAATATGTCAGTAATGCATTTGTATATTTAGGTTATGTGTCATATCTACCATATGCAAATTCAAAGCCTAAAAGCCAAACAGAAATGTAATTATCAACGACAAAAACACAATTAAATCGTTAATCGCCAATTATTTGAGTGACAATTAATCGTCATGTAAAATGTCATATCGTGACAGCCCTAACGCACACACTGGTTTCTGGATCATTGATGTTTCTGACATTAGCGTGGTTTCACCTTGGCTTACAGGCTTGTTAAAAGGGAAGACAGGGCTTCTCTCTCTCGCCTGTCTGCCTGTCACTGGGGGGGAGGAGCATTGATTGATTCCCAGATGGAGCCGGCAGCATGCATCATGGAGGAAAGCCCGTCATAACCCAGCGAAGCCCCTTCCCCCACCGCCAGAGACACTGATAACTGTTATGTAATGCTCTGCTTTATGACGGGCAGCATGGTGCCTCCACGCTGCTAGTTTAATTGCGACCGTAGGTCGCATTTACTACCAAAACCTCCACAGGCTGTCCGTGAGTGAGTCAGTCCGTCAGTCACACGTCACACTCTTGCCCTGCTCATATCTCCGCAACCGTTGCCCCGATCCATGCCAAATTTTGCACACACACTCCTTACCTGCCAAACTACAACCTCCAAGGACCCCTGGAGCTCCAGGGACCCCCAGGTCCCTGGGGGACCCCCAGATGTAAAAAATGACCAAATGTGCTAAACTGACCAAATGACCACCCCAACGGGGCTGCTCACGGGGAATTCCCGGGGACCACCGACTCCTGGTGCTCCAGAACGGGTGCAAAAGTGGTGGCGCCCCCAGTGGAGGACCCCCTACACTGCAGCTCACATAAAATGCCGTAACTCCGGCTAGGAGCGACCGGGACAGCCGGGGCCGGTACCTATTCGTCCGCCTTGGCGGCGCGGAGATCCCACCCCTCATTTCTCACATGGCCCTCTTCTAGCGCCACCATGAGGCCGATTCTTGCAAAACACATTTTTGGACACTGCTCCTACAATTTTTGCCCTAAAATGACGCAAATCGGTACACAGTATGTCTACACTCATCCCATCAACATGAATCTCTCCCATATAGCGCCACCTCCAGGCCGATTTTTAAAAACACATTTTTGGACACTGCTCCTACAGATTTTGCCCTAAAATCACGAAAATCACTACACAGTATGTGTATGTCATCAACATGGATCAGGAAGATTTTGGAAAAACACATTTTTGCCCTTGGAGATAAGTGACCTGCGGTCGCTTATCTCCCGATTAGGGAGTCTTACTGGTATGTCTGTAGTGTGTGTGCGCGTGTGTGTGTGTGTGTGCCTGTGTGTGTGTGTGTGTGTGTGTGTGTGCGTGTGTTAGGGATGGTACGATAATCGCTATTATTGTTTACCGTGATAAAAAACACTCACAATTATTTTATTGGGGAGATTTAAATGTATCGTGAAATTATCCTCCGCCATGCACTGGGATCAATTCACATTTTATGTGCCGAGCTGCATATCTGGTACCATTTAAACCCTCTATAATTGGTAAAACGGACCTGGAAATTACTTTATACAGTCTTTTTTTTCACTCTCTACCAAATCTACAAGCTCGCTTTGAGCTTGTAGATCTTCTATTTTTTGGCAATTGTTCCGTCCCAGGATAATGGATGTTGGGGATATTTTGATTATTGCGATAATATCGTAAATCTTAAATTAGTTTTGGTCACAATAATCGTGACATGAAATTTTCATAGCGTCCAATCCTTAGTGTGTGTGTGTGTGTGTGTGTGTGTGTGTGTGTGTGTGTGTGTGTGTGTGTGTGGTTGTCTTTGCGTGAGGGTATGCACGTTTATGTCTAATTGTTTGTGTGTGAGTACGTGTGTATGGTACAATGTGTGTTTTCTGCATATACTGTACACATGGATGTGAATATAAGGTCTGTCCAAGTTTTAATTTTATTTATTTCTTTACTTAAAAGAGGCAGCCCTGTAAAACAAGCCCTTTGTGTGTTATCAGAGAAACATGTTCTTGTCTCAGCTCTACAGAGTGTGTATTAAGGACCTTATCAGCAGTTACTTCCAGTCCTTGTTGAATGAGAGCTTTTAGAGACTCTCTTCTGGACATTTCCGTCACTAAAAAGTGGGCCTCTGTTTCTCCGTCTTTCTGTCATTTCCTTTTTCTGTTGTGTTTACTTGTGATCGCTGCCTTTTCTCACTTTTTTCTCACAGTTCTGTTAACGATGAATGCTGCAAATGTCCTTGCTTTTATGGGTATTTGATTACCAACACTTTGTGTCTAATTGAGCCATCCCTTTCATTTCCCCTCAGACACAGACGATTCTGGATGTGTGCTGTTGAACACGTCAAGAAGGGTATGTAAATATCACCACTAATTGCATGTGATTTCTTTGCTGATTCGATCCATAAAAACATAAACAGTATTTACATGCATGGCAGTGTTCAGTATTATATGGATATATGAAATATTCAAGTGCAGTATACTTAATCTGCACTGAAATTAACCATCCTGCCGACAACTTAATGGCAGCCTTCTCAATTCCACGTCCAGCTTGCGACCATGACTAAGAATTACTTTGATTAATGAATTATTAGATTAATAGTTTTTCTTCCCTTAGTGCAGTGGTAATCAGAGTGGGGTCCCGACCCCCATGGGTCTTTTGATTTTAACCAAATCAACACTATTTAAAAATAGCAAAAATAGCTGATCTTAAAACTCACAACGATGCGATTCTGACAGAACCCTCGCTAAAAACCCCAGGACGACAATCCACCCGTCCTAGACAATTTGCCCTCTTGGCCCCCAAACTGTGGAATAAATTCCCTGTCGCACTTAGAACAGCAGACTCACTCCTTGGCTTCCGCCGTGGCCCAAAGACCCACTTCTTCAGACTCTACCTAAGCCCATAGCACTTACTGTAGCACTTGCCTACCCCCAATGACCATACATGAAAGCCAGATAGCATTTTTTAGGTTTTAAATATAACGTTTTTTACTGATTAGGTGCTCGGTCTACCTATGTTACTTTTGTTTAGATTGATATTTCTATGCATTTGATGTACTGATGTTGATGCATTGATGTATTACCTTGCTTAATGTAAATTGCTCTGGATTAAGAGCGTCTGCTAAATGCCTAAATAGTGTTGCGGTGCGAAACATTGTAGATCTGCTGCTTTTTTCTGTTTTAGATCAGCTACTTTCTTTCTGTTTTTGTAAAGGTTTGCCTATGGCATGCACAAAATGGGGACGCCATGTTGAAAGAGGTTAATTTCACTATAATTTCACCAGCTAGAAGGTAATCCATTGAGAGAATTTACTGTATAAGAATGATTATTCAGGGGTGCAGCTGGCCAAAAGTTGCACACCAAATAGGCTCTTATGCAGCCTGACAGCACATTGCGGGTTTGATTCCCGAACCCGACGACCGTTGCTGCGTGTCACTCCCTGTCTCTCACTTTCTCCCTGTTTCCTATCACTCTCTCTACTGTGTACTATCAACAAAAGTAAACGTTTGACATCTGCTGCCCTAGCGAACATTGTGAAAATGAAAGCATCTTTCCCCACAGTATGTGAAGTTGATGAACTTTGAGGAGGAGGTCCGTGCCCATCGGGACCTCGACGGCTTCCTGGCGAGGGCCAGCATCCTGCTGGACGAGACGGCGGCCTCCTTGGACGATGTGCTGAAACGCATGCTTCACCACGTGGGGCAGGACAGCCACCTGTCCGAGCCCGCCTGCAACTTTGAGGAGGTGATGAGCTTGCTGTTCACGGACGCCGGTGCACAGGAGGTCAATGGTGAGGACCCACTCTCAGTTGCATGCTACATGTGTTCATGCTGCGAACGTGTATTTTGAACACTACGCGTATAGAAGAATGTGTAGGAATTGCAAGAATCTTTGAGCACGCAGAACGATGTCTCATTTATTGCATGCACTCGTTCATATTGATAACACAACACACACACAGTTCTTGTTGTCTTCCCTCCACCCCCGCCCATCTCTTGAGGTGAATTATGCCCCAAGCAGTCACTACAAATGCTTATAAACTCAAGCAATGCACAGAAACAAAGCTATGTGTGTGTGTGTAATATCCACGAATGTGTATAGACCTGTTGTTACTTGTTTAGAGATGATATTACAAATGTCAATATGCTGCTGTAGAAGAATACTTACTGTACTAAGAAAACACATGCTGATATACCCAGAGAAACAGGAAAAATGCCACAAATGTACATTCATAGTACAAACGCAAACACGTACAGGTGGTAAATGGTGAAGACATACACCTACAGTATTTCATTTATTTTTCATATGGAAGTGAACACTCAAATTCCCCAGAAAGACAGACACCAGACAAACTAGGATTTGAATCTACATGTTTATTGGTTACTTTACAGCCGAAAGGCACCTTACAGAACTTAAGTAAATACAGATAAACACACAAACACACAGAAGCAAATGTTTTAAGACAGTTAATAGCCCACAGCACATTTTGAAATATCAGCTGTCACAAGCTTACAGTACCAGGACTCTTTAACCAAATATAGACGATTATTATAAACTATAACTTAAGAATTTGTGTCAACACTCTCCAGCACGCTCTGTTAGTAGGCAGCTACCATTACTCAGGAAAGGGACCATTGCCTTCCCCGAGTGCCTTGCTAGTTGGTGTGATCCCTTTGCAGTGTTCTTCGCATGAGAGTGAATTGAGAGAGAGAAAGAGCACAGAAGCAACAGATAATAGATCATAAACAATATTTGGACTTAACGTTATGCCCAGGTAAACTGTTAATTCCAAGCCTCTTCTAAAGTCATCACTTTGACTGACACTGTGATATGATCTACCTTTACATTGTACCTGTCTCATTGTAGTTGTCACATGGCAGGCTCTCCTAAAGCAGTGGTTCTCTACCTGTGGGTCGAGACCCCCAGGGGTGTCCCCAAATGATTTTGGGTGGTCCCCAGATGCTTAGCTTAATGTGCAACATTGTTTTCTCACTCAACATTAAACAAACCAACATAAAGTTTATGGGTCTTCAACGTTATCAGGCCAGGGACCCCCAAACTGATGGGGAGATGGAGCACATTTCTAAAGTGACAATTTAAGGACTTTTTAATACCTCTAAAATGACAAATTAAACATCAAATTGGCAAATATTAGAGGCAGAAATTGTGAAAATAGCGGGTCTACATGCTTGTGAGCATGTAGATCTGCTACTTCACAATAGAACCGTGTTATACAAAATATGATGCCTTACAACTCCAAGTGCTCGTCAGGGTGGAGGGGATCCCCATGCAGTTCAACTACTGTATGAATATTTTGGGCGTCGTGGCCTGAAAAGGTTCAGAACCACTGTCCTAAAGTACTGAGAGACAGATATTAATGAAGACACGTTTTCAAGTTATGTGATCTCACAGAACCAAAAAAACACTTAGCTTTCCAACCATGTGAATATCAAGGCAATCTGTGTGAGCTTCTGTGATATTGGTCTGATTTCTATTGAGCAGCCGGTCACTTTTGCTGTCACAGGATGAAGGTAGGACGTTGAAAGCAGAAACGTTTGTTGCATCATCATTTAAATAAAGTAGATGTGTCCTGCGTATCTAATCGCGCTAGTAGCTCAATTTAAAGTCCCTGCCAGTGATGGCTCCTTGCATCCCCCGCGGTCGTAGTTAAGGTATATGACAGCTGGGGACGTGCGCGCATAGATTGGGGGCACTAAAAAGGGCATTGCTTCGTCTGACAGCGTTGGGTCTAGTAGCCCCTTTCTCACGAGGTCACCCTTTCTTCATACCCTGTCCTTGTTTAATTTACTGCAATTGTAAATGAACTAAAGTCGAATCCAATTGTTTATTTCTTATTTGTTTAAATATTTGCAGAAATACCTGACAGTTGTTGTTCGTTGCCTTATATTTGAGAAACAGATTATTATAGTAAATGGCTCGAAATACATTACAGTATGATCCCAGTATGAATCTTCCTACGGTATGTGTATGTGTGTAGCATACACATCATACAATCTACTGTATATGGCGCATAATGAACGTAGAAGTGCAGAGATGGGACCTGAATCCCTCTTTTGTACGTGTCTGTTTGAAATGTTAATCAAGCATACCTCACGTGGTTCAAAATGAAATCTGTGAAGCCATTCTCTCTCTGCTGGCTCCACTGCCTATAGTATCATGGATTTAACGGATCCTTTTGTTTATTGCTGCCGTCCCCCCCCCCCCCCCCCCCCCTCAGCTCCATGTCCTTTTAGTGTGAATACAGTGCAGACCTCTCACTTGGTTAAGACATTCAGAACGGGTACACTATATTGTGTATCATTATTTTATGCTTTAACTATTGAAAAATAGCAGATATACAAGCTCACAGCGCGGCACCGAGTGCCGCGCTGCGAGCTTGTAGATCTGCTATTTTTGAAAAATCGTGAAAATTAGAATTTTGAACCGATTTTGACCCGATTCTGTGTCTTTTGAATCCTTCTAAGATTTTTTGAAAAACCTATGTTTCTATGTCAGCAATCTGGCTAGCCATCGTCAAAGAAAAGGTCCTTTTCACTTAACTGGAGCTCAGTTGGTCTGTTCTTGAGAGACTACTATGTCAGTGGTTCTCAAACTTTTTCATTTGAAGGACCCCCAAAATGATATTTATTTGGCCACGGACCCCCATCTTAAAATATTTAGTTCCAGGGACCCCCTAGAAGCAAAATTTGAGTTACAACCGTTCGCTTTAAAAATACACATATTCAAAGATTTGCACACATTTTCACGACTTTTTCCAAAAATAGCAGATCCACAAGCTTTGTGAGCTTGTATATCTGCTATTTTTCACTGGTTAAAGCATTCAATAATTCTAGGCCTGAATGGGTTTTAAGACATTTATCTCCCCAGCCCATTAGTGTGGGCAGAATCAGACTGGATTACATAACCCCATCTAACCATTGTTCAAGTCTCACTTTGTTACCGTGTGTTCTGTTCGCGCGGGGCCGACACGCGCTCAGTGGTGGGAAAAGGTGCTCACATTTTTTTACTTAAGTAAAAGTAGCAATACTGCAATGTAGAAACACTCAGTTACGAAATGTATTTAGGTAAAAGTACAAAAGTATTGGCATCAAAATGTACTGAAAGTACCAAAAGTAAAAGTACTCATTATTCAGAATGTCCTGTTTCAAGTTTTCAAATGTTTAAAAATCTTTTGAAAATAGCAGATCTACAAGCTCACGGCTTAAATGGACGAAATCTATACAGAGCTGAAGTAGTTAATGTATGAGTAGTAATAATAATCAAAGTCTACAAAGTAACTATAACTAAAGTTGTCAAATAATTGTTGTGGGGTAAAAGTACAATATTTGCTTCTGAGATGTTGTAGAGTAGAAGTAGAAGTTTTGGAAATTAAAGTAAAGTACAAATACCTCAAAATTGCGCCTAAGTACAGGGTTACTGTCACTTTAACACCTTCCAAGCCACGGGGAGCCCCTTAATGTTAAAACCGTCCTATATCGGACTTCCCCCCAGGGACTCTCAGCCACGTCGTACTTAATCGGACTTTGTCTTTAAAACCGGAATAAAAGATTTTGATCCGAAAATCGGCGATCGTCTAGCCTTCCCTGGCCCTCACTCGAGCATTCATAGCTCACCCAGGCCGTACATGAAGCAGAGGTGACGTCATGGTCCTATCCTTGTCCAAGCAGCTCTCCCAGCCATTTGTTTGCTGTTTGCAGACTCTAGCTTCTACTGCAGCCATAGTTGCAGCTATGCAGGCGAAACTTCTCGGTGTTGTTCTTCAATCACACATGGATTATTTGCGGGGACATTTACGTGAATGGATCGCGCACGCGAAACGCACGGAGACATCGTTGATCGGCCAAAACGCCCATTCTATCCCAACGGAGATCGAGAAAAACATGGTGAGTTACTGCCCTGGGGGAAAAAAAAAAAAGAAAAACAACGCCGCTGTCCAAGATGGAGGGGCGGCGGGCTCGTGTTTATAAACATAATATTATGTCTCAGATCACAATACAATAATAGAAATTTCATGGCTAATCCACCAACCACCATTCTATTTCGGACTGCAACGTGTTAAGAATCATCTTAAAAAACAAGTTAATATTTTTATGATGTCATTGTGGGGATGCACAATTATAAGCCAATCAAATTAATTGACTGTATGATTACTTACTGTACTGGTCAGCTGTTGTTGGGGGACGAGGGGCAGATTACACTGCGACATGAGCTTCAGACTGTTTCAGACCGTTTTCAGAGAAGCTCATGTCACAGTGTAATCTGCCCCTCAACCCCTTTAGGTGACAGTACCCCTTTAAGTACATGTACTTAGTTACTTTACACCACTGGTGAACTTATGCACCCTCGGCCTCCCCAGGGGTTGTTTGTCAAAAGTGTTGCCCTCTTTTTGCAGTCGTCGGTTCTAATGAGTGATGATCTAACTAAGAGTCATTCGAGTGCTGTGTCGTTGTTATGCTTTATTGTGATTTATATAACGAGGGCTACACTATTATTCTGTTGCTCTAATGTTGTTATCATGCTAATCTGGTTCTTCTGTATTAAACAGAGAATTCTCTGAGAGGCATGAAGATAAACACTCCGAGGAGCTCTTCAGCACTGTCCCGGTGTTATGGCATCTTCCTAGAGGGAAGGGAGAGAGAGAATAGAATTGAAAGTACAAAGCAAAGCAAAGAAAAAACTAGTTCCGCCATCTTCTCAGAGAGAGCCTCTCTGGTAATTAGACTTTTGGAAAAAACGGTATGCTTGTTTGGCCCCTCTGCAAAACATTGAAGAAGAAAGAATTGCCGAAGAATACATTTCCATAGTGTTTCTTTAACCCATTTAGGACTAGAATTATTGAATGCTTTGACCAGTGAAAAATAGCAGATATACAAGTTCACAGTGCGGCACCGAGTGCCGCGCTGCGAGCTTTTGAAAAAGTCGTGAAAATGTGTGCAAATCTTTGAATATATGTATTTTCAAAGCAAACGTTTGTAACTCAAATTTTGCTTCTGGCGGGTCCCTGGAACTAAATATTTTGAGATGGGGGTCCGTGGCTAAATACATATCATTTTGGGGGTCCTTCACATGAAAAGGTTTGAGAACCACTGACACTGATATAGTCTCTCAAGAACAGACTAACTGAGCTCCAGTTGAAGTGAAAAGGACCTTTTCATTGACGATGGCTGGCCAGATTGCTGACATAGAAACATAGGGTTTTTCCAAAAAACTTGGAAGGATTCAAAAGACACTTATAGAATCGAGTCAAAATTTGAATTTTCTAAATTTTTCAAAAATAGCAGATCTACAAGCTCGCACCGCGGCACTCGGTGCCGCGCTGTGAGCTTGTATATCTGCTATTTTTTAATAGTTAAAGCATAAAATAATAATACACAATAATAGTACAGGTATACCCGTTCTGAATGGGTTAACTCAGAGAGTATATAAATGTATTTACTTGTCCCCATTTCGTTCCATTTGTAAGATTTTACAGTCTACAGATACCGTTACAGATGCAGCACACTGCAGCAGAGTGTCGGTGCCTGTTACACTGCTGTTTTTGACCCGGCATCCCGAGTCTAACATGGTCCGTGACTAGACAGCTACAAGCTCCCTGAAACCCAGTGTTGAGAAGCACTGAATGGCTGCACATAGGGCTGAGAAATACAGTATTGATACCATATTGATGTTATATCAACATCGTCTCTATCGACCAGACATCGTCTGAGGTGATAAATTATACTTTTTGTATTTTCCTGGTTTCAATTACTAATCTAATCTAATCTAATCTAATCTGATTAATTAATCAATTTCCCTATTTTATACTTTTCAAATATGTCAAAATAATGTCAAGAATAGTGCAAATGGCTGATCTCACAACGCTTCCCCTTGCGATGCATTGTGAGCTTGTAGATCTGATCTTTTTTTAAAGGTTTGGTTAAAATAATAATTATAATGTATGCATAATTATCATCACAATATGATATTATAGTCACAACATTGATATCGAGGTATTTGGTAGAAAAAACATATCTGGATATTTGATTATGACCATATCACCCTGCCTAGCAGGTTTAATGAACACTTGCATGTCAAGCTTGACACTTTTTTTTCACAGTTAAATTAATCCTCTGGATTTTATTGTGTATCACTTTAAAGGGGTATTTCACTTAAAAGTCATTTTATCGTCTAATCAGGCTTTTATGAACACCGTGAACAGTTTTTAATTTGCTTGATTGCGACCGCAGGTCGCAGATTAGTATGTGAACGGTCACAGCTTGTCCGTATGTGTGTATCTACTTTACGGTATGTGTGTATCTCTGTCTATAACACCTGACACTATGGTTCTAAGGGTTTGTCGCTCTGACATCATGCTCTAACGTAGTGTTGTAGTACTCGAGTCCAAATTTTCATTGACTCGGTCTTGTCTCGCCCTTAATTTGACTTGGACTCGACTCGGTCTCGGACCAAGAGACTCGGGACTCGCCCCCCACCGAGTCCACTCAAGTCGAGTCACTACAATACAATGGAATAAATGTATTATATCGATATGATAGAGGTAAGTTACGGGGCGTATCTGCCGCGCATCTGATAAGCACACGCACGCACACAGGCACACAGCACAGGCACACACACACACACACACAGAGCCCTGCTGCAGCAGCAGCCAACAACAAGCCCAACAACCGAGACAACACTCTGAACTCAGTCCACTCTCCTTCCCTCCTACCTGTAGGATATCCTCGTGTTCCAAATAAATAAGTCCTAATCAGGAATCAGTAAAAAAAAAAAAAAAAAAACATAGCCTAAACATTGCCAATCAGGAAGCAGCAAAATTATTACGGTCAACATAGCCAATCAGGAAGCAGCATTCTCTGTGAGGTCATCATTATATACTTTTTTGATCTTCATTGTTGCCATGCTATCCCCATACAGGTATTTGTCAAGAATACAGCCCAAATGGGTAATCTCTTCCTTGCTAGATTACTCTATCATCAACTTTGACCTTGAAATCGTTTACATTTATCTCACTTAGAGAATGTCTGGTCCAAAAAAGAATGGATTCTGTTTCACCAAGGTGTAGTGACAGTTTGTTATCTATAAGCCAAGTACGAATTTTGGTGACTTCTGAGCTGAGAGCTTCCTCAACCTTTGTCACCAGCGAACAGGAACAGTTTGCAGTTCATTCATGTCGCCCAGTGTGGAGTGGACACTACCTTCCGCTTCTATTGAGAACATTATTTTTAAAATCTTTTTCCTTTTCACACTGTTTACACTGGAAAGGTTTTTTCCCCGGTATGAACACGCTGGTGCTTCTTCAGGGTACTTAACACACTGAAACTCTTGTCACACTGTTTACACACAAAGGGTTTTTCTCCAGTGTGGGTACGCTGATGTGTCTTCAGGTAACCTAACTCAATGAAACCCTTGTCACAATGTTTACACACAAAGGGTTTTTCTCCAGTGTGAATACGCTGATGTATCTTCAGGTGACCTAACTGACTGAAACCCTTGTCACACTGTTTACACACAAAGGGTTTTTCTCCAGTGTGAATACGCTGATGTATCTTCAGGTAACCTAACTCACTGAAACCCTTGTCACACTGTTTACACACAAAGGGTTTTTCTCCAGTGTGAATACGCTGATGTATCTTCAGGTAACCTAACTCACTGAAACCCTTGTCACACTGTTTACACACAAAGGGTTTTTCTCCAGTGTGGACACGCTGGTGTGTCTTCAGGTAACCTAACTCACTGAAACCCTTGTCACAGTGTTTACACACAAAGGGTTTTTCTCCAGTATGGACAAACTGGTGCCTTTTCAGGTCACCTGTCAGACTGAAACCCTTGTCACAGTGTTTACACACAAAGGGTTTTTCTCCAGTATGGACAAACTGGTGCCTTTTCAGGTCACCTGTCAGACTGAAACCCTTGTCACAGTGTTTACACACAAAGGGTTTTTCTCCAGTATGGACAAACTGGTGCCTTTTCAGGCTACCTGTCAGACTGAAACCCTTGTCACAGTGTTTACACACAAAGGGTTTTTCTCCAGTGTGGACAAACTGGTGTGTCTTCAGGTGACCTAACTGACTGAAACTCTTGTCACAGTGTTTACACTGGAAAGGTTTTTCTTTGGTGTGGACCTGCTGTGTCGATACCTCAATGAAACTCTTATCACATAAGAGGTTTGCTTTCCTGGGTAGGTCATCAAATGTTTCTTTACTTCTCCCGGCTGCGTTGAAGTCCTCACAAGATCTCGGTTTGTCTGTGTCTCCTTGCTGCTGGCCGGTTACACAGCTGGTGATCGTCGGACAGGAAGATGAGGGCAGCTGTCCATTGCTCATCATTGGACGGTAGAGGTTGTTGTGGCTCCTCTTCATGTTTTCATGAAGGGTGACCCGAGACGTGAAGGCGTATGAACAATCCTAACAGGACACCTGTGTCTCGGAAGATTGGTTCATGGACACTGCTACTGCTACTTGGACTGTAAATTGTCTGTTGCTAGGTTGGAAAGACAAATATATTCTCTGACAATCTCTTTGCCTCTATATGTCCTTCACCCGCTGATTCTCATAGCACACTTCTCACGGTCGTACTCAGTCTAAATGTGATGTTTAGAAACTGCGTCACATCTTATTCAGGTTGACTAGAGCTATGGTCTGACGTCACACAACAAACACAAACCATTGACATCATTCCTAATAACACCGATTTGCACATCTGACAGTTGCAATTCATTCATCTGTGAATTTAGTTGAATCATTGAATCAAGTTGATGACCAAACCCAGAAGTAAAGGCTCAAGCTTATCGGACATATGCCCATCTATGCCCATCTGGCATATGCTACTGTATGCTACGGGCATAGACGGCCCCTCTCGTGCCCCTTATATATGTTGCCCAACATATGCAAGTTAGCATCTGGCATAAAACTTTAGGGTACTCAAAATGTCTGGGTTCACATTTCGGCTACTAGACTATAAGGTAGTAAACAGCTTCCAAATACAAGAAGTTGTGATCATGTTTAAATCATCCACCCGCACCGCTGGATTAAGAATTCACCGTTTGTCAGCCTTCTGATTGGTCCCTGAGACTCCCTGACTGGCCAACCAGAAAAAAACATTCACTTTTCGCTACCGGGGGTGGAGTTATGCAGTGGGAGAAAGTCGCTTCAGTCTTTCACCGCGGTGCCGTGATGCGGAGCACGGCCGGGGCGCAGTATGGTGCTGCGCGGTCATAGCGATTTTGATAATTATAATGAATAAGCTTCAACCAACTAGTTCACATGAACGACAATGATGTAACTAAGATATTCGATTGGGTACATATATTTTAAATGGGCAGAATTACAATTAAAATACATTTTATATTGACAGCCAGCCTATAATTCCACAACTTCCTACCCAAGATGCACTGCGCTTTCTCTCTCTCTCTCTCTGTCCTCTGCCTGTTTCAGAGGATTATACTAATTAAAACGTGTATTTTCGGGGGAAGATCCCTGTTTTGCAATGTAACTACTGTA
Organism: Nannobrachium achirus; assembly: GCF_963921795.1. Taxonomy (NCBI): domain Eukaryota; kingdom Metazoa; phylum Chordata; class Actinopteri; order Myctophiformes; family Myctophidae; genus Nannobrachium; species Nannobrachium achirus. The sequence goes on along the minus strand of NC_137827.1, from coordinate 48,216,273 downwards.
CTTTTTTGTTCCCTTTTTATTAATATAAAAAGTAGTAACAGAGCAAAATGGGGCGGGATTTGACAAAGAGTAGATTTGACCAAGAGTAGATTGATGTCTCGTTGTCTTCCCAGCTGTAGTCTATAACTTAAGCAGCATAACGTTAAGCAAGCCTCATCCGAAAGTTTAACAAATGCACTGATCAACAGCTAGAGAGAAGGTAACACTTTAAGTCCCTATAGAGAGCTTAAAAGAACCAAAACAACTGAAGCCTGAAGCAGTGACATGGGGTATTTTTTGTTTGATAAGATAATTTTTGCCATAATCATGCAGCTCTATTACAATGACACAGCTATAACAGCAATGTTTAAAAATATTATAGACTACAGTAGGCCTAGTATAATATTTTTTTAATCAATATTCTTTTTGTAATCACTTGGCCTTTCGGTGCATGGGCATCAATATTATATCCATATCATGATATTAGACTGGATAATTATCGTCTGTGATTTGGGGTATGGCATAAGTCTTATTTGTACTTATTTGTCTTATTTGTGTATGTTGGTTCTTAGATTAAAAATCGGTATGGGGAAAAAAGTACCGGGAGACTTAAATATATATATTTCATTAAATAGTTTTGCTAAAAACTAAAAAGTAATCCAAAAGTAACTGAAAGTAACTAGTAGTTAATACTTTTAAGTAAGGAATACTTTTGAAAAGTAACCTTCCCAACCCTGGTGCTAAGAGAGAGACTGAACAAAAAGGAATCCATTGTTCACCTTATGTGACTGATTGATGTCATATGTAAAAACGAGCAGACATTTACAATTGCATTTTGGTTCACAACATCACATTCAGCAATGGATTAGCCTATACTACTGATTTACTTAGTTTAAAACTCCCTCAAACAACAGCAACCAAAGGTAATTTGGGGAGACCTATTGTTTTAATTTGAAGATGAGCCATTAATTTAGTCTACCTACCAAAAAAAAAAAAGGCTCGGCTCGGTCTCGACCCCCGTTGGTCTCGGACTCGACTCGGTCTTGACCCCCGTTGGTCTCGGACTCGACTTGGACTCGACTCGGACTCGAACCCCATAGGACTTGGACTTGACTTGAACTCGCTTTAGGTGGACTCGACTACAACACTACTCTAACGTCACTGATATGTTATCAGGCCCTCCCTGTCCAGGGTCCCCATACACACCCATTGTAACTTCAAACTCCATTTTAACCATGATAGATTCATTAAAAACACTTTTTTTTTCTGGTGACTCCTCCTAATACGTGAGCTGGCTGTGTTTTTTTCGATAACTTTTTTCATTTATTTTATTTTTATTTTATTGTATTACATTTTTTCCATTTTCCCAAAGAATTATTAAAAATGAATGAAAAAAGTTATCGAAAAAACACGGCCAGCTCACGTATTAGAAGGGTAGTATGAGTCACCAGAAAAAATTATGGGTGTTTTTAATGAATCTATCACGGTTAAGATGGAGTTTGAAGTTACAATGGGTGTGTATGGGGGTGGATATAATATTTATATCAAATATCTAAATATTGAATCAAGCAAATTAAAAACTGTTCAGGGTTGTTCATAAAAGCCTGATAGACGATTAAATGACCAAAAGTTCTTTTGAAAGTGAAATAACCCTTTAATAGCAAAGGGTAAACGAAAAGTAGTAGCAAAATCAATAAAGTGACCTTTAAATTTACTAGGAAGGGTCCGATCCTTTTCTGGTTCAATCCAAACGCAGCCAGTTAACTATAACACTGTTTTTGTGTTACACTAACAGTCCGGAAAGAATTGGCTGCAACACTGTTGCAGGACAGAGGCTGGACAAAATCCAAAGGGATATTCGTTCAAGCGGCTATAGTGTACTGTTAATGCAGCTTAAATGCACTATGATGTATTGTCTACAGTACTGATGCAGGATGGATGCAGTGTACAGTAAATGGGGATGGCCTGACTAACAAGAGTGTGTAGAAAAATGACACACTGTAATAATAGTGAGACAGTTTTTGGAGGGCGGGTGTCATTCTATCTCCCTCTGTGACCGACTATAGTAGACAGCTCAGTGGACGGTGATGGCTGCTGAGAGGCAGTGTGCGTGCGTGCGTGCGTGCGTGCGTGCGTGCGTGCGTGCGTGCGTGCGTGCGTGCGTGCGTTTGTGCGTGCGTGCGTGTGCCCCTCAACAGCACAGACAGCCCTGACAGATCCGGGAGGTGATAATTGACTTCTGTCATCGATTACTCACTTAGCTTTTCAAATGGCCTCTCTGAAACTCTCCAGACTGCCGGGGCTGCTGGCTGATCATCAGCTCATGGTGCACCACACCACACTACACTACCATCATCACTACTCCACCATCATCACTACTACAGTACCACCAGTGCACCATCAGCTAATTTGACCCATTCAGAACGGGTACACATTATTGTGTATCATTATTTTATGCTTTAACTATTGAAAAATAGCAGATATACAAGCGCTGCGAGCTTGTAGATCTGCTATTTTTGAAAAATCGTGAAAATTAGAATGTTGATCCCAATTCTATAAGTGTCTTTTGAATCCTTCTAAGATTTTTTGAAAAACCTATGTTTCTATGTCAGCAATCTGTCTGGCCATCGTCAAAGAAAAGGTTGAGCTCAGTCTGTTCTTGAGAGACTGCTATGTCAGTGGTTCTCAGACCTTTTCATGTGAAGGACCCCCAAAATTATATTTATTTGTCCACGGACCCCCATCTCAAAATATTTAGTTCCAGGGACCCCCCAGAAGCAAAATTTGAGTTACAAACGTTCGCTTTGAAAATACATATATTCAAAGATTTGTACACATTTTCACGACTTCTCAAAAATAGCAGATCTACAAGCTCGCAGCGCGGCACTCTGTGCCGCGCTGTGAGCTTGTATATCTGCTATTTTTTTATAGTTAAAGCATCCAATAATTTTAGGCCTAAATGGGTTAAAGGAGAATTCAAAACTAGTGCTTTTCTTACCGTAATCTGATGTTACTCCATTCATTAACCAGTGGTAGAAATAATCCATCTCTAGTGCTCCGTAGCTTTGTGCAGGGAGCATCAGGGTCCTAGCGGCCGTTGGCCTTTTTTACGGCAGCCCATTAGGGACAAAACTCTGTGGCGACGTCTCCGCCATTATGAAAGACGGATGTAAACGAAAAATCGCACCTGTGCGAAGTGAGCGGTGCAAAGTGATCAGACCCTTCCTAGTAAATTCCAAGTCACAGTATCGATTTCGCTACTACTTTTCTTTACCCTTTCCCATTAAAGTGATACATAATAAAATCCAGAGGTTTAATTGAACTGTGAAAGAAAGTGTAAAGCTTGACATGCAAGTGTTCATTATTTACACTTTCAGGGATAAACTTGCTGTGCAGCTAGGGTTGGGTCATTTGGTCATAACAAAATATCCTGAAAAATATGTTTTTTTTTACCAAATACCTTGATATCAATATTGTTCTGTCCGTGACCACAGCTGTGGTGATGTCTGTCTCTGCGTACTTTCTTTGACGTTAGTCTTGTGTGACGTTAATCTCATACTCATACAGACACTCATACGGACTTAGGGACCTACACACAAAGCCAGACGTAGGAGCGGGTAGCACTGCTCAAAACCAAGACAGTAGTCATATCAGTTTGCACTTTTTTCTTTGGAAAGTGATACGAATTAGCAGACATTTGGCTATGGGGCCAGCCATTGAGGAGAAAGTAACGCGAAATGTCTAGGCGATGACTAGATGACTAGTTTCTAGTCACCCCATATTAGGCTGTGGGGCCACAGCACCAATGGCACATTCCATTGAAATGACAAAATTGATGACAATTTATAGATCAAGGTCTGGCGACCTGATAAAAAAAGAATTATTGAGCGGTACAAATAAGCGATTTAGGGCAATGCCCACCGATTGCGGTCGGAGCTGCTGTGGATTCGGGGGGAAAAAATTGCACCACTTGTTATGGGATATTGTAACATCAGATTAAGGTAATAATAAAACAGGCTAGTCCGCAATTCTCCTTTACAGCAAGGGTTAAGAACATCTTTACAGCAAACGTTCGCTGTTTGTTTGTTTGCTCTGTGGCGTGCCATGCCAACTGACACACTTTAATAAAAGTGCCCTAAATGACAATTCCGTGAGTGCTGGTATCCTCTTGTTCGCAATTCTCCTTTAACTGGCTCATCCACACCTCCAGCTTCCAGTCCTTGACTGTTTATGTACGGTATTTCCAAGACTGCCCTATAGAAATAGGCCTTCACTCCCCATGGCCACATGAACCCTAGCAGCCCAGCTGTTCTTGGCATCTCATAATAGGTGAACATTACGCAAAATGGCAGATCTACAAGCTTCACAATGCGTCCTGTTGTGACTTGTGAACCTGTAGATCGTCTATTTTAAGAGATCTATAAGAGATTTAGTGTAGAGGGGGAAAAAAGAGTCCTGGGGGACCTCGGTCATTGATTGATTGATTGAATATTTGTATTGACAATTTTCACAGCAGTGCAATGACTAAAAAAGACAGCTAAATTTGAGTTCCAAACGTTCGCTTTGAAAATACAGTATATTCAAAGATTTGCACACATTTTCACGACTTTTTCAAAAATAGCAGATCTACAAGCTCGCAGCGCGGCACTCGGTGCCGCGCTGTGAGCTTGTATATCTGCTATTTTTCACTGGTTAAAGCATCCAATAATTCTAGGCCTAAATGGGTTAAACATTGAACGATATGTCAGCAATTTATGTGGGGTTTAATTGTTTAACTGCAAGGTTGCTCCCAGCTAGGGGATGTTCATGAGAAGTTTGGAAGATTGCATAAAACATAAAATAATGCAGTAAGCGATGGCATTAAAACAATTCCGTTGGCAGTGGCAACTAAGTGTCACTGCAGCCGATAACGTCTTCTTCGCCATTGCTGCTAGAGATGATGAGGCATATTGTTACACAAAACTCCAGTCATTCACTTTTATTTTTTATTTTTACTTTGTTTATTTGATTTTCAATTGAAGCATTAGGGACATAAAAGTGGTATAATAATGTGAGTAGCAGCTTCTTTTGTACATCAAATATACAGTAATGATAAAAGGATTGCATTTTCAACCCAAAACAACAATATAGGATAAAGAAAGTAGAAGATCGTTAGACAGTCATTCACTATTGACACATTTTTACACCTTATGATGGCTGTAAATTAAACAAATTGGATTCTTTGGAATGAGCTTGCGGTAAAACAAATACTCTATGCCACCTGGAGGCCTAGTACACTACAGTATATGGAAAATATGTGATTTCATATAGTATGTGTTTTGGATTAAAACCATTCAGTGTGCTTCCCAAGTGGTAATTATAGGCTTGATCGTCGGCTATTTTCGGCAAAGAGAATTGGTGTTTAGGGGGAAAAGGAGTGATCCATGTATAGAGCTTTGGGGGACCCCAATCAAATAAGTATATAAGTGGTTAAGATTTTGCTAATTCTCTGCAGGTGCCAATCTTTTTGGGAAGTGTGTGTGTGTGTGTGTGTGTGTGTGTGTGTGTGTGTGTGTGTGTGTGTGTGTGTGTGTGTGTGTGTGTGTGTGTGGTGGGGGGGGGGTTAGGGCTGTCACAATTATTACATAATCGTCTAATTGCAATTACTTGACACAATCGCAATTTGTGATAATCGTCATAATCGTTTACATGTTGAAAGATGTTTATATATGTTCAAACGTTTAAAAAATAGTGGAAATAGCAGATCTACAAGCTCACAACGCGCCGCGATGCGATGCGTTGTGAGCTTATAGATCGGCTATTTCCACTATCAATGTTCTTTTTAAAGTCTAACGTCAAAATATGTCAGCAATTTCTTTGTAGACTTAGGTTATGTGTCATATCTATCTACCATGAGCAACTTCAAAGCCTACAAGCCAGACAGAAATGTAATTGTCAACGACAAAAACACAATTAAATCGTTAATCGCAATTATTTGAGTGACAATTAATCGTCATGTAAAATGTCATAATCGTAACAGCCCTGGGGGGGGGGTCCACATTGGAACCAGGCTATGCCCAAGCTATGCTATCGGCAGGACAACACACCTCAGCAGGTATTAATTTCTCCCCTATCTACGTTCAATCCCCCTCATTGAGGGCGATATATCCGGTGAGCAGAGCACCTCATTTGGTTTGAGTAATACTGAAAAAAGGACTAGATAAAGAGAACGGTGGGGACATTATAACAGGCCTCCAAAAGAACAGAGAGTTAGAGAAATGAAAAAAGATGAAAGCCAGGCGGAGATAATTAGTCTTAGTCCCTGCTCGAGGAGAGGAGGAGAAGGGGCCACATCTCCCATTCTCCCGATTCTTTTGCTCCTGAGATTCCATGCTAGCACACAGCTTTGACAGTCTGCATGCGGAAAAGAACAAATATTTCACTGCTGCAGTAAGTAACATATCGTCACTGTCGGGCAGAAACCTCGTATCTCCAAGTTTCAAATTTGTACGGCTATTTTCACTAGTTTAAATCATTTTTAAAATGATAAATACAAAACCAACGCTTTTAGGACATACAAGTTTCCACCCGACAACAACGATATATTACTTTCCACAGCAATAAGACAAAATCATGATATTCATGAAATCATGATGATGATTACAATGATCGTTGTGGATGACTTTCTACATTTGACTCATACTAAGTATTAAGAGCATTGGACAGTCACTGAGCAGCAGCATGATAAAGATAAAAATATTGTTTTAAAAATCATTCTCCATTGAAGTGGATGGTAGCGTCCATACCACAATGACAACGATAGCCGTAAACGATATCATTTCGATCACTTTCCGCAATATTTTTTTTTTATATAAACACTGACAGATAATTATCGCTGTAGTTATCTTTATCGTGCCCGGTAGGAATGACGCTTAAGTGCCTTGCACACGTGCATCGGCAGCATGTACTGTACTGCAGTGGTTCTCAACGACCCCCAAAATAATCATATTTTAACTGGGGACCCCCCACCCTGACGAGCACTAAGTGTTGAGGCATTACATTTTGTATAACACGGTTGGTTCTATTGTGAAAATAGCCGATCTACATGCTCACAACGCCTCGCAACGCCTCTAATGGTTGGTTCTATTGTGAAAATAGCCGATCTACATGCTCACAACGCCTCGCAACGCCTCTAATCTATCTATAAATGCGACAAATCTCTGTCTGTTTGTTTGTAATCCGCGTATCTCGAGAACCGTTCGTCCCACCGGCTTCAGATTCGGCACGCGCGTTCCCCGCCGCCGCGAGGAGTGCAGTGCCGGGCCTCGACCCGACCCGACTCGCGGTTTCCCGAAACCGGCGCGAAACGTTCGGAATCTCCTTACGCGGAGCTGATTGTTGACATCGGGCTGTTCCTGAGGAAATCGGCACAATCGCTGACTCATTGTGACATCACTTCATAAAAGGCTCTGACATCACGTACGCCAGGAGTCAACAAAAAATCTCTGTGAATGTGTATGTATGTGAATCTCGAGAACCGTTCTTCCCACCGGCACGCGCGTTCTCCAGATATGGGCATAAAATGAATCCCCGAATGCGGAGCTGATGTCTGACATCAGAGTTTTCCGCAACCGGTACTGTGTGTGCAGAGATCTCCATATATGGGCATAAGGGGACAATGGCAAACAGATGGTCAAAACGGGTCCTATGACAACAGGTATATTGGGGTTTGCATTAAAGGGTGGGGACAAAGGCTAACAGAAGGCAAACAGATGGTCAAAACGGGTCCTATGACAACAGGTATATTGGGGTTTGCATTAAAGGGTGGGGACAAAGGCTAACAGATGGTCAAAACGGGTCCTATGACAACAGGTATATTGGGATTTGCATTAAAGGGTGGGGCATTCATGGGGTCCTATGACAACAGGTATATTGGGGTTTGCATTAAAGGGTGGGGACAAAGGCTAACAGATGGTCAAAACGGGTCCTATGACAACAGGTATATTGGGGTTTGCATTAAAGGGTGGGGCATTCATGGGGTCCGCTCCAAAAAAGAAAATAAAAGAGACAAAGACAAACATAAGACAAGCGACAAAGCGTGGGACTGGGAGGATGACTTGAATGATGCAGATTTAAGCAGGCTGTGTATTCTGCTTAAAGAAGAAACAAACAAAAAGCGACAGAGATCTCATATATGGGCATAAAATGGACGCAGATAAACAGATATCTCCATATACGGGCATAAAGGGACACAGACAGACAGATACAGAGATCTCCATATATGGGCATAAAATGGACGCAAATAGACAGATATCTCCATATATGGGCATATGGGCATAAAATGGACCCAGAACTATATCTGCAGTGATCTCCATATATGGACATAAAATGGACGCCGACAGACAGACAGATACAGATATCTCCATATATGGGCATAAATGGACACAGGCAAACAGATGGTCAAAACGGGTCCTATGACAACAGGTATAATGGGGTTTGCATTAAAGGGCGGGGCATTCATTCCCTATTTACATCGTTCCCGAGTTGGCCAGGTCGCCGACTAGACGCTGGGCCGCCCAAAGGGCGGCCCAGCTTCTAGTCTATCTATAAATGCGACAAATCTCTGTCTGTCTGTCTGTTTGTTTGTTTGTAATCCGCGTATCTCGAGAACCGTTCGTCCCACCGGCTTCAGATTCGGCACGCGCGTTCCCCGCTGCGGCGCGGAGTGCAGTGCCGGGCCTCGGCCCGACTCGGCATGCGGTTTTTCCGAAGCGGCGCGAAACGTTCGGAATCTCCTTACGCGGAGCTGATTGTTAACATCAGGCTGTTCCTGAGGAAATCGGCACAATCGCTGACTCATTGTGACATCACTTCATAAAAGGCTCTGACATCACGTACGCCAGGAGTCAACAAAAAATCTCTGTGAATGTGTATGTATGTATGTGAATCTCGAGAACCGTTCTTCCCACCGGCACGCGCGTTCTCCAGATATGGGCATATGGGCATAAAATGAATCCCCGAATGCGGAGCTGATGTCTGACATCAGAGTTTTCCGCAACCGGTACTGTGTGTGCAGAGATCTCCATATATTGGGGTTTGCATTAAAGGGTGGGGACAGGCGCAAAACGTTCGGAATCTCCTTATGCGGAGCTGATTGTTGACATCAGGCTGTTCCGGAGGAAATCGGCGCAAGCGTTGACTCATTGTGACATCACTTCATAAAAGGCTGTGACATCACGTACGCCACATGAGTCAACAAAAAATCTCTGTGAATGTGTATGTATGTATGTGAATTTCGAGAACCGTTCTTCCCACCGGCACACGCTTTCTCCAGATATAGGCATAAAATGAATCCCCGAATGCGGAGCTGATGTCTGACATCAGAGTTTTCCGCAACCGGTACTGTGTGTGCAGAGATCTCCATATATGGGCATAAGGGGACAAAGGCAAACAGATGGTCAAAACGGGTCCTATGACAACAGGTATATTGGGGTTTGCATTAAAGGGTGGGGACAAAGGCTAACAGATGGTCAAAACGGGTCCTATGACAACAGGTATATTGGGGTTTGCATTAAAGGATGGGGCATTCATGGGGTCCGCTCCAAAAAAGAAAATAAAAGAGACAAAAACAAACATAAGACAAGCGACAAAGCGTGGGACTGGGAGGATGACTTGAATGATGCAGATTTAAGCAGGCTGTGTATTCTGCTTAAAGAAGAAACAAACAAAAAGCGACAGAGATCTCATATATGGGCATAAAATGGACGCAGATAAACAGATATCTCCATATACGGGCATAAAGGGACACAGACGGACAGATACAGAGATCTCCATATATGGGCATAAAATGGACACAAATAGACAGATATCTCCATATATGGGCATATGGGCATAAAATGGACCCAGAACTATATCTGCAGTGATCTCCATATATGGACATAAAATGGACGCCGACAGACAGACAGATACAGATATCTCCATATATGGGCATAAATGGACACAGGCAAACAGATGGTCAAAACGCGTTCTATGACAACAGGTATAATGGGGTTTGCATTAAAGGGCGGGGGATTCATTCCCTATTTACATCGTTCCCGAGTTGGCCAGGTCGCCGACTAGACGCTGGGCCGCCCGAAGCTGTTCCGGAGGAAGCGCTGACTCATTGTGACATCACTTCATAAAAGGCTCTGACATCACGTACGCCACATGAGTCAACAAAAAATCTCTGTGAATGTGTATGTATGCATGTAATCCGAGTATCTCTAAACCATTCTTCCCACGTTCTCCATATATGGGCATAAAATGAATGCCCGTATGCGGAACTGATGTCTGACATCAGAGTTTTCCGCAACCAGTACTGTGTGTGCAGAGATCTCCATATATGGGCATAAGGGGTATGGGCATAAAATGAATCCCCGAATGTGGAGCTGATGTCTGACATCAGAGTTTTCCGCAACCGGTACTGTGTGTGCAGAGATCTCCATATATGGGCATAAGGGGACAATGGCAAACAGATGGTCAAAACGGGTCCTATGACAACAGGTATATTGGGGTTTGCATTAAAGGGTGGGGACAAAGGCTAACAGAAGGCAAACAGATGGTCCAAACGGGTCCTATGACAACAGGTATATTGGGGTTTGCATTAAAGGGTGGGGACAAAGGCTAACAGATGGTCAAAACGGGTCCTATGACAACAGGTATATTGGGGTTTGCATTAAAGGGTGGGGCAGGCATAAAATGGACGCAAATAGACAGATATCTCCATATATGGGCATATGGGCATAAAATGGACCCAGAACTATATCTGCAGTGATCTCCATATATGGACATAAAATGGACGCCGACAGACAGACAGATACAGATATCTCCATATATGGGGAACTGATGTCTGACATCAGAGTTTTCCGCAACCAGTACTGTGTGTGCAGAGATCTCCATATATGGGCATAAGGGGTATGGGCATAAAATGAATCCCCGAATGCGGAGCTGATGTCTGACATCAGAGTTTTCCGCAACCGGTACTGTGTGTGCAGAGATCTCCATATATGGGCATAAGGGGACAATGGCAAACAGATGGTCAAAACGGGTCCTATGACAACAGGTATATTGGGGTTTACATTAAAGGGTGGGGACAAAGGCTAACAGAAGGCAAACAGATGGTCCAAACGGGTCCTATGACAACAGGTATATTGGGGTTTGCATTAAAGGGTGGGGACAAAGGCTAACAGATGGTCAAAACGGGTCCTATGACAACAGGTATATTGGGGTTTGCATTAAAGGGTGGGGCAGGCATAAAATGGACGCAAATAGGCAGATATCTCCATATATGGGCATATGGGCATAAAATGGACCCAGAACTATATCTGCAGTGATCTCCATATATGGACATAAAATGGACGCCGGCAGACAGACAGATACAGATATCTCCATATATGGGCATAAATGGACACAGGAAAACAGATGGTCAAAACGGGTCCTATGACAACAGGTATAATGGGGTTTGCATTAAAGGGCGGGGCATTCATTCTCTATTTACATCGTTCCCGAGTTGGCCAGGTCGCCGACTAGACGCTGGGCCGCCGCTTCTAGTATTTGACAATTTGGCCAATGTTTAATTTGTCATTTTAGAGGTATTAAAAAGTCCTTAAATTGTCACTTTTGAAATGTTCACATACCCTCTATACAATTAAACCTTATGTTGGTTTGTTTACTGTTGAGTGGGAAAACAATGTTGCACATTAAGTTAATCAATTTGGGGACCCTCCCCTGGGGGCCCCGAC
>NC_137827.1:48039535-48199535 GCF_963921795.1 Nannobrachium achirus | reverse complement strand
CTTAATCACCTCCTTCAAACAGCCTGTGCCAACACCCTCCACACTTTGAAGGATATACATAATTTCATTGTGCGTGTGTGTGTGTGTGTGTGTGTGTGTGTGTGTGTGTGTGTGTGTGTGTGTGTGTGTGTGTGTGTGTGTGTGTGTGTGTGTGTGTGTGTGTGTGTGTGTGTGTGTGTGTGTGTGAGTGAGAGAGAGAGAGAGAGAGAGTGAGAGAGCTTTGTTTGCATGCAATCAGAACAATGAGAACTTATATGTTGCGCCATATGATCAGGTGGTGTTATTAAATGAATCTCTTTACATAATGGTAGTATAGGAACGTCACTCACACACAGAATGGATGGATGGAAGTCTCTATATGCTACTGTATGTGTCTGCACATCCCAAATATATATATATCCCAATTTACAATGATTTAAACTGCTTATTGGCATGGCATATATAAACATATAGAGCGTACATACAGATGTGCCCGTTGAGAAGTTCAGGCTTTCTGGTATTTATCCTGAATTCTTTCTGGAAATACTTGTTTTCTCAAGGTCATAGGCGGCGGGTAATGAAGTTCTATGCTGGGTATTTTACGAATGATGTATAATATATGTGTGCAGCCTTAGGATGCTTTGTGTGTGTGTGTGTGTGTGTGTGTGTGTGTGTGTGTGTGTGTGTGTGTGTGTGTGTGTGTGTGTGTGTGTGTGTGTGTGTGTGTGTGTGTGTGTGTGTGTGTGTGTGTGCGCTGTTGCTGCAGCCGCACGTGATGATCAGTTGATAATTCAGCAAGGCTAAATTGGTGGTCGGGCTTCAATTCGGATCGATCGACATGCGTCATGCACTGACAGTGACATGTGATGATGCGCGCAGCGCACAGCTCCTGGTGTGCGTGGCACTGTGTGCTCGCGCTAATGCAGCAGGCACAGGTCGGAGACTTCAGCAGTAAGCACGGAGCATGTCCCTGAGTCCTGGGTACCTGTAAATGTGTTGTAAGGCTGACCCAAAATAATAGAATATTCAAAGCTTTGTTCGATGGCACGAGGTTCTAACTTGAAAAAGAAATTTGAATAATCGTCCGCGGCCGTTTGTCCTTTGGGGGGGCCGCGTGCCTTAGCTTGCACCTCGCTCCACTCCAGCGTGATAACGTCACCTCCTCCTCACACACATGTTAACATTACAACAAGCTGACAACAACAAGAGCAAGCATGAAGCCACGAGAATGGTCGCCGATAAAAAAGAAAAGAAAGAAAAGGCAGCGTGCTGTCACAGATAAAGCCTCAGACACCAATGTCTGAGTAACATCACCCATGCATGATGCAACTATGCGATGCGGTCACACGTTTCTGTGTCAAGCCCCCGACACCAATGTCGGTGTAAAGGTCTTTACACACTGCTGCGTTTTTCGGGCCGAATATCGGAGTGAATTTCGGAGTGCGTGAATAAAATAATCAACCTCACGTTATGCCAATCACGTTTGCACACTGCCGCCCGTTTCGTATTTATTTTCAGACCAGGGTTATTATTTCAGTCCCTTGCTCTCTCTCTCTTTCCTCTCTCTCTCCCTGGCCTACGGCTTTCGGATTTCCAAAACGCAACGAAAACACGCATTGCAGTGTGCAACCACCTTTACATCCATGCATGCTGTTGTTGCTGTCCTCCACTCGCTGACAGAGACACAAGCTTGTTCTTCATCAGGAAACAAACTGCGAAAATTGGATTTTCCAAAACAGACCCTGTCACTCGTCGATCCCATTTTAAAGAGGAAAGAAGAGCTTAAAACCAACTTCTTAGGATTACGTGGTGTTGATGATGACAGATTTATATCCGATCTGCAAACTCAAAACTAGTCGCGCCCGCCTAGTTTTCTTGACTGTGAGCTTTCGGTTGATGACACACTGCAGTGCAATTATTTACTATACAATTATCTACTATTACATTTGCGTGTTTACACATTGGGAGTTAATCTCATCAGAACCACCTATCCTCTAGCCTCGCATAGCTCTGCGTGGATATTATATTAAAAATGGCTTTGGACACAATTGGTTAAACCAGACTAATACTGGACCCTGATTGGTCACCCAACTCTTCGGGGTGAGGAAATGGATTCACAATATTGAGCGGGCCAGACCCAAATCCGCCAAGGGCAAATCTTTTTGCACCGGTGGATTCATCTGATTCCAGGCTGCTACCAAACCTCAATACAGGAGTTCCTCGGGGCTACATGCTGAGCCTTCACCTCTACACCCTGTATACACAAACGGTTGCATAGATACAGTATGCCGTTGCTGTCGGCTGGAAACCTCGTATCTCCAAGTCTCCAATTTGTACGTTCTTTCGCAAAGTAGCCCTGCTTCATCATACAAGGCCTTTGCACAAAAGTAGTAAAAACAGCCAATCTACAAGCCAATCTACAAGCACACCTCGCGGTGCGAGGCGTTTGTGTGCTTCTAGATCAGCTGTTTTCACTAGTTTAAATCATTTTTAAAGTGATAAATGCAAAACGAACGGTTTTGGACATACAAGGTTTTCACCGGACAACGACGATGCACAGCTACAATGTTATCATCAAGTATGCTGACGAGCGACGACACGAGCGTGAAGGGCCTGATCAGGTCAGCGATGAGGAGACAGCAATGTTCGAGAATACAAAAGAGACGATCGTTGACTACAGGAAGCTGAGAAGAGAGCACATCTCCATCCACAGTGTTACGCTGGAGAAGGTCAATGGTTTCTCGGCGTACACACCTCTGAGAACCCACCCAGGGACGTGCTGGGCCCCTGATTCAGCACGGGAAAAAGAGTTGGAGAGGCCCTATCATTGCGCGCGCTATAGAGAGAGATCTCTCTCTATAGCGCTGCTGCTACTCAAAGATTTGTGACAAAGTGACAAGCCAGTGGGCCAATTACATGAGTTATATTTCGTCGTTGTCGGGTGGAAACCTTGTATGTCCAAAACCGTTTGTTTTGTATTTATCATTTTAAAAAGGATTTAAACTAGTGAAAACAGCTGATCTACAAGCACACAACGCCTCGCGGTGCGAGGCGTTGTGTGCTTGTAGATCTGCTGTTTTCACTACTTTTGTGCGACGGCCTTGTATGATGAAGCAGGGCTTTGCTTTGCGAATTATTTTTTTTTACAAATTTGAAACTTACAAGGTTTCTGCCCGACAGTGACGATTTACTTTGTTGGCCGCCCAGTCCCCAAAATGGAACAAAGGCCGGCATTTTTTTATATTTTTTTTCCTAATGGCCGGCCTGGACCGGCCGGGAATGGGGAGTTGTCCCGTTTGGGAGTTGTCCCGCTTTTCCCAATGGCCAGCACGTCCCTGAACCCACCACACGTGTCTCTGCAGCCTCGGGCAGCTGAAGAAATTCCGCATGAGCGCTCATCCTCAGACCGGTCTATCTACCGATTTTTGCATTACTCCCACAAATTTTGTCCAAACATCACGCAAATCGGCACACATTATCTCTAGTCGAAGTGGATCCTTCCGATTTTTCATATTCCGTTGCCGACTTCCGAACATTGCTGGCCCACAATAACCTACCTGACCTGGCGGAGACCTGTGCTCAGAGGAGCACCTTTTCTGTCATCGTCATTATTTATCTATCAAGTTCTCCTCTCAAAATCACGTAATCTATCAGTCAAGTTCTCCTCTCAAAATGACGTAATCTATCAGTCAAGTTCTCCTCAAAATGATTTAAGACACTGCCTTTGTACAGACAGTACAAAGGGTCCTTAGCCAATGAGGTGCAGCCAAAGGGTAGATCTTTGTGCCCATACATGGTGTTACATGCGAGCCCACACTGTTTCGTAGGAACAGTATGTCTAGTTAATTATGAAAACAGTCACATCTTGTGTCCGTCTGTCTACTCGGTTTGACACTCACCCTCTGACATCACTGAGATGTCAGGGGAACCACAGTAACAGAATCCCTTTTATGTCCATATATGGAGATCCCAGATGTCATCAATATAAGCCCATATCTAACAGGACTTCATATGGGAATGAATGACCATATATGGAGGCCACATCGGCCACATACCACACTAACAGAATCCATATATGGCCAAGACAGATGGCCAAGACAGCCCATATCTGTGTCTGGTTCAGACAGGGATCTCCATATATGGGCATAAAAGTGATTGTACCGGTATGTATGATTGTCATAGACGTCATAGGACTTTCGCATAACGAATAACTGAGTAAGCATGTTTGGGTCTCACAGCATATCTCCATATACATGGATTTCCATATATGGGTATCAGGGGTCTCTATTATGGGTATACATCACTGGCCAGATGGCCAAGACATGGCGCGACCTCGCCCTTTAGGGCCCTTAGGCGTCTTATTGCTATGTGTAATATCTGAGTGGATCCCAGAAGTCCTGTGATCAGCACTGATCAGGAGAGAAACATAACCTAAAACAGTGGTTCTCAAACTTGGGGTCGGCACCCAAAGTGGGGTCCCCAAATTATTTTGTGGGGTCCCCAGACGATTAGCTTAATGTTTTTTTCTCACTCAATGGTAAACAAACCAACTCACAGCGTAAGTGTATACAGGGTATCTGCACATGTATTATTAAGTGACAATTTAAGGACTTTCAAGACCGTTTTAATACCAAACTGGCCAAACTGTCAAATATTATGTAAGCAAGAGGCGAACATTGTGAAAATAGCTCACAACGCAACAATATTTATCTGAGGAACCGAGTCACATTAAATGTAATACCTACAATTCCAAGTACTTGTCCGGGTGGGGGTTAAAATATGTTTATTTAGGGGGTCACGGCCTAAAAAGATTTGAGAACCCCTGACCTTAAAGCGTGGCTCCATGAACGTTCAATTTGGACTTAGCTAAATTAGTTTCCCAGCTGCCTCCCCTCCGGGATGTAAACGGCTCACTCCCTGTAAGTGCTACATATCGTCGTTGTCGGGTGCAAACCTTGTATGTCCAAAACCGCTGGTTTTGTATTCATCATTTTAAACATGATTTAATTTAGCCGATCTACGAACATCGATTCCCCTAAACTTGTGACAGATTCCATTATCCCCGTGGGATTTATGAAAATCACAAACTGTTTTTCCACCCCTCAGACCAAACTGTGCGGAATTAAAAGGATTACAAAAATAAATAAACACACCCGGAGATCAAAGTGAACAATGCAGCCAGCCTGCTCTCGGCTCCTTCCTGATGTTTCGTCATCACTTTTCTTTTAAACCATTCAGAACGGGTACACATTATTGTGTATCATTATTTTACGCTTTAACTATTGGAAAATAGCAGATATACAAGCTCACAGCGCGGCACCGAGTGCCGCGCTGCGAGCTTGTAGATCTGCTATTTTTGAAAAAGTTGTGAAAATGGGTGCAAATCTTTGAATATAATGTATTTTTTAAAGCGAACGTTTGTAACAAAAATTTTGCTTCTGGGGGGTCCCTGGAACTAGATATTTTGAGATGGGGGTCCGTGGCCAAATACATATCAGTTTGGGGGTCCTTCACATGAAAAGGTTTGAGAACCACTGACATTGTAGTCTCTCAAGAGCAGACTAACTGAGCTCCATTTAAGTGAAAAGGACCTTTTCTTTGACGATGGCTGGCCAGATTGCTGACATAGAAACATAGGTTTTTCAAAAAATCTTAGAAGGATTCAAAAGACACTTATGGAATCGGGTCAAAATTCTAATTTTCACGATTTTTCAAAAATAGCAGATCTACAAGCTCGCAGCAAGCTTGTATATTTGCTATTTTTTTATATTTAAACCATAAAATATTGCGTAATACTGTGTTCAGGCCTAAATGGGTTAAAGTTTGTCACATTTGATATGCAGTGTGGGAAGGGGGGATAAAATCCCCCCGTCTGCAGAATCCGATACAACAGGCTTTGTTTGTTTGTGTACCAAAAGCTGACGAAACCATGTTGAAATCTCTTAATAGATGAGTTAATTTATTATGTGTGTGTGTGTTCGTGTACATGAGTTTTATTTTATGTACTCTCACTCACTTGATCATCACTCTTAATGACAAACCTGTTGTTTGCCCAGCCATCTTCACTCTAATGCCTAAGCCAGGTTTATGTAGGCTAAAGTCGTTCTGGCACTGACTCTACCCTCGTATTAGTGCGAGGGATAATTACCTGCTGTTGTGTTTGCAAAACCGAGAGTGTTGATGTGATCGAGGTTGCGTCTGTCAACTCTGACCGTTTATCATTTTGCACGCTAGGCATTAAGTGATGTATTGTACAGACAGAGAGGGCAACAGCAGAATAACCTCAAATTACTTGATTACCAACATTATATGAAGGGCTGCAATTAGCACATAAAGCACTTTAAAACAGAATATGAAATCTTTTCAACAAACAAATCAACATGAAACATAATCTACTATTGGTCTGATTAACCACCTAAGCCCTTTTCATACTTACTCGTGCATACAGTGTATTGGGAAAATAGGCGATCTAAAAGCTCACAGCGTTGCACAGCTGCTGCTGTTTTTCTATTTTTGAAAATTCTCACCTTTAACTCATACCCTGCCAAAAAAGACGTTTCTATGATAAAAACGTCTTTAAAACGTCTTTTTCACTATGGACCTCCCTGCCAGACGTCTTCTGAACGTCTTTTTAAAAAAAAAAATTAAAAAAAAAAAAAAAAAAAATTGAAATTTTTTTTTTTGAAAAAAATATTTTTGGACCTCCAACAGTGTACTAGGCATGATCGCGATCGCGAAATTGCATGTTTAACCCCCATACCAACCCCATCTTTCAAACATGGCAGCCATGTTTGTTTACATTTGAAGAAAACATAAGGGCTCCTTTCTCCTGAATGCCTGAACGGATTTCCAAGCGGATTTTTTTGTTTGAAAGCTGTGAAAAGCATGCACATGCATAGTGCATGATCTGTGCACGAATGTGTGTACCAGCGTGCACACTATTTTTTTAACCCTTTGTTGGCGAACCGGCAATATAAGAGGTCATCCCATTTTAAAGATGGCACCGACTGAGTTAATGACGGGCCAATTTATTTTCGATCATTTTATTAAAATTGTTAATTATAAATATGATTGATTAAATGTATTAGTTTGATCGTTGCACCCATAGCAATAACAAGGAATCCAAGAAGGCTCGAGCCGCCTCGCCCATGCAGATGATAAATGCTACACAGATTCATACATCCCTATTCCCTAGAATGTTTATTGCATGACAGAAACGTGATGAATAATGAACCAGGAGCCTGAGAGAAAAGGTCGAACATTCTTATTTTTCTATTGACACGGGAACATTTCCTGAGTGACTACATGTGTGTGACGACACAGAGACTCGCCTGTCTCTGTGTTACAATCTGACACTACATTATGTTAGTTATCCAAGGCAGCTGTTTAGTTTAGCTTGGTTATCAGCATACTTTATAAAACGACCAGCATACATTATTAAACGATGACGCACAAATCAAGACAAGAATCTCAAATTATGCATAACAAAAAAATAAAAAATAAAAAAATAAATAAATGCTAGGTTCAAAAAATTGTTGCTCATATGCTGATCAGGTCGCAGTTACTATCAAAACCTCCACCGGCTGTCAGTCAGTCACACTTTTGCCCTTCTCATATCTCCGGCACCGTTCCCCCGATCCATGCCAAACTTTGCACACACTCTCCTTGGCTGCCAAACCACTACCTCCACTCATTTCTCACATGGCCCTCTTCTAGCGCCACCATGATGCCGATTCTTGCAATACACATTTTTTGGACACTGCTCCAAAAAATGTTGCCCTAAAATCACGCAAATCGGTACACAGCATGTCTAGAGTCATGTCATCAACATGGATCTGTCCCGTTTAGCGCCACCATCGGGCCCATTTTTACATGCGACTTGACGGTTGATTATCTCCCGATTTAGTGAGTCTTACTGATATGGAGTAACATTGTCTCATACAGTATATCTTGGTACAGCCCCATTAGGAGCAGAATTGCTAACCCTGACAGCTTTGGTGATGTGGCTCTGCTCGATGAGCCACGCAGGGAATTGAAGCTCTAATCCTTGCTGCAGTGGTAGTGCTCCATTCAGCTCTACAGAACCCTCAATTATAAGGGAACTCAGGGAAAAAGAAAGTCGTTTCTGTATCTTTATATCGTCGTTGTCCGATGAAAACCTTGTATGTCCAAAACCGTTCGTTTAGCATTTATCATTTTAAAAATGATTTAAACTAGTGAAAACAGCCGATCTACAAGCACACAACGCCTCGCAGCGCGAGGCGTTGTGTGCTTGTAGATCTGCTGTTTTCACTACTTTTGTGTCACGGCCTTGTATGATGAAGCAGGGCTTTACTTTGCGAAAGAACGTACAAATTTGAAACTTGGAGATACGAGGTTTCCACCTGACAACGACGATATATTGTCACTGTCAGGCTGAAACCTTGTATCTACAGGTTTCAAATGTGTACGTTTTTCCGTAAATTAAAGCCCTACTCCATCTTACAAAAGAGTTGCACAAAAGTAGCGAAAATAGCAGATCTACAAGCACACAACGCCTCGCAATGCGAGGCGTTGTGTGCTTGTAGATCTGCTATTTTCACTATTTTAACACGTACTGTAGGGTGCCCAGGATTATTCAACATTTAATCGGCAGGTGCCCATGACAACCAGCCATTTTACCTTCTTTTGAAGTCCTGGCAAAAAAGTAAATGTAATCCAAGTATGTCCTGTTTACTTTCACGATAGTATCTTCTTTCAGTCAGGACAGTTTTCGAACAATCGCGGGCATCGGTGCTTTTGTAACGGCCGCGTTTTAACCATGAAGGTGATTTAAAAGTTACATAAGGAGAAAAATGCATATTTGTGCAGCAGCGTAACACTGAAGTGAATGAGGGAGACAAGACTTCCCGGTCACGTGATCTTGCGCTGCATTTTGGGAAATGGAGTTGTCACCGTGGTAGATTTGTACAGTAGCTACAGATTAATATAGTTTACCGTACAACGCGTCGAACGCGTCAATGGGCACAGGGTGACATCAAAGACATTGTTGCGTTGGCACGTCATGGACCTCTAATGAGTTAAATCATTTTTAAAATGATAAATACAAATGGAACGGCTGTGGACATACAAGGTTTCCACCCGACAACGGCGGCGAAGAAGATGGTAGCTACGCGGTGGAAACCTCCTCATACGTTAACGTTTCGCCAGTGGGCCTTGACCTTTCTAGATATAGTATATTTAGAGCAGTCGATAGCAAGGTTACACGGAGCAAAAGAAGAAAACATTAATATGTGGTCGGACATTGCAGATAAGCTTAAGGCTATGATTCAAGAAATCACTATATAGTGGTAACAGCCTAGCACAGGCATGCACTATTGTACATTCCGTGTTGGTCCGGGGAAAGGGGGTGGGTGGGTTTTCTTTTCCTTTTCTTGTTTTGCTATTGTTTGTGTTGTTTGTCTGTTAATTGCATTTTTCTTTTGATTAATGTTTTACTTTTTCTTGTTCTATTCATATGTATGTCTCTAATTTCATGTTATGGAAAATAAAAATAATTGATAACAAAAAAAAAAAGGTTTCCACCCGACAACGACGATATAATATATACACACACACGCACACAGTATTTCCCCCCTGATTCTATTTGACCTGAAAAAAGTTGAATTGGAGGTGATGTTGTAGCAGCTCAGGATTTGCTGTAATCTGGAAGGCTTGAGGCAAAGCAGCCTTCCCGTCCGTCCGTCTGTCTGTCAGTCTGTCTCGCCGTCACCCTTTCAGACGGTCCATATTTGTGACATTGGCCAAGCAGCTTGTTGCAGTGGTGGAAAAAGTATTCAATTGTTTTACAATTGTTTTTTGTTTGTAAAAGTATCAATACTGCAATATAGAAATACTCTGTAAGGGTGCCCTCACACCAAAATACCTATGAGAGTGGAATCCGCGTTTTTTGCAGAAATCCTCTGCTGGCATGAAACCGCTTCACTCTCATTGAAATGCATTGGCGGAACGCGGATTCCACTCTCATAGGTACTTTGGTGTGAGGGCACCCTTACAAGTAAAAGTATAGAATTCAAAATGTACTTGAGTAAAAGTACTAAATTATTGGCATCAAAATGTGCTTAAAGTACCAAAAGTAAAAGTACAAAAAGTTTGAAAATGGCAATCTACAAGCTCACAACGCAACGCATTCGCGACGCGTTGTGAGCTTGTAGAATGGCTATTTTCAAACAGCTTAGGTATAGAATAGGGCTAAAGTGGTTCATGTATGTTTTATAATATCATAATTTATATCTGCAAAGTAACTAGTAACACAAGATTTCAAATAATTCTATTGGAGTAAAAGTACAATATTTGGATCCGAGATGTAGTGGAGTAAAAGTATTGAAAATTGGAGATACTCAAGTAAAGTACAAATACCTCCAAAGTGTACTTAAAGGAGCTATAGTTAACTTTTTCTTGAAAAACGGATGCTAAAATAAAAATAATGTTTTAAAAATATTTTATAAAAAAATAAGCTTCATATATGTGTTTCAATTAAAAAATGACCACAAAAAGCGTAAAATAATGATAAAATAATCATTTTGGCCATTGTCGGGCCGAGACTTTGTTTACATCCTAGTCTAACCCTATCAAAGAATAGACTAGAATGTAAACCAAGTGTCGGTCTGACAATGGCCAAAATTATTATTTTATCATTATTTTACGTTTTTTGTTGTCATTTTTGAATAGAAACACATATGTGAAGCTTATTTTTTTATAAAATATTTTCAAAACATTATTTTTATTTTAGCATCTGTTTTTCTAGAAAAAGTTGACTATAGCTCCTTTAAGTACAGTACTTGAGTAAATGTACTTTGTTACACCACTGGCTTGTTGGTATGGAAGACCACAGACCTCTCTCTCTCTCTCTCTCTCTCTCTCTCTCTCTCTATCTCTCTCTCTCTCTCTCTCTCTCTCTCTCTCTCTCTCTCTCTCTCTCTCTCTCTCTCCATATTAATTGTCAATTTGTCTTTCGCTCTCCAACTCTGTTTCTCTCTGGCTGACAGCAGTGAGAAGTTGGATGGGTTCTGATGATTACATGCCTCTCAGGCTTTATCCTGCTATTAATTGAATTGAATCCCCGTCCACGTCCTTTACTTCTCTGCCCCCCCCCCCTCTCTCTCTCTCTCTCTACCCCGCTCTCACATGTCCCTGTCCGTCTCTCTTTCTCTCTGTCATTGTCTCTCATTATGTCTGTATGCACGACCCTCTTCCTTTCATTTTCTCTATACCAGTCTCTCTCTCTCTCTCTCTCTCTCTCTCTTTCTCTCTCTCTCTCAGTCACTCACTCCTTGAGGACTGTGATACTGTTGTCATGGTGACACCCCATCATTCTCTGGCATGAATGGAGGATGCCTTATTGATGAGACGGCCAGAGAGAGAGAGAGAGAGAGAGAGAGAGAGAGAGAGAGAGAGAGAGAGAGAGAGAGAGAAACAGAGAAAGAAAGAAAAGAGTAGAGGGGAGCATAAAGACAGATACAGATGGCAGGAGAGAGAGAGAGAGAGAGAGAGAGAGAGAGAGAGAGAGAGAGGAAAAGTCATACGAACGGAGAGAGAAGGGGAAGGGGGAGAGTGGTATGCTGTTGTACAGAGAGCAGGGAAAGGAGGAAGGTATACTGTATGCAGAGAGAGAAATTGTGAGAAAAGCTGAGAACAGATAGAGAGAGAGAGAGAGAGAGAGAGAGAGAGAGAGAGCAGAAGCCTGAGGGAGAATGATGTTGATGGCTTAATGATAAGCCCCACTGATTCTGACACTAAACATTTTCTGGCTGTAACTGTCCAATAAGGCAGTAATCAATGACCCCCAGAGTGTTATGTATTTGACCCCCCCCCCCCCCCCCCCCCCCCCCCCGCCCCCCTCCATCCCCAGAAGAGAAGATTTATGACAAACAAGATTATTACATTATTTATATTTTTCAGAGATTTTCAAAAATAGCAGATGTACGAGCATGCAATGACAGTGTGAGCTTGTACATCTGTTATTTGTTTAACATAGCCGACATACCGGTATAAATGGACAAAGTGATTAAATAAAAACGACTTAAATACTTTGCCTGGGACCCCCTGGAAGGATCCCTGGGGGTCCCCGGACCCCGCTTTGAGAACTACTAACTGCAATAAGGATCAGTGGAATGAAGAGAGGAATAGGAAAGAGTGAAACATGAAACAAAACGTCACTGTCAGGCAGAAACCTTGTATCTCCACATTTCAAAATTTGAAAATAAAAAATGTTGTATTTATCAATTTAAAAAGGATTTAAACTAGTGAAAATAGCCGATCTACAAGCACACAACGCCTCGTGTGCTTGTAGATCGGCTATTTTCACGAGTTTAAAACATTTTTAAAATGATAAATACAAAACGAACGGTTTTGGACATGCACGGTTTCCACGCGACAACTACAAAAAGCAAACTGGCGTGATGTGGATTGAGAGGTGGGTGAGGCTACACATTATTGTGTATCATTATTTTATGCTTTAACTATTGAAAAATAGCAGATATACAAGCTCACAGCGTGGCACCGAGTGCCGTGCTGCGAGCTTGTAGATCTGCTATTTTTGAAAAATCGTGAAAATTTGAATTTGAAAAGTTGTGTTCCCATTCTGAAGAGTATCCTTGAACGCTGTGAATTTCTCCTTCAGCCAGCAGCACGGTGGCCTCGGAGAGGGAGAACTCTGGTTATTATTAGGAGAAATTGAACTGGCTTCTTCAGCGAGGCGCTGGAGTCGCGCACGGTTAATGATTTCCGTCGACTAAAGTGGGCGGCATAATGACATTTTTGATGAGCGTCCATGCATGCTGCTTAGAGAGGATTTATAGACATTGCCTATAAGACATCCATTCTCAACCTGCGGGGCTGAAGAGCACAGGGGGAGGGGGTCCACGAGGGTATTTTATATGGACCCCAAATATAATTAATGATACATTAATAATAAATAAATGAATACCAGTAAGACGCCTAAGGGGTGAGGTCGCGTCATGTCTTGGCCATCTGGCCAGTGATGTATATTGGACCAGTTTCCCATATATGGACATATATGGAGACCCCTGGTAGCCATATATGGAGATCCATGTACTGTATATGGAGATATGCTGTGAGACCCCAAACATGCTTACTCAGTTATATGTGAAAGTCCTATGACGTCTATGACATCTGACATCATACATACAATCCCTTTTATTGTCCAATATTAAGCCCATATCTCGCAGGACTTCATATGGGAATGCCCATACCGGTATATGGAGGAAGACAGCCCATATCTCTGTGGCTGGTTCAGACAGGGATCTCCATGTATGGGCATAGAAGGGATTGTATGTTGTGATGTCATGGGAACCACTCTGTGTGTGTGTGTGTGTGTGTGTGTGTGTGTGTGTGTGTGTGTGTGTGTGTGTGTGTGTGTGTGTGTGTGTGTGTGTGTGTGTGTGCGCAGACCGTGTGTACATGTAGCGTAACATATACACAAACATTTTTGTATGGTTTCACCAAAGCTTTGTGAAACGACGAGTCACTGCTAGTTTAGTTTATCCACATCAACATCATCACAGAATCATTCCACACTGCAATCCAACAATTACCGGCTGATTGAAAATGCATAGGCCGAAGCTCAAAGCTTATTCTTTTAGTTTAGTTTAGTTTGCAATGTGTTTAGTGTGGTGATGAGCTGAGTAATGAGTCTAAAAACAAACAAATAAATTAACAGACGCTTCCAAACAACGCAT
This sequence comes from Nannobrachium achirus, assembly GCF_963921795.1. Lineage (NCBI taxonomy): Eukaryota > Metazoa > Chordata > Actinopteri > Myctophiformes > Myctophidae > Nannobrachium > Nannobrachium achirus. Next base: position 48,185,817 of record NC_137827.1, on the reverse strand, counting down.
CCAACGTCAGCATCGAAGCAAGAGCTTTTCCTGAGCAAAAAAGAGAACTTCAGGAAACAATGTTTCCACAGTGTAAGATAGGGTAATAGGTACATGTCTTGTATTTTCAGGACATATTTTACTGTATTTCTGCTGAATTGTCAGTGTGCATATTCTGAATGCGTTGCTCACTAATATATTTTGTTGATTTCAATGACAGCAGATCTACAAGCTGGATGAGCTTGAAATGTAGATCGGCTATTTTCATTACTTCTTAAACATTTGTTTTCATCATTGCATTTTCTTTTTTATTCATGAAAAAGCTTTTATGTGGAATGTCTTTTGAAAATGGAAAAAAAAAAAAAAAGAAAAGGGGAAAAAAAGGGACCCATACACACACACACACACACACACACACACACACACACACACACACACACACACACACACACACACACACACCAGAATTAGCACAGTGAATGGGTGTGTATGAGAGAGATGGGAAGTCAACCCTCTTTTTCCTGTGTGTGTGACCTTTTACCTGTCGCCTGCAGTCCACCTGCTGTCAGAGACCATCCAGGGAGTGACGGCCACGGCCACAGGCATCCAGTACCAACAGTCCTGGCTCTGTATCATGTAAGTACTCTGTGTGTGTGTGTGTGTGTGTGTGTGTGTGTGAGTGTGAGTGTGAGTGTGAGTGAGAGTGAGTGAGTGAGTTTCTCTGGTATTTTCCTCCTATACAGTATACTGTAGAAAGTCGATGGGAGCCCAACTTCATTTGGCCACTGTGGCGACCCCGAAGGTCGCAAACTCGGGCGCCCTTGCTAAATCATTAGAGCATGCCCTATCTCCCTAAGGCCCCCGACTAACAAGACAAGCAGTACGAAAGCCCAAATAATATAACAATCGATACTGCAGGCCACAGGCCACAGTAAACGATAGAGATGAAGTCATTCTTGGGTAAACTACTCCATTAAATGCACTGAAATATACACCTTGTTTGACACTCATTTATGATTATTGAGTTACGTTAATGATCATTAGTTCAGTGAATCCATCTAAATGATTGAATGTGTTTATTTTGTGTCATTTGGTCTTAATGTACACCTCTACAGTCTACATGTGTATGTGTTGCGTGTCCTTTGTAGTGTCCTGAGCGTGCGTGCTTGTACTTGTTTGTTTGAAAGTGTGTATATATGTGTATCCTTGTTGCATGTGATTGGATTGCACTGTGTTTGTGCGTGTGTTCATTTGTATGCATTCTACACATAGTGAGGTTAATCTATGGAAATGAGGTGAAACACTGACATTTAAAACACTATCCCATCTCATTACCTCTCTCTCCCCCGTCTCACTCTCTTTCCCCCCCTCCCTGTGTCACTACCTCTCTCCCACTGTCTCACTCATTCTCTCCCTCTCTCTCCCCGTCTCATCGGTTTCCCCGTCTCATTGCCTTTTGTCTCACTCACCTTTTTCTCCTTTCTTTTTTACCACTCACTCCCTTATTTCACCTCTGCCCGTCTCGCTGACTCTGTCCTCGTTTCACACCCTTTCTCTCTGTGTCACCCACTGTCTCCATGATATCACTCTCTTTGCTCCCTCTGTTTACCTCTCCATCCATCTTTGTTCTCGCTCCGTCCACCCGACGGTCTCTCGTTTGTTCCCCCTTCTCCCCTCCCAAAATGTCTTCACTCCTTCTCCACATTACCTGTTTCCTCCCTCTTTCAATTCAATTCAATTCAATTCGATTCAATTCAATTCAATTCAATTCAATTCAATTCAATTCAATTCAATTCAATTCAATTCAAATAGCTTTATTGGCATGAATGTAACAATTACAATATTGCCAAAGCATCAAGTGCAGTGAAAAAGAAAAGAATAATAACAAAACAACAATATTAACGTACAAATAAAATACAATATTCATCATTATGATAAGTCATAATGATTCAAATGTGTGGAATTGATCTGTGTGTGTCAAGATATAGTCCAATGTCAAGATAGTCACATGAGTGTTTAGTCACTGTGCTTACAGTAAGTGCCTCAGTTTGTGACATTATCCTCTTTCACTCTCTCTCTCTCTCTCTCTCTCTCTCTCTCTCTCTCTCTCTCTCTCTCTCTCTCTCTCTCTCCTTCCTCCAGTTGTAATGTGAAAAGTCTCCAGAGGCGTCACGTGTGCATATCCCGCCTGGACAGACCTCAGAACTGGGGGGAAAACTGCTGCGAGGTCCGCTACGTCATCCTCATATTGGCCCCTCTCAAAATGGTAAATAACGTTGTTTTTAAAGGCTCTTGTGCTTTTCTCAATTTCAACCTTTTTCATATCAAGTTCCGTCATTATTCGGCATTTGAGCCACGGACCACCATTTGATGAGATTTAGCCTCTCAGACCCAAAACGTAGAATATTATTTGTTATCGTTGGATAGGATTTTGTCCACAATTCCAAGCTGTATTGATGTGGTACCATAGGACTGATACCCGGCCGATCAAAATAACTTCTTCTTACATTCTGTAATTGTTTAGACTTGTAAATGTAATAATGGAGGTGTTTAACAATAATTTAATTGTTGAGAGCGTAGATCAGTAAGGGATCCATTTGGTAACCAACTCTCCATCATTTAGCTGGGGACCACCTGGGACCCCCTCAAGGACCACTGGTGGTCCCCGGACCACTGTTTGAAAACCACTGGAATAGAGGAGAGGACTATGTATCATGCAGCACAGGTCGTGTGCTGGTTTTGATATGTCTTATCAAAGTCATGTTTTGACGAAGTTGTAGTTGATGCCCGCTGTCCACTCCACACACAACGTCCCTGCAGCAGTTGGTAGACTGCTACACATTATGGATATGACTTGCTCGCCAGTGATCGCCAGGTCATTTTGTTCACTTGTGTTTTGATTAAAGGATGCCTTTGCTTGTATTGTATGGTTTTTATGGTAAATATTCACACAGCTTTGCCTGGGGGGAGCACTTTTACAATCCAATAAGAGCCCAGGGCAGCAGATGTCATTCTGTGGCTTTGCAGTGAACTGTGCATTTCCTTTGTTTCAGTCATCATCTGTGCCAGTGAAACTGCGCGAGCAGGGAGGGCACTTAGTTTGCGGAAGCGTGCACGTGCGTTTGTGTGTGTGTGTTGGGGGCGTGTAAGGGGCGAAGGTGTATCCAATTACCATAGGACATACATGGGCAACTGGCGGCCCGGAGGCCACATGCGGCCCCCACCTTCACTTAATGCGGCCCGCAGGTTAATACCGGAATACTGATTTCAGCTTGACCTGCTTTATTTAATTCCGTCAATCTATATTAGTAGCTTAATGACTAGTATAGTAGTATTAAAATGTATAAATGTACATATATATATATATATGTCCATGTATTTGTATTTAGGTTCATAAAGTTAACATGAGTAACTAAATGCATTTGAAATTAGATGAAAATGTTACGTTCCAATTCCAATTAAAAAACAAAACCAAAAAAAATATCAGGATTCCAATTCAAAAGAAGCAAAAATAGCCAATCTACTGCGATGCGTTTTGAGCTTGTCGATCTGCTATTTTTGCTTCTTTTGTATGAGATCACTAGAATGACAATGTAGGACGTAGCAATATGCAATGTGGCCCTCTGGAGCGAAGGTGGAAATATAGTGGCCCCTGCCATAGGATCAATGCAGACAGCCCACCGACCATTGCTGGAGTGGTTTAGATACCTCCAGGCAGTGCTTCTAGCTTTCATCAAAGCAAATGTGTTATTTACAGTTTCATCAAATAAAACTTTTCTGGAGTAGCTGCCTCTGAGATTCAGTTAAAGTCAGACAACTTTTTTTATATATGTTTTATTTATTTATTTGAAATTCAGTTGAACTGTAAAAGAAATTATTGAGCGTTACAGTAAGTATGAGGCTGAAATAATGCAGATGCATGGGAGTCTGGCAGGCTGCCGACACAATATTTAACAAATTGAAATGCCTCCAGGCAAGTGCCAACGTTTTGTTCTTGGGGCGGTTAGGGGTTTTATGGCCTCCATTACCCTTTATGTTATTATATTTTCAAATCTCCTTTTCATTTCAGTTAAACGTCACTTTGCTTTGTTGAGCTGGAGTTCAGCCGTTTCTTTTCTCTTCCAATTGTAACGTTTTAATGTATTTGTTGCTCAATTGTCTTTTATATGTAGAGCTATATATTCGTCCATGCCTTACCCCTTATCCTTTAAATTCTTTGCCTTTTTTTACTATTTTGAAAAACATTTAAAAATACCGATCTACATCGGCATGTTGTTCCTAGTGTTAAGGTCTTTGCACACTGCTGTGTTTTTTCGGACGCATATCGGAGCGAATTTCAGAGCACACAAATAAAAATAATCGACCTCACGTTATGTCAATCACGTTTAAACACTGCCGCCCGTTTCGTATTTATTTTCGGACCAGGGTAGATGTTTTCCGATTTTCATAACTGTCGCCACTGGGCCCTCCTTCACAAATAATACTCAATTAAATGTTTTAATTGCGACCAAAGGTCGCAGTTTAGTTACGACCGAAGTTTGCAGTTTAGTATGTGAATCGGGAACATGCTGACTCTGTCTAGACGTGTACACTTTTTTACGGTCTATGGGTTTATCGCTCTGACATCACACTCTGGCTTCACTGTGATGTCACACTAACAGATTCCCTTTTATTCCCATATATGGAGTTCACTGATGTCATCAATATTAAGCCATATCTAACAGGACATCATATGGGAACGCCCATATATGGAGGCCACATTGGCAACATACCACACTAACAGAATCCATGGCCAAGACAGATAGCCAAGACAGCCCATATCTGTGTGCCTGGTTCTACAGACAAGGATCTCCATGTATGGGCATAAAAGGGTATGATGTCAGATGTCATAGACATCATAGGACTTTCACATAACAAATAACTGAGTAAGCATATCTCTATATACAGTACATGGATCTCCATGTATGGGTACCAAGGGGTAACTGGTCCAATATACTGTACATCACTGGCCCAGGGCGAGGTTGCTTGTCTGCCTGAGGCGTCTTACTAGTTATATAGCATTAAAACTACTTTTAGAAGTACAATTTATCCAAATAGCTACTTGAGTAAATGGAACGTGTTACTGCCCACCTCTCTTTGTTATTTATTACCGTACAAAAACATGGTTCTTTTGTCAGTGGTCCTTTTGAGGATGTAACATTCAGTGTTTGAGTCTGACAGCCTAAGGAAACATCTTTCAGTTTCAGTTTATTTTTTATTTATAGTACAAAATCACCCCGAGGGGTCTCTGTGCACTTCACAACAGGGCAAAACAAGACAGTTTTCAAAGAAAATAAAAACAGTCAAACAGTATAGTCAACAACAAAAGAAAGCAAAAAACAACAAAAGACAAGACAAAAAGATCATATAGAAGTAAAACAACACAATGTTAACACAATGTAGAACACAATATTAATGACCACGGGCAGTAGGATTTGGTCATAACAGTGGTAATGGACTAGGGCAAACCATAGTGCAGGCAAAAAAGGTGTTTTTTTTAGCATGGCTTTAAAAATGTCAAGGGAGTCAGCATCCCTGACAGCTTGAGGGAGAGCATTCCAGAGATATGGGGCACGGTATGTGAATGCTCTGCCCCCAACGTGATTTTATTGGGTGTTGTGACTGTGAGCTGACCGGCATCTTGGGACCGTAGTGGTCTTCCTGGGATGTATGGTTGTATTAGGTCTGACATATATGATGGGGAGAGTCCGTTTAGTGCTTTAAAGGTCAAGAGCAAGACCTTGAAGTCGGCTCTGGCCTGTATCGGTAGCCAGTGAAGTGCTATGAGTGTTGGTGTGATATGATCGTATTTCCTTTTCCTGGTTAGTACACTGTAAAATAATTCGCTGTAAATTTACAGTAAATTACTGGATACTAATTGCATTACTTTCACAGTAATTTTCACAGTAAATATTGAGCAGTAAATTACTGTAATTTCACAGCTGTGAAATGTTAGTAATTTACTGTGATTTAGCAGTATGTATTGCAGTTATTTACTGTAATATTACAGTAGTTGCCTGTATTTTTACACTATTACTGTGAATGTAAGGCTGCTCAGTAGCCAGTAATTTACTGTAAATTTACAGTAAATTGTATCTAATACAGTAAAATATAGTAAATTTGAATTCATAGGCCCATTCCCACTGGGCCAGATAACAGATTAAAAAAAGCTCTTTCTCCAGATATTTTTCCATTCAAAGTGGATGGTAGATACAGATAAAAAATATCTGCCACAGATATTTCTTTTATCTGTGACAGATATTTTTTTATCTGTATCTATCATCCACTTTGAATGGAAAAAATATCTGAAGAAAGAGATTTTTTTTTATCTGTTATCTGGCTCAGTGGGAATGGGCCTTAACTGTGATTTTACCATACATACACAAACATGCTAAAACAAAAACAAAAAAAATACAACTTCATTCATTTAAACTTTTTATTGTACAATTCCAACACAAAGTGCAACATTTCAAATGGACAAAGAAGAACCACACCAGTCTCTCTTAAAGCCTTTTACTCAGTAGAAGTGTTAAGTCTACAAACACTCCTGGAGTTTGGTCTGGTGTCTGGAGGCACTCCTTTTTAACCAGTTTGAAAACTGGTTGTCATAGACTTTGGTTATTTAGGAGACTGCAACACAGTTTTCCTGTGAAACTCCAGGAGTGATTTTGTGGACTAAAAAACTTCACCTGACTTTGTATCAGCATGGTGGTGAGTAGATACAACATTTTCCCTTTTGGGTGAACTGTTCCTTTAACTGCAAAATAACTAATCTACTCACCCTCATGCCAGTTGGAACAGAGGTGAAATGTGTCCATATAACACAAATGGAGGTTGCCTTCACAACTTGGGGAGAAATGGAGACTGGTTCTCTCTGGCAACCCTCCTGTGTGTTATATGAACACACTTCAGCAGGCACGAAGTATGTGAAGTACACCTCAACATTGCACTCAGTCACATAAGTCCTGAAGGTATAAGGCAACACAGCAGTGTTAAAAACAAAGCTACCTAATGATTACAGTATGCACCTTGCTAACATGCAGGCCGAGACAGAAGAGACAAAAGTGAAAGGGCATCGGCAAAGAATATTGGCAATTTTACATATCCAGATAAGAATAATGGCTGGTGGAGTTGGACAAACAAGAGTAGGGCATCTGAAACACGTATGAGTGTGTCTCATATTGGAGTCCTGAATGCCATCGACCATTCAAAGTCCACAAGTTTTCTCAAATGCGTATGAGTGTGTCTCATATTGGAGTCCTGAATACCATCGACCATTCAAAGTCCACAAGTTGTCTCAAAAGTGTGCTCACGTGTGGGTTGATACCGCCACGCTTCTTCGATTTGGAGCCTCTCTCCCACGAAGCACCTGTAAACAATAAGACAAGACAACAACTTTTAGTTTCACATAGATATATATTGCATCGTTTATACAAGGCACATGCAGCGGTTCCCCTTTCCCTTAAGTAAACGCTACACCAGGGGTTCCCAAACTTTTTTGTCTCAGGGTACCCCATAAATATCTTTTTAATCCGAAGCACCCCTACATTATAATTTTCACTCCCAGCACCTTATATTTATAGCATATCTACGTTGTCGGGTGGAAACCTTGTCCAAAACCGTTAGTTTTGTATTTATCATCCATAAAATGTACTAAACTAGTGAAAAGTGATTATGTTGAGAGGATAACGTTGCGATAATAGCCATTTTGGTTAGAGCTGTACTTAAATGACACTAAATATTTGTCCAAATAAATACATTCCAAATATTATCAAATGATCTCGCGGCACCCCTGGACTGCCGTCGCAGCACCCCAGGGTGCCCCGTTACCCACTTTGAAAACCCCTGCCCTACACACCACAGAAAGAAAGTAGTACTGAGAGTAAGTAACATTCAAGTATCAATGTTGCAAGCAATCCAGTATAATGTTTCAGTACACACCATCCTCAGGAGCAGATTGAAGTTGTAGTAGATCGCGAAAACCACAGCTATCCAATAATGATCCCATCGTGTTGTCCCATCACCACTTGTTCTTCAATGGACAGCATCCAGGCCATAGACTTCATTAAATCACCTGAACAGAGATACCCATTATGTGATATTGTAGAGGTGAAATGCTAATTGAACAAGAGTAGAATTTCAATGATCAGCAACATCACAAACTGTGACACAACTCACTTTATTTTGATTTAACGGGCATTTAGGACAATTCTCAAATTAGGGTCAGATTCAGCAATGTTTTTTTTGTCTGGGATTTTGAAGGGTTTTTGAAGGTAAGACAGAAATATAAGCCAGATTTAGTCACTTTACTTACACTATTTTTACAACCAGGTTGATGAATCGTCTGGGGACCCCCAGGGGTCCTTGAGGGAGTTCTAGGGGGTCCCCAGCTAAATGATAATTAGGAACTAAATGGACCCTTATTGGGTATGTAACTCAGAACCAAATGGACCCTAACATGTCAATTGTGTTCCCATTTGTACACTCAGAATTAAATTAACATAGATTTTACAATATACTGTAGATTGGGGTCTCAGAGATTGATATGCTATTAAATGGGGGGTCTGTAGCCTAATCTTCTCTTATGGGGGTCCCTGGCATTGCTTTTCAAATGGGGTCTACTGGCTTGTCAATTCGGGGGTCCTTGACACGAAAAGGTTTGAGAACCACTGCTGTAGATCAAGACACTGATCAGCTTATGTGAAAAGTAGCTTATGATCATGTAGATTATAATATAAAATCCAGATATCAACAGTACCTTGAACAATCAAGCAGGGGGTGCTTGGTAATTTCTCTGTCCTCTGCGCATCGGCGGCTGCGGCACACGCCTGTAAAATAAATAAGACAAGACAACAACCACCTCAATGACCATGCCCAAGAGATCTCAAGCTGACACCAAACTCTCTCCAGGACCTCCTAAACCTTATCTAGAACCTCAATCAATTTGTCAATCACATTAGATCTACTTTGTATTATTCTATGCCAAATTCTATTAACAATGTTAAATTCAGTATAATTAATTTTCATTAGCCTATAAGTATAATACCTTTGGATAAACTCCAGAGTGCACGTGCAATCCTCAGGATACTGCAGACATACTTGTTCTTCAATGGACAGCATCCTTCCAGGCCCAAGGTTTCATTGTATCACCTGAACAGAGATACCCATCGTGTGATATTGTTAAGAGGTGAAATGCTAAATGCATTCCACAATCCACACACACACACACACACAATTTATTTATGCCCACAGAGTGGTGTATCACTCTGTGGCATGTACTGTTTTGGTACATTAAAAAAAAAAAATCTTTCCAAAATGTTCAGTTTATTTTACTTTAATATTATTTGATGAAGATAAAAAATAAAATCTCTATTCAAACACATTCCAGTATTTTCTGACTTACATTATTAGGTATGCTAGGTATGCTTACATTATGATATTAAGGGGGAAAAAATCACCCTATGTCACCCTAATGACCATAATGTCTCACATGTGGAGAAAAGGGGAGGGGCGAGGAGATTCCAACAAAGTCAAAACAAAGTTTTAATGTAGGCAATTAAATATATAGATGTAATCCATGCATAAGGATTTAAGGACATTATACTTATGATGGGATTTCTGACAGAAATTGAATTTATGCTCCTACTGCAGTGGACAGCACAACGTCAGGTATGCTAATAATCAATCATTAATCTGATGGTGTCACCCGTCGAATATAGACCAACTACAGCAGTGGTTCTCAAACTTTTTCACGTCAACAAACCCCAATTTAACACTTATCTGCCAGTGGACGTCCATTTGAAAAGATATACACGCCAGGGACCCCCATAAGAGAAGATTTTTAAGGCTCTGTAGTGATTCCATTTTAATTTCAAGGACCCCCAGGACACCCATTTAATGGCATTTCTATCTCTGAGATGATATATGTTAATTTAACTCTCAGAATGTACAAATAGAACAAATGGACCTGTTATCATTTAGCCAGGGACCCTCTGGAACTCCCTGAAGGACTCCTGAGGGGTCCCGGACCCCACTTTGAAAACCAATGATCTACAGACTCCTGTGTCGTGACGCTTGGCTTGTGTTGTGGATCGGTTGCTTTTACAACAGCAACTTTTAGCCACACTGGAGCATAAAACCTCCCCCGCGGTGCAAATATTATCATTGATATAGTTGAGAACCAAATGGACCCGGCGTAACGCGTAAGGATACAACAACTGACACAAGGATTGTCTGTGGTTCTCAAAGTGGTGTCCGGTCATTATCGCGTCTGGGTGATGAAGTTCCAGGTGGTCCACAGCTAAATGATAGGAACCAAATGGACCCGCATTCTTCCCCGCGCGTCGGCTGTATTGAACCGGCGGGGCGAACGTTCCCTACCGCTAGTAAGCAGCCAACATATGACACTAAGCCCCGCTGACGTGAGCCTGTGTCCACACCGAAACCACACAATGGACCCGCGTAACTCGTGCGTCGCGGGAGAGCTCCCCGCGCGTCGGTCGGCGAACATTGCGTAGCCGACTTACATAACACTAAAGCCCCATGGACGTGAGCCTGTGAGCGGCACAAACCACACACACACCGGCTTGGCTTACAAGCTCACAGCGCGGCACCGAGTGCCGCCGCTGTGAGCTTGTATATCTGTTATTTAGTTACTTATAACGGTGTGTGAGGGAAACACACATTTAAAATGTTATTACAGACATGAAAAACTTCGGCGGCAGTGCTGCACACAATTTGCTGGAGCAAGACTGATAGCACAACTATAAGGTGGAGGAGAGAAAACTGACTTACCTTAGCAGAGCACTGTTATGAACTTCACACGACTTCTGAAAGCTCCTTTGAATTGAAAATAATTTCATAATTCCATCTTCACCATCAGTTCACTGCTTCTCCCTCTCACAATGGATGAAAATTTGAAATGAAATCCCACAATGCAGCGCGGTTCAAGTCATTTGTTGTGATATCACAATAACATTCTGAACACAATATTTTATTGTGAGATATATTGTAAAGTGTTGTGTAATCCTGATAACAATTTAGAGTACAGTCATTCGTTGTGTTATCACAGAGGATGGTGTGATTACACAGTAATATTCAGAATACAGTATTATATTGTGAAATAATAATGTAAAGTATTGTGAGATCCTGGTAATTTTGGCTGCAGCGTTTTTGAACTAGCCTGAGGCCATTTGTTGCTGTTAATGGTAGTCCAGAGAAAAGTGCATTACAGTAGTCTAATCTAGATGTGATGAAAGCGTGGACCAGGCTTTCAGAGTCTGGAAGTGATAAAATTGGGTGGATTCTAGCTAAGTTGCGTAGGTGGAAGAAGGCAGATTTTGTGATGCTTTTTATGTGGTGTGTGAAGGATAGTGACGGGTCGAATACTACTCCTACGTTTCTGATTGTTGGTTTATGATTAATTGTGCTTTTAAATGGTCACTTGGTAGTTTCTGTAAAGTTTTCCAGTTTTATTATAGAATCAGGCTGTCATTGTTTATTTTAATAATACACAGTATACCGTACAGTACGTCTCTACTTTATAGCCTCCTCCAGAAATCAAAGTTTTCATTCGTAAATACATTTTATAATTGTATATTTCCGGGAGAGGCTGGTTCGTTCACGAGGCTATCTACTTTAAAGACCACACAATCTTTTATTCTTCTTCTTTTAAAACTCTTACTGCAAAGGAAGCATCTTTCTCTAGTCTGGACAGAACATACTGTAGGTGCAGTTGAGGACAGGCTGAACAAGGTTGTCAAGGAAACCTAGTGTGTTCTAACAGGGATAACATTTGTCATCTAATCTGTACCACTCACACCTCTATCTTCTCCTAAAAAGGTTCTGTGTTCTCGTGATACGGCCTCTAAAAATGTGGGTCTTTTATAACGGATTCAGAGGAAGAAATATGCAAAGTTGATGAAATCATTAAAACAAGGGGGGCTCGCTACTCACAGTTAAAGAGCTGCAGTTCATCAAACTAATCAATTTAATCAATTATAAAAAATATATATATAGTAAAATTATTTATTAAAAGAAAAAAAGAAAAAAGAAAAGTTTAACATTAAACTTTTTGTGCACCTACAACAAAATGTGTTCCGTGGAGTGTGCCCCTTTTTAGTTCATTCAAGTCATTTCATTTCAAGTTTTCAAATGTGCAAACATCTTTTGAAAATAGCATATCTAGAAGTTCACAATGCGTCGCATTGCGTCGCAGCAAAAACCTTCTCTCCATATTTCTTTCCGTAAATGAATGCCCTATTTCATCATACTACAGTGCCACATGAAATTAGCAAACTAGCTGACAGATAACCTCTCAGTTCACCCCCCAAAATGACTTTTTCTCTATTGATTACTCACCCCATGGAGACTCGAGTTCAATCATATTTTTTGTTTTTTGTTGCATTCCAAAGACAATAATTTGATTACAATAAATGTACCCCCATTGATTCCGGATGGGGACCCGAATCCATTTGGGTCCCCATCCGAAATCAATGGGAGTAAATATACTATATTTTTTGTCTAAGGAATAAATACAAAAAAATATTATTGAACTCAAGTCTCAATGGGGTGAGTAATCAATAGAAAAAAAGTCATTTGGGGGGTGAACTACTCCTTTAAACTGTAGATCTTTGCTGTTTTTGAAATAGTTTCAAGTGAGTGTGTGTCTGTGTGTTTTTCTTTTTTTCCCCGTTCTTTTTGTATAAATATTGAACTAATGTCAAGCAATAAAGTAAGAGCTAGTGACCGAATAACTGCTTTGGCTGCATTGGAACTTCATTTTCCCATTTCCTGAAAAGTAACGATTTTGGACGCGCAAGGTTTCCATCCGAAAGCGATGATAATTATGCAGTAAATACTGGGACCGAATTAGCTGTGTGCTGACTTATTGATTTCTTAGTCGCTTTAGAATGGCACAACAAATCCCCCAACAGCCTCTTGAGAACAACAGAAGCCCTTTATACTTGCCATCAAACCACTGCAGAAACTCTTTATCCTGCGCCCAGATCCCAACACACATGCACCCGCACCACGTATGTAGATATACATACGTGCAAGCTCACACATAGACACACACAGATGGAAACACAGAAACTCATGAAATCTCATGTGCAAGAAGCCTCTCTCTTACACACTCAAACTCAGATGCACTTACTGTATTCATGTACACACACATGCACACTCACGTGCAGATACACATGCCACTCTCATGCATACATTCGACAAACACATGTACATGGGAAAACATTTGTGTACGTACTGACAGAAACATGTGCACACAGATAAAGCCACAGGAACACCCACGTACACGCACACACACACGCACACACACGCACACATGCATTCAAGTGCACACACACACATGCACGCATGTATGCAAGCGCGCGCACGCACACACACACACACACACACACACACACACACACACACACACACACACACACACACACACACACACACACACACGCACACCAATCTCACCAACCGCACTAGCATCAAACCTCAGCCCCACCGCGGGGGCAAGTGACCCCGGTAATCAACAAGTCCACATCTAACTACCTGCTTTGTGCTTGTTTGCGTGGTTTCTCTCTCTCTCTCTCTCTCTCTCTCTCTCTCTCTCTCTCTCTCTCTCTCGCTCTCTCTCTCTCTGTGTTTTTCCTTGCTATGAACTTTCCATTGTGTTTGTGCTCCTCCGTAACGGTGCCAGTGCCCCTTACAGCCGACCACTAATGGCATTCTGCAAGGCATTAATCTTGGCCGCGAGTAAACAGTAATGCATTGCTGTGACTCCACTTGCTCTGTGATGGTGACGGTCTATTTGCTGGAGGAAGAGAGAGAATTCTTAGAAGAAGGCATGATGATGATAATGATACCAGGAATTCCTCTGGCTGGCAGATGTATGCAATCTATTGTGTCTGTGTGTTTTTTTTTGGGGGGGGGGGGGGGGGGGCTGCCATAACTTACTTTACGCAGTGGTGGAAAATGTACTCACATTCTTTACTTAAAGGGGGCGTGACACGGCCAAAACAGCTAATTATGGCTATCAAATTAGCATTTTTTTTTAATGATGTCATGTACCCCCATGTTAAATTATCCAATCAAATGATGCTGCCGACACGCCCATACAGCTACAGTAGCTGTATGGGCGTGTCGGCAGCAACACAGTCAGAGAATAGGCTGTTGATTGTACTGCATACTTTGAGCTCCACCCCCTTTCCAAACCGTTTCAACAAAGACCACGTGACCTACTGTACCATAATGTTACATTTCGGCCGGTGTCACCACTCCTTTAAGTAGATGTATCAATACTGCAATGTACCGGTAGATGTACTGTTACAAGTAAAAGTCCAACATTCAAAATGTACTTGAGTAAAAGTACAAAAGTATTGCTATCAAAATGTAAAAGTGCAAAATGTTTGAAAATAGCAGATCTACAAGCTCACAACGCGTCGCATCGCGATGTGATCTTGTAGATCAGCTATTTTCAGGTATAAAATAGGGCTAAAGTGGTTTATGTATGTATACAACTTATGCCCATATATGGAGATATCTGTTTGTAAAATTTTCAAATAAATGTAGATGTGTGAAAGTAGAATATTTGGATCGGAGATGTAGTGGAGTAGAAGTAAAAGTATTGGAAATTGGAAAATTCAAATACTTAAATAAGTAAAGTACAAAAATACCTCAAAACTGTAGTACTTAAGAAAAGTACTTTACACCACTGTAATCAGGGAATGTCATACTCTGCAATAATACACTGTTAGTTTACAGCAAAACCCCTGATTTTGTATTCAGTTAAAAGTCAGACAACGGTTAGCGTGGCGATAGCCGAGTGATTAAAGTGCTTATGCCACATAGGCTCTGCTGCCTGACAAAGTGTCCTGGGTTTGATTCCCGAGCCTGACGGCGGGTCACTTGCTGACATGCAGCAAGAGGGAAGCACGCACGCATCTCAATGAATTTACAGGTGCCGAACCAAGAATACACACCATGGAAGAAGAGGAAGTCTGCACACTGTTCCAAAGAACAGTGTGGACTTCCTCTTCTTCCATACTTGCTGACTTGAGACTGTCACTCTACTGTACTATCTAAACAAATAAACTAGAAAGATGCAATTGGAAATTGCAAGTGTGGCTGCCGTTGACTCTAATGGGGAGCCAATCAGAGAGGCGGAAAAGGATGACATCAAGGCATCGTGATGAGTACCTCGGACACGCCATCCAATGGGAAAACCCTTCGAGAGAAAAGTTGCATCAGATGATGAGAAAAAACACCAATAACGATAGTGTTGCCCTGTGGGGCAACCACACTAATAAGGCAGAAACACACAAAATATTTAAAAACTGGGCCATTTATTTCCTTCAAAAACAGCTTGCCCCCCCAAAAACATTAAACATTCGTGATGCCAACTATGTGGTCTTCTTCATTAGGCTGCTTTCACATTAGGTCTGATTGCTTCATACAGTACAATTAGAGTGGCAGTATGATTGCCTCTCCCATGCCAGTCAGTGCTCACATTGCAATTACAATTTAGGCATTTAGCAGACACTCTATTATGGTGTTGTGCGCAAAATATACCAGTGGTTATACCTGTTTATTACACGGCTTGGTTGAATGCTTGATTCTGATTGGTCAATCGCTGAAATCAGCGGTGAATTATATCTGTATAATGACCGCTCCGCTCTCTAACGGACCGCTGCCTAATCAAAAGCTCCGAACACCTGCTGCACTCAGGCTGCACTGTGTGAATTTAGTGCCGTATCCAAAACGACAGCCATGTAAACAAAGCGTACAACTAAACGTTTCTCTCAAGAATTTTTGAAGCGAGAAATGGATGACACAGTATCAGAAAATGGATTCTATTTGATCAGCACTTTTTTCCAAGGGTTTTCCAAGGCAACCCACGTTGCGCTGGGGGGAAGCCCAGCGCAACACTTGTGGAACACTTTCAGCAGTCTAAACAAGGAAATACTTTGTTTTGTTTTTAGTTTCGAGTCAACTTATAAATGTTATCCCTCTTATTACATGGCTAAACATAGCCATGTGATAAGAGGGATACAGCTTCGCTGCTTGGTCGTTATCGAGAAATAAAGGTACCTTCAGGCTGATAATTATCATCTTGTCGGGACCTTTATTTCTTGATAACGACCGCGCAGTGATACTTTCTCCCTTACAGATAGCATACCTGTTTTCCTCCTGCCCGATAGTGATTGCTGCTCCTACCTGGTCATTGGAAGGTATTTGCTACATCAAAATGGCTTGGTTTCATTCTTCTTGGGGGTCATATTTCCTACATTATTACCCAATCAGACCAATATATGGCCTTTTACAGGTATAACCACTGTTATATTCCGTCGAGAATGAAACCAAGCCATTCTGATGCAGCAAATACATTACAGTGACCAAGTACCTACTATAGGAGCTGAAGTCACTTTTTGGCAAGAGTAATAATACATATTATGGCTCATACAGCCTTTTAGAGGGTTTGCACTGCAAAGCTATTTTGAAGCAGAAAATGCGTTTCAGTCACCAGGTAAAACATTTCTTGGTTATATTGGACCTTTCAAGGTGTGCAAGCGATATATGTCTAATTTGCCTATTCCTGTTGTGTGTTATTATGTTAGTATTACTTATACATAAATGTAAAATGGAATTTACATCAGCCAACTGCATCAGTAACCAGTTGGAAAATTAAACAGAACATTATGTTTGGGACACTACTAAAAGTATTTCAATGGGTTCATTAAATGTTTTTAAAATGGTTAAAAAGGGCTGTTTATAATCTACGGTAGAGCAGATAAAGTAATGCAGAGTTGAGGATTAGAAAAGTAGTTATAAAGGACATTACTGACATCAAAAGTAATCAACAAACTATACAACAAAAACTGGTCAAGCATTGGAGAAATTGTCAATTCACTAATCGAAGAAGTACAACATTGTGGAATGTTAAGGACTTTTTATTGAAATAATGGAGGGAGGGAGGGGACGTGGGTTTCCGGGGAGGGTTGTTGACCTTGGAGTCTTTGGGGAGGAGGTCGCATTGCGTCGTCGGCACGGCACCTGAGACGTGGGAGAGAGAGGGTGAAAGAGAAGAGCAGCTGTAGAGGTGAATGGGGTGGAGGAGGGATTGTGAAAAGCATAGGGCAGGGGTCTTCAATGTTTTCAGGCCAAGGTCAAGGACCCCTTAATTGATAGAGAGATGAAGCAGGGACCCCCACAACCTGTTAATATATTCCATAGTTCCATCGTTTGACAGCACAATCATCAGTGTATTTTGGATTCATGTCAATTTGTGTTTTCAGATATTTAACCACTTGTACCATGAAAACTTAATAAACTTGACCTTTCACTCTGTACTTAGTCTGCTCTTTTTCCCCTCTACACCAAACCTCTTTGCCGAAAATAGACGAGCTACAAGCTCACAACGCTTTGCAGCGCGAGGCGTTGTGAGCTTGTAGATCTGCTATTTTTGGCTAAAGTTCTCCGAATATGGACGCTAGGGTTCAAGTGGTTAATAAAAAAAGGAGAAAAAAAAGTATCACACAAAGATTTGGAGGACCCCCTGTAGTAACTCTGAGGACCCCCTAGGGGTCCCGGACCCCCTTGTTGAAGACCCCTGGCATAGGGGCTTCTGGATGGTTTAGGCAGGTATAAATGGAGCCAGGTAGATTGGCGTGCAGGGCGGAGTTAAGGTGGTTGCACACTGCTGCGTTTTTCGGGCCGAATATCGGAGTGAATTTCGGAGCACGCAAATAAAAAAATCAAACTCACGTTATGTCAGTCTCGTTTGCACACTGCCGCCCGTTTCGCGCACCACTCTGTCCCTTGCTCTCTCTATCTCTCTCTCTCTCTCCTTGCCCTGAAAAACGTTTTTCCCAACGAAAAACGCAGCAGTGTGCAACCAGCTTAAAGGTGCGTTTTCTCCGCCTCTTGACCATCTGTTGTTCCAACTCCGTATAATATAAGAAAGAAGCAAATATTGTGAATGTGAGCACGACTATTTTCACAATATTGATCTGTGGAACCGAGTCAAACTAAATTGAATTCCTGGGGAGGTCACCAGTTCAAATATGATTATTTTGGAGGGTCGCGGCCTGAAAAGGCTTGAGAACCACTGGCTTAGACTAAATTAGTCTTTATCCATTTGTGTAGGAAATCGTAGAGGCAACCTTTTGGTCACCCCCCCCAATTGTCTGTAAACACTGGCCATATCCACCCATTGGGCTATAAGAACTTCAGTGCATACTCCTACCAAAGTACACAGTTTCTTCTGAGTGTGGGCCCATAGAGCAGGGGTCTTCAACAGGGGGTCCTCAGAGTTACTACAGGGGGTCCTTCAAATCTTCGTGTGATAGAAACCTTTTTTCTCCTTTTTTATATTAACCACTTGAATGAACCCTAGCGTCCATATTCTGAGAACTTTAGCCAGAAATAGCTGATCTGCAAGCTCACAACGCCTCACGCTGCAAGGCATTGTGAGCTTGTAGATCGGCTATTTTCGGCAAAGAGGTTTGGTGTAGAGGGGGAAAAGAGCAGACTAAGTACAGAGTGAAAGGTCAAGTTTATTAAGTATTGATGGTTCAAGTGGTAACATATCTGATAACACAAATTGACATGAATCCAAACGATGAAACTATATGGAATCTGGGGGTCCCTGCTTCATCTCTCTCTCAACTAAGGGGTCCTTGGCCTGAAAACGTTGAAGACCCCTACCATAGAGCAATGCACATTAGGTGTCCTTTATGCGTGTCCTCATAACAAACTTTATCTATGAGCGAGAGTATAAGCAAGGCCTCTGCTGGCCTCTGGCCTTCCTGCAAAAGCTTCCTGCTCCCTGCTATCAGCGCCGACTAAGATTCAGCCCCCACTTCCTCTTTGTGCAGCTTATGGGCTTTAGCATTTCTGTTTGCCACAGCTGTTACTGTTAGGCACCAAACTGACTGTGTTTGCCGTTTCGCCACCTGGTTAACCGAGCAGCCCTGCCAGGCTGCCAAGCAAGCCTTTATCGTCGCGCTGTCACAGTTTGTGACGTGCGACAACGTTAGCTATGACAGATGTGTGGTTGTTGACAGAGCTCAAACAGCCCCCTCCCAATCCACCAAACAGTACACATTGTCCGATCATCCTACTGTAATATGGCTTAAATTGTAAAAGAGGAAATTACCCCTGAATGTACTGTTCAGTTTGTGTCAAAACCGGTGTTAAACGCAGCTGGACACTGGTACCTTTGTAGAGGAGCTAAGTTTCAACTGTACGGTTTAGGAAGTATTCCATAAAGGACAATCGTGGCTTATTTTAAGTCTAGCCTCTAGCCTCATAGCCTCAAGAGTTTACTGTGGCTTATTGGATTTCCCTGCTCAGTAAGCAAGGTAAATTATACTGACGGATTAGCCGACTCCGTTGTGGGCTTACTGTCAAGCTTAATTTAACTGTAAACATTTCCGACGTGGAAATGTAGCATAATACCTTGTACATCCTGCTGAAGAGCAGGAATTATGTCTGGTGGTGATTAACACATCTCATGAAAGGTTTGTGTGTCATAGTCTGCCAGACTGTGCTAACAATGTCCTACGTTTTTGGACACACCGACGTATTTGTCTAACTCAAAGTTCAAATTAGCCTTCGTAATTTTGGGGGATAAACGATTACCTCAAGAACAGATATACACAATCAGTGTAATATCACTTTTAACCCTGTTTTTCAGTCAGATTTTTGTTAGTAGTTACTGCACTTTGGCTTTATTGCCACTGTAGCTATTCTAATTCTGAGCAATACACTATCAAAAGAGATTTGCAAAGAGAGTGTTATCACGAGGCCCTGTGATTAAGGCATTGTGATCTTGTAGATCTGCTATTTTCAAAATAATTTTATACAATTTTTACATTTGAAAACTTGTGAAATGGGTCACATTCTGCCTAATGAGTACATTTTGATACCAATACCTTTGTACTTTTACTCAAGTACATTTTGAATTCCGGACTTTTACTTCTGACAGAGTATGTCTACATTGCAGTGTTTTTACTTAAGTAAAATATTTGAGTACTTTTTCCACCACTGATATTTTCACACACATTGAAGATTTTGATGGTCAACCTGAAGGTCACTATGACTTGGTGTCCACGTCATAGTCGCCTGAAGGTGATATATTAGGAACACCTGGAGGCAATTTTGTTATATCTTGTACATACACCCGATTGGATTGATTGATTGATTGATTGATTGATTGATTGATTGATTGATTGATTGATTGATTGATTGATTGATTGAAGACTTTATTAGAAGTTTGCATAGAAGTTCAGTTTCATGACAGTACAGTTCACTGGTACAAGGTCAACTAAAAGGAGATCCTAGGAAAGCACTTGGCTTATTTACACAGGAAACCACTGAAGTATCTCATATAACATTGAATGACAGACGGATAGAACACAGTACTATGCAGTAGATATGGTCAGACACAAAAAAAAAAAAGAAACCGTGCAAAAAAATATATACAGTAGGTAAATCGTTTTTCTCTCCCTCTTTCCTGACTGTCTTCACTGGACTCTAATAGAAAAGCCCAAAACAAATCTTTAAAAAAAAAGGTTCTATGGTACTGTGAACTCACAAACAACATCAATAGTGAGCCAAGTATACACTCAACAACTTTTTATTAAATCCCTTCAAAGTCTCCACTTCGTGGTGTATCATATCTGGAGAGACATGGATTTACCGTAAACCGGAGGCATACCGGACAACAAGAATGCAGTATTTCTATGTCTGTTTTTCCTATTTGTGTTTTTGAGTAAACATACTTTAACACAGCTGTTCTCAAAGTGGATTCCAGGGACTCTGTGTGTTCCTTTAGGGGGGGGGGGGGTCTAAATTGACTGTGACTTTTTTTGGGGTCCCACTAGCACCTTCTATCCTCACAAAGTCCCATTTCTGACCGATGTGTCTTTCTCTGGTTTTGAGAAGGCGAAGGTTAAAAGTATCCCACGGGTTCTCAAAACAGGCTGTCCAGATTTGCTGCCGATTGTGACGTCATCTGCCGATTGTGACGTCATCACACAAAAAAAAATCAAAACATTTTTTTCAAAAGGATTTTGGGGGGGGGGTGGCGCAGTTCAGGCCAAAGGTGGTACTGCAGCTGAAATGCTCTGAGAGCCATTCAAAAATGAGAGAGGCTCTCTATTCAGGAGTGGTAATTTAGCCTCAAACCTTTTGAAAAACGTTTTTGGGACATAAACAATATGACATAAATACTTTTTAAATGCATGGTGTATCACCTTTAAAGATGGGGTGCCATGATTGATGATTTAAAGTAGACAGAAAGTGTTACAATTGGGTTTTTATGTGGCTACACAGGTGGGTGGTGACCCAGCTGAAGTTAGCCACACCCACAGTGTTGGGTGTATGATAAAAGGGGAGGGGATGAGTTTATGATGTCATTTAATCTGTGCTTTTCGACTGGGCCTTTTGACACAGAGGCTTACAGCTTTCAGGAAGTAACCAAAAATACACAGGGAAAACAAATCTGCACATTATAACCACACCTGGGGGTCCATTAGAGTAATTTTAACTCCATAGACACACATACAAAACAGAAAAAGTCTAAAACCATGGCACCACCTCTTTAACGAAATAAGGACTCTCCTCCTCTTCCTCGCTGACAGAAAAGCACCAAGACGGCCATGGAGCTGGGCAGGACGTTTGCCACCATGTTCTCAGACATCACCTTCAGGCAGAAGCTCCTGGAGACCAAGACCCAGGAGGAGTTCAAGGAGGCCCTGGTGTTCCAGAGACACCAGCTCACCGCCGCCAACCAGAAGCCCACCGCCGTCGAGGAGGAGGAGACGGACCCCCGCGGACACAAACCACTGAAGGTGGGGAATTGTGTGCGTGTGTGTGTGTGTGTGTGTGTGTGTGTGTGTGTGTGTGTTGCGTGCATGTGTGTGTTTGTGTGTATGTGTGTGCAGGGGCGTCACAAGGGGTAGGAAAGTGGGACTGAGTTACCAGGGCCCTAATAACTTTATCTATTGAAGAATAGCAGATATACAAGCTCACAGCGCGGCACCGAGTGCCGCGCTGCGAGCTTATAGATCTGCTATTTTTTGAAAAGTCGTGAAAATGTGTGCAAATCTTTGAATATGTATTTTTTAAGCGAACATTTGTAACTCAAATTTTGCTTCTGGGGGGGGTCCCTGGAACAAAATATTTTGAGATGGGGGTCTGTGGCCAAATACAACGTTTGAGCACCACTGACATAGAAACATAAGTTTCTTGCACAAATTTTTCACAATTTTTCAAAAATAGCAGATCTACAAGCTCGGTGCCGCGCTGTGAGCTTGTATGTCTGCTATTTTTCAATAGTTAACATTCATGGGGGGCCCCGCAGTGAATCTTTGTACCCAGGGCCCAGAGTTTGGTGTGACGCCCCTGTGTGTGTGAATACTCCTTTCAAGGTCTTCACCATCTCTCTCTCTCTCTCTCTCTCTCTCTCTCTCTCTCTCTCTCTCTCTCTCTCTCTCTCTCTCTCTCTCTCTCTCTCTCTCATATGCCTGCCTGTACTGTTTTTACGATTGATGTTTTTATTGCCAAAAATGTACACACATTTGCACATATCTGTCAAAAGGATGAAATGGTGACCGAGAGGCAGTCATTATTGTTTTCAAAGTAACCAGAGTCCTACTCAGCAGCTTATACTAGCTTCAGTGGACCGATTTTGATCTATCCAGGGGTAGTGAATGATGTAATCGTATTGTTTAATCTTTACAGCCCTAGTCCTTTAAAATACAGATTATCGTTGCATTGGAGCTCCCACTTTGTTTTTTTTATAAAATGTTTGTCTGTGGCAAAGACTTGGTCTTGTCTGTGGCCAATTTTTTATTTTCTTTTTTACACAGCTTTATAACGTTCTCTTATTTTGATCATAAGACCCAATAACTGAATGTCAAATCTTCATGTTTTCTTCAGAATATGTATGACACTGATTTACTATGTGACACTATGGCACGTCGAGTCCTCTAGTGTTTCTCTAAATGTTTTATTTGCGGGTCCATTTGCTTCCATTTGTACACTCTCAGAGTTACAGATCTTATGGTCATTCAGGTGACTGTTTCTGGTGA
Organism: Nannobrachium achirus; assembly: GCF_963921795.1. NCBI lineage: Eukaryota > Metazoa > Chordata > Actinopteri > Myctophiformes > Myctophidae > Nannobrachium > Nannobrachium achirus. Next base: position 48,162,694 of record NC_137827.1, on the reverse strand, counting down.
TATTATTGTCCACCCATTTTGCATATCCATGGCAAAAATTTGATTTTGACAAAACTGTCCACCAGGGGCGTCACACCAAATTCTGGGCCCTGGGTACAAGGATTCACTGCGGGGCCCCTGTGCTTTAACTGTTGAAAAATAGCAGATATACAAGCTCACAGCGCGGCACCGAGTGCCGCGCTGCGAGCTTGTAGATCTGCTATTTTTGAAAGATCATGAAAATCTTGGAATATTTCAAATCCTTCTGAGGTTTTTGGAAAAAACCTATGTTTCTATGTCAGTGGAGCTCAAACCTTTTCACGAGAAGGAACCCCCAAAATGGTATGTATTTGGCCACGGAACCCCATCTCAAAATATTGAGTTCCAGGTACCCCCCAGAAGCAAAGTTTGAGTTACAAATGTTCGCTTAAAAAAATACATATATTCAAAGATTTAGCACACATTTTCACGACTTTTCAAAAAATAGCAGATCTACAAGCTCGCAGCGCGGCACTCGGTGCCGCGCTGTGAGCTTGTATATCTGCTATTTTTCAATAGCTAAAGTATAAAATAATTAAGGGCCCCTCCACCACTTTGGGCCCTCGTAACTCAGTCCCACTTTCCTACCCCTTGTGACGCCCCTGATGTCCACCACAAGCCAGCATGGCGATGACTCCTGCACATGGTCTACATTCCTGTTTGTGCCCCATGCACACTTTAACACGTGACACTCTCTCCTCCACTCTGAGCCACTCGAGGCTAATCAAAATGAGCAAGGACAAGATGTGTTCTGGGATGGAGTATCGGCGTATCTAATTTATAAAGAGAGAGGTCTGCGGCTTCTTTTTAATGATCTTAGGGATGCTAGTGTACCTGGGTGTGCAGGTGTGATCCAAATGACATTGAACAAGTGCCCCTGCCAATATTTCAAGAGCACTTCTATCGTGTATTGAAGTGGTTATTCTCAGCTAGAATACCTTTTGATTAACCTTAGAGATCTTCTTGCAGTGCAATACTCTCTCCAGATAGTGTGTTGTCTAATGTGCACCCTAAGTAAATAAGTTCTTCCTTGGCTGTAACTTCAATGACATTTACTGTATGTACTACCACTCTGAACCCAGGACACGTATTTACTTTCGCAAATAGACCCAAAGAGTATCAACTATCAACTGATAACCATGCTGATTTTTGTGATAAGTAATTTTTCTACCTCTTTCCGTTTCACCTCCCTTTCTCTCTATTCTTCGCTCTCTCATTCTCCCCCTCCAAAATCCCATCTGTGCTTCATTCCTTCGTCATAGTTCCCATGGGAAGCTTCTTAAAAAGTCTTAAAGGGTCTTAAAATCTAATCAGGGAAATTAAGGCAATAATATTGTCTTAAATTTACTGTAAATTTGCTATGGGGACGGACGGTGCGGGACTAAACACGAGCGGGCGACATTTTATTGTGAAAATTTGTTTCGGCCACAACCACGGCATGCATACAGCACTGTTTAAGCCTAAACAACGTCACGTCACGGGAGCGCACACAGTGAGCAGCAGGACACACACAACACAGAGACACAACCACAGCATGCATGTAAACAAAGTAACACGGATGTTCTTCACTGCTGCATGAATTGCATTAGCCCATGTTCTCATCATAGCAAGGGCGGTTTAAAAGGCTATCTAAAATGATTAAGAGTGTCAGCCGGCCTGGCCTTTATGTAAATACTGAATATTGCCTCGCAAACACTGAGGACGGCGTGCGGGGACGATCGAGTGCGACGCTATTTGGAAGCATGCACGCACGGCTGTAGGCTATTCACTTTACTGCATGTATTCACGGGTAGACGGGTGGGCAACAGTTCAGTTTTTTTGACCGGTGGGGCGGGTCTGGTTTAGACGTTTGTATAATCGCGGGTCGGTCCGTGGATCTGATTAGTGACGGGTGGGGCGGGCGCGGGTTGTCAGAATCGGACCCATGCAGGACTCTGGTGTGCGTGCGTGCTTCCCCAAATAATTATAGTAAATGCAAACTATATTTGGTATGTATGTTGAGAAACAACATACATTTATTTTTTTAAGAAACTAAACTGGGGTTAGATAGATAGATAGAAAACGTTATTATAGTGTCACTCCTCAGACCTTACAATTTAAAAAAACAAGCAGCATATTTCATCTAACAGTTTGAGGACCACTTTGTATTCATATGTAGAATACAAAGCTGCCTTTACCACTTAATATTTATATATTTGAAGCACCATTGGTTATATTATTTTGATACATAAATCATCACCCTCAGGCTCAGAACGTGAGCAGGGTGTTTCAACAGTCACTGCTAGTGCCACACGTCTGCCCTACGCATGGTTGGAAAGAGCAGCGTACATCGGAACCAAGCAACTCTAGGACTAATTAATATGTGAAATACAGTCTGAGAACCGCCGGCAGCTGCTTTGAGAAACTGACACTGCTATAATTATATACACATTTCTGATAATTAAGTTATATTATTTTGGTTAATCAGTGCTAAATGTATAGTGTTTTATTTGCATGTATATGTATATTGTCACTGTCGGGCAGAAACCTCGTATCTCCAAGTTTCAAATGTGTACATTCTTTCACAAAGTAAAGCCCTGCTTCATCATACAAGGCCGTTGCACAAAAGTAGTGAAAACAGCCGATCTACAAGCACACAACGCCTCGCGGTGCGAGGCGTTGTGTGCTTGTAGATCGGCTGTTTTTTTAGTTTCAATCATTGTTTAAAATGATAAATACAAAACGAACGCTTTTGGACATACAAGGTTTCCACCCGACAACGACGATATGTTTAACCGTGTACCAGCAGAACCACACACATACACACGCACGCACGCACGCACACACACACACACACACACACACACGCACGCACGCACTACCAACACCACCACCCGCGCTGCTGTTCCTCACATGCCTGGCTCTCCTCTCCTCTCCTCTCCTCTCCTCTCCTCTCCTCTCCTCTCCTCTCCTCCATCCATTCTCCCTCCCTAATCAATCTGCATCATCCACCACCAGGGCCGCCTCAGCGGGGAAATGACCACACATCTCTCACAGTCCTGTCAGAGAGAGAGAGAGAGAGAGAGAGAGAGAGAGAGAGAGAGAGAGAGAGAGAGAGAGAGAGAGAGGATGAAAACAGGAAGAGAAAGAGGGAGGAAACAGGCAGTGGAGTCAGTTCAGAAAAAGCTAAGGTATGGCAACATGACTGGTGTCTTGCGCGTGCAAGACACCAGTCATGTTGCCATACCTTAGCAACAGGCATGATACATTTATTTTAAGAAGTACATTCTATTTTTTTCCCCAAAAAATTCTATGGTTTCTTGGGCTGGATATGGCAGTCTGGAGAGAGAGAGAGAGAGAGAGAGAGAGAGAGAGAGAGAGAGAGAGAGAGAGAGAGAGAGAGAGAGAGAGAGAGAGAGACTAAAATAAAAGACCTGAAGAGCCCTAACTAAGTTTATTCTAATATCCAAATTCAGTCAGTTAGATAATGTGATCATGAGTTCCACTCAGTCTTCACAGCTATAGCAGATGGGACAGTGGTTTGCATAAATATCCTCAACAGCATACCGGAAAGGAAAAAATCCCCACCTAATGCATGTAGGATAGAATTAAGCAGATATCCCTGATAATGAACATTTAGAAGCAGTTACTGTAGCTGTAGCTGTAATAATAGAATCAGACACTGTCTTCACATGTACTGTAGGAGTGTAGGTAGGTACAAGTGAAGACAGTGTGTGGGATTTTGTACATTTGTTTCACTGACCTCGCTCACCTCACTTGTTTCCCCCCCTACGGACACTTCAGCTGTCCAAAAAAAAACGGTTTTAGTTTTCACCCTGGACATAATACTAGATATAGAATCCTGAATACAGGGAAGCTTCTCTTGGGGATGCAGTGGGAAGGTACTACAGTATACTGTACTACATGTGCATATAAGAATTTTTCGAATTTTCCAGCCTAAATGCGAAAATATACTACTAACACATTTCAATTCATACAGAGAATATTTAGCCTATGTCTTTTTTTAATTACTCTCTGCCGAGAAACAATAAAAATGTGAACTCACAGTTGACAGGCTGTATACGCTATAGTATTGCCCAAGCCATAAACACCAAAACAATTTAACTTGAAATACAACGTAGTGCGTAAGGGATGCCGCATGGATGGCCACAGCAGCTATATAACACTGTTTTTATTAGACACATCGGAAGTTTCTATGTGTGAATATGAACACATATTGACAAGTGATTTCAGGAACCTAAATATACAGGAAAATACACATCCTGTAAATACATTTACTTAAAACATTGGGGGGATAAATTAAAAGTAGTCAGTACGTAGTAGATAGATTATTATGTTATTTTACCCCCCAGAAGAGATTATGACTGTCAGAATAGAAAGCAGACCCTAACCCTCTAACCCTGAGTACAGGCTTAATGACCAACCAGTTGGCACTCGATAGGCGTAAGAAATCTTGGCAACCAGAAGAAAGCGGGATGTGTGGTCAGTGTTCCACTAATGAGGTTGAGACAGACATGCACTTCATGGGGAATTGGACCCCTCAACATTTTGGCAATCGTCTTTCCAGCAGCTTCTCCCTCTCATCTTTCAGAGGGGGGAGTTTAAAGAAAGCGGATCCCCTCGTCGCAGCACTACTTGACCTTTATTTATCAGCTTCTTTATGTTATGTTTATTTATTAATAAGAAATAAGAGTCCGCACACCGATTTTTGCTGCTCCCAAAGACTAGGTTTTTGTTTACTAATATTTCGAGCCACATGGCTCTTCCTCAGCTTCGACGAACTTACACTCCACTGGAGGCTTTTCTTTTTTTTTAAAGATTAGTTGTTTTTTTTTGGCTTTTTGCCTTTATTGATAGGACAGTAGACTGACAGGAAATGGGGGGAGAGATGGGGAGTGACACGTGGCAAAGGTCGCCCGGATCGGGAATCAAACCGGCAACGCCACCAGGCATCCATGCCTATGTGGCCAGCGGGCGCCCCCACAGTAGGCTTTTCTAAAATACAATAATACTAGTTTAAAACCCAATCAAGTTAAAAAAGAAGAATATGTATATACTACTGATAATGAACTATCATCACCAATATCTGACCCAATACATTAGCTTGTGAAACAACGGAAAACAGACATAATCAATCAAATAACCATGCAGTCGGAAAACAGTCTATTTATTTGAGCACAGTTTTAACCATAGCTTTAGTCCCCTGTAAAACACATTACCATCTGTTCTCTAGTTTGAGAACCGTAGGCAAAAAAATAAATACATCTGTGGATCTTCAAATGTTTCCGCAAATTATTCGTATGTACACAGTTTAACGCTAGAGATTTAGCAGAAGGAAAGTTGTACCTTACAGCCAAAGCTAGCTTGCAGCTGTACCATCTGTTTGACTCGGCTGTACTGCCATAAGCAACCCAGCTCTTCCCCTGACTACTTTCATCATGACTGGACTTCATGGAGAAAGCAGCAACTAAGAGGACTGCTTTATGCTGCCAGGGCTGCAGACTCACTCCCTTTCTGTTTCATCACGTCCTTGTCTGTCTCTCTACATTTCTCTCTACATTTAGCCTTTGGTCCGGTGGCTCCTGGGATAATGAGCTAGAAATGTGTGCTCCTCTGGTTGGGCTCCACTGGTCGGCTTGGGTACACAGGGTCGGCAAACTTTGGAAGTCAATTATTGGGATGGAATATTAACATCTGAGTCCAGATATAATGTGTATGGATTTGTGTGAGTTTTTTTTGACAATTTATTGTACATAATTGTAACTTATAAAAGACTTCAGCAGTGTTATTTTTCAAAGTGACTGTCAGCAGTTCTCAGAGTGGATTAATTGGTTGTGCAGTAGCCAGGGGCGTCACACCAAATTCTGGGCCCTGGGTACAAGGATTCACTGCGGGCCCCCCATGAATGTTAACTATTGAAAAATAGCAGATATACAAGCTCACAGCGCGGCACCGAGTGCCGCGTTGCGAGCTTGTAGATCTGCTATTTTTGAAAAATTGTGAAAATGTGTGCAAGAAACCTACATGTTTCCATGTCAGTGGTGCTCAAACTTTTTCATGTCGAGGATCCCCATGACATGTATTTGGCGACAGACCTCCATCTCAAAATATTTAGTTCCAGGGACCCCCCAGAAGCAAAATTTGAGTTACAAAGTAAAAAAAATACATATACCGGTATTCAAAGATTTGCACACATTTTCATGACTTTTAAAAAATAGTAGATCTACAAGCTGCGCTGTGAGCTTGTAGATCTGCTATTTTTCAATAGCTAAAGTTACTAGGGCCCCTCCACCTTGGGCCCTACCTAGTAACTCAGTCCCACTTTCCTCCCCCTTGTGACGCCCCTGGCAGTAGCGACAGCCTACCAACCTGCTTCATATTGACGTTAACTGTGGGATTTATCCATCGTATGTTTCAAGTAGCTCGCTGGCACAAAATCTATAATAGTAGACCCCCCACTTTGACACGCTCATCCCAAAGGACAATCGTTGCAGCTGAAAAGAGAGATCATGACTTCTCCTGTGACCCCTCATTCTAAATGGTAAATGTGTGTTTATATAGTGCCTCTATCCAAGGTGCTTTACAGAGATTGTGCATTATACATCCAGCCGTTCGCACCGATGGCAGAGGAAACCATGCAAGCGTTCAGCGTCTTGCTCAAGGACACTTCACCGGGAACCTTCCGGTTGTCAAGCATCCACTCTACCCCTGAGCCACCTCCGCACCCTAAATACTGGGTTCTAAATACTGAACCCAGGGCTGGATTAACACCTCAGAGGGCCCCTGGGCACTGAAGCACCAAGGGGGGCCCCGTGTGCGCGAAAAATGTTTTTGTAGGCATATGTAGGCATGTAGGTCCAATATAACATCTGCAGCAGCAGTTGTCACAGCGCGGCCCGGCGGAGTTTTAATCAGTTAACCCTAACCCATGAAATATTGTACATTGTACTTAACACACAATCGGCACTTTTCAGCAGCATTCTCACAGCATTTGTTTTGGTGGACATCATTTATTTCATTCAGATTAAACTTTTTTTTTTTTTTTTTTTTTTTTTTTTTACCACCTTGGAGGGCCCTTGATGCCCAGGGGCCCCTGGGCACGTGCCCGAAGTGCCCATATGGTAGATCCGGGCCTGACTGAACCCTCCCTTACACATTATTCAGATTGTGGGGGAACAGGGGAAGAGAGAGGTTGTAGAGGGTGAAAGGCTATGAGTGAAGATGTGGGGGAGGGGGGGGCGTAGAGGCGAGGATTAATGCCGTGTCAGCCCTCGCCAACGTCGGGCGGTTGATTAGCGTCTACGGCTGTAAATCAGTTGTAGAACGCCCGGCACATGCTGTGTGTGCAGTATCACGTCTGTCGGTGGTACTGAGGAGTGTGCATGGGTCGCTCATCTGACTCGCATGCACACTATTGTGTCAGCCTTGATAGGAATCGCATTTTTATTCAGAAGACTGTGACTAAATCAAAATTTGCGGTCAAAGTCATCACTGCATTGTAGCATTGCATCAGTGAGTGAAAAATGCTCACTAGAGAGGCGGAAAAACATACACAGAAAGAATTAACCCATTTAGAATGGGTACACATTATTGTGTATCATTATTTTGTGTTTTAACTATTGAAAAACAGCAGATATACAAGCTCACAGTGCGGCACCGAGTGCCGGCCGCGCTGCGAGATTGTAGATCTGCTATTTTTGAAAAATCGTGAAAATTTGAATTTTGACCCGATTCTTTAAGTGTCTTTTGAATCCTTCTAAGATTTTTTGAAAAACTTCCATGTCTGCAATCTGGCTAGCCATTGTCAAAGAAAAGGTCCTTTTCACTTAACTGGGGCTGTTCTTGAGAGACTACTATGTCAGTGGTTCTCAAACCTTTTCATGTGAAGGACCCCCAAAATTATATTTATTTGGCCACAGACCCCCCATCTCAAAACATTTAGTTCCAGGGACACACCCAGAAGCAAAATTTGAGTTACAAACGTTCGCTTTGAAAACACATATATTCAAAGATTTGCACACATTTTCACGACTTTTTCAAAAATAGCAGATCTACAAGCTCGCAGCGCGGCACTCGGTGCCGCGCTGTGAGCTTGTATATCTGCTATTTTTCACTGGTTAAAGCATTCAATAATTCTAGGCCTAAGGGAGAAAGAGAGAGGGGCGGAGAGAGACTGCGACAGGGACCAAATAGAGAAACAAGCTGAGCGAAGGGTGCTGAAAGAGAGAGAAGGCAAAAGGAAGAAAAGGCATGTAATTGAAACGCTCGACTGAAAGAAAGAAGTGGAGAAGGGTGAGAAAGTGTGGCAGAATTAAGACGAATGCCCAGCTCTTCATGGCAGCTCAGACCAGAGACCACCCACATCATATCTCAGCACCGTTTATTACCTTCACAGCTCTATTGTTGTTGTGGTGTTGTTTTTCTCCCTCATACTATCACCCGTTCTCAGGGAATGGCAAACAGGTGGACGTTAATTCCTCTATGAGACTTTTGTTTATCAAACCAGAGCCAAGGGCTGGCTGGGGGCCAAGCGCACACACACACACACGCACGCACGCACGCACGCACGCACGCACACACGCACACACGCACACACATGCGATGAAAAATGCTCACACAATACAGAGTACACCAATAGCACGTCGTGCATGCAGGACCAGGTACGTTTGTTTGTGCAAACTCACACATTGCACACCCACGCTTATACACATTCCCTTGGTTATAGTAAAGTATTTAACTACAAATATGGGGTTTAATGGATGAGCAGCTCTTGTTGAACAAGCCTTTCGCGGCTTCATAAAAAAAAGCCCTGCTTTCTCACAGGAAACAAACTAGAATCTTTTGTTTAAGCGTTCCAGGATGTTTACATCGAGGTAAAAGCACTTTGTTGTGCCAGAAACTGACAACACTCTTAATAAGAGGGTGCCTGTGTAGGAATGGCTTATTCAAGGGATTTTCTCAATAAAAAGCAGTTATGCGTAATGCACGCACATCCGAGTGAATTTCGACAGGCGCTGGATAAAAGCCAAAAAAAACAAAAAAAACGAAAAAAGCTCCCACGGTGTATTAATTAAACAAACAACATTTCAACCCAAAAGGTCTATAATATCAGGTTTGTGAGTCATTTGTATTTTTTGAAACTTTTCTCAATAAAGTCACTCATTTTAGAAACCTTCGCGTCGTAAATTGTAAAGTTAAACTGTCGTTTGACTCAACACAAAATGTCTCAGCAGGATGATGGTTCGACATGCGTCCTTTAACTGAAAAAAGTTGCATTTGATACATGTTTGTCTTACTATTAACAACACACATTATGTTCTAGTAGGACCACCACAGACAATTGCAGATAGACATTTCATATTCAAGAATTCACATCATAGACACCTCCACACTGACTATCCTTCTAATAAATGTCCCTATTTTTCTCATTGCCCCACGGTCCAGCCATTTGCTATGGTAAGTGCAGAAGTGTTTGTTACAGGTGTGTGTTGTGTTATCGGGGTTGCTCTGGCTTTGACCCTGGCACTCTTAACAGATTGTTGCTTGTAATGTCGGAGAAGGAAGCACATTCTGCGGCAGCACTCGCTCTCAAACTGCTCTCGATAAAAGCAGCAGCTGCAGTATGTGCCTAAAAGACAAATGTAAAATCCTCCCCCAAAATGAAATGCATTGGGTATTGGGTAGTTTGCTCATAACCGTTTGACAAATACAACTTTTATTTCTTTCACTGAATTGGGATCATGTCTCCTGGGCAGTAGATGCGGTCTCTAAACTGTCACCCTACATTTTGGTTGGGGAAAGATTTTGCCATAATAAAGATTTGCACCGTTGCACTGCATATTGTTCATAAATGTATTTATTGTGAATGGCTGTGGATAATTGAGCGGCAGCCATGTGGATACACACAGCGTGAAATGAAAATTCAGTAGAGCTTGTCTTGTGTGTCTCTCTCTCCCTCTGCTCTGCAGTGTAAAGACTTCTTCAGAGCCGGTCGAGGGATTTACGAGGACGTGTGTCGCAGACTCCCTTTTTACCCCTCCGACTTCACAGATGGTAGGCTGGACCAGCGCTACATGCATGCATATGCGCGCACGCACGCACACACACACTCACACACACACAGATGGTAGGCTGGACTAGCGCTGCATGAATGCATATGCATGTGCACACAAGTACATTTACTTTTTTACTGTACTTTTTGTAGGTGTTTTCTTTTTTTTTTTAGTAACAATTTTTGGGGCTTTTATGCCTTTATTGATAGGGCAGTAGACTGACAGGAAATAGGGGGAGATGCAGCAAAGGTCGTCAGAAACGGGACTCGAACCCGTGACACGCTCAGGCATCAGAGCCTATGTGGTGCAAAGAGGAGGCCAGCGGGCGCAATGCGTTGCGATGTGACGCATTGTGAGCTTGTAGAACTGCTATTTTCACACCAAAGTGCCAGTGCATTTCGATGGGAATGGAGCAGATTTTTGGAGGAATCCACAAATTGCAGATTTCTCAAAAAATCCGCTCCATTCTCATTGAAATGCATTGACAGAATCCGCTTATCAGCTGGCAACCAGTATTTCTTCATTGCAGTACTGATACTTCTACTTAAGTACTGTTCCCACCACTGCATATGCGCACACGCATGCACGCACACACGCACACACACACACACACACACACATCCTGCATCTTTGTGAAGTGAATCATCTTATTATGCCACACCAGGGTGCCTCCGACAGCACCACGTGCGTGCGTGTGTGCGTGCGTGCGTGCGTGCGTGCGTGCGTGCGTGCGTGCGTGCGGAATAAGATGGTGATGGTCTGTCTGTCGTTTAATGGGGTAGTAAACTTAACCAGCACATCTCCCACATTACTGTCATTATTGTGAAATTACATGCAATTTGTGTTTGCTTGCAAGCCTTAAATGCCTGCAATGCGTCTGTTATGTTGTGTCTAAAGCTTCCCTGGACTGGTTCAGTTCAAGTCAAAACACTGGCAATCAAAGGCATTTTAGTGGTTGAGTCCTGAGCAGGGGCGTCACAAGGGGTAGGAAAGTGGGACTGAGTTACCAGGGCCCAAGGTGGAGGGGCCCTAGTAACTTTAGCTATTGAAAAATAGCAGATATACAAGCTCACAGCGCGGCACCGAGTGCCGCGCTGCGAGCTTGTACCGGTAGATCTGCTATTTTTGAAAAGTCGTGAAAATGTGCGCAAATCTTTGAATGTATTTTTTAAGTGAACATTTGTAACTCAAATTTTGCTTCTGGGGGGTCCCTGGGACTAAATATTTTGAGATCGGGGTCCGTGGCCAAATACATATCATCTTGGGGGTCCTTGACATAGGTTTCTTGCACACATTTTCAAGATATTTCAAAAATAGCAGATCTACAAGCTTGCAGCGCGGCACTCGGTGCCACGCTGTGAGCTTGTATATCTGCTATTTTTCAATAGTTAACATTCATGGGGGGCCCGCAGTGAATCCTTGTACCCAGGGACCAGAATTTGGTGTGACGCCCCTGGTCCTGAGAGTCGAATGAACACTCTGGATTTTGCAGTGCATGTTACAAGCAAATCTCTGGCATTGCTGTTGACTGAGACATCATTTATTTGGGTTTTGGTTAATACAAGAATCTATGTCTAAAATGTACTTTTGTACTGTACTTTTTGTAGGTGTTTTCTTTTTTTTTTTAGTAACAATTGTTGTGGCTTTTATGCCTTTATTGATTAAAAACTCGAGCCCGTGACACGCTCTCAGGCATCAGAGCCTATGTGGTGCAAAGAGGAGGCCAGCGGGCGCAATGCGTCGCATCGCAACGCATTGTTTGTTTTTTTCATCTGTTGCAGCATTGCCTCACTGTACAGTGTGTGTATGTCTGAACCTATTCTATAGTTATCCTTGACTGTATTCACTAAAGCTGTCCCCTAGCCTTGCATACTCATTTATATGCACACACTGCACAGTGTTATTGCGTTTGCCCAGGTGGTCATTGCCCCATTCTTTCTCATTGTGTTCTGAGTCAGCAATAATCATCAGATTAATGCTGAGTCATCATATGCTTTGGCTCTATCAGTAAACCTACTGGAAATAAATGCGACCATGCAAATTGAAGTTCGGCCCTAGACAACCAATATGTGTTTGGAAGTGGAGAAGTGCTGAAAAGAAGATATCAATTTGAGATGAAAAATAGCTTTTAGGAAATGCACTGGAATATATATATATTTTTTGCACCCTAATCACATTTTGTGACTTTCTGTTGTATCAATTAACATTAGTTGTACATGCTTTCTCAAAGGCACAACGTGCAGAGAATGTTAGAGAAGCAGGGGCTGAAATTTCCAGAAGGGCCTTTTTTGTGAATATGTCGAAGCTCACAAGTATGGAGGTTGGCTATTATCGGTGCTTGATACACCACACTGAACTAAGCATAATCAACTGAATACTGGAGATGTGGCGTACGGCATGGATTTCTACACGGAGAGGGCAATTCTTTCAACATAAGTTTGCTGCACTCAAGTTTAGGAGAGTTTGGACAAGGCAATTCTCTTGAATGGAGAGAGGGCATTTGCATTTCTTTCACCATAGTAAAACCTGCATTCATGGTGTGGACTGGCACTTTTAACAGTCTGATAAAAGGGCAGGGGCTCAAGCCCCCTTTTATGTCTATTTGTGCATGTGTCTGCTGCGCTGTACTGTAGACAAAACATGAAATATTACAATGAATGTCAGCAAGTGTTTGAATGTCAGTTCATCACACATGCTTTGAGCGACAACCTTCCTGACACTATGATTACACTTGAAGGGAATGGCAATGATTTCCCTTAAAATGAAATGTCACAGCTTGTCTGCATGTAGACAAGGTGTAAAAAATAAAATATATTGTATGTCATGGGAACCACTCTAACAGAATCCCCGTTATGCCCATATATGGAGATCCCAGATGTCATCAATATTAAGCCCATATCTAACAGGACTTCATATGGGAATGCCCATATATGGAGGAAGACAGCCCATATATCTGTGCGGCTGGTTCAGACAGGGATCTCCATGTATGGGCATAAAAGGGATGTACTATATACAGTACATGGATCTCCATATGTGGGTAACTGGTCCAATATACATCACTGGCCAGATGGCCAGGAAATGGCGCGACCTCGCCCAGGTCACATGCCGCCATGAGGCGTCTTACTAGTAAACTGTCTCACAGTATGATCCTATTCATCTGTATGTCTGCACAAGGACTGCCTAGACATCTAGGGCTGTCACGATATGACATTTTACATGACGATTAATTGTCACTCAAATAATTGGCGATTAACGATTTAATTGTGTTTTTGTCATTGATAATTACATTTCTGTTTGGCTTTTAGGCTTTGAAGTTGTACATGGTAGATATGACACATAACCTAAATATACAAGGACATTACTGACATATTTGACAACTTACTACTTAAAAAATTACTTTGATAGTGGAAATAGCCGATCTACAAGCTCACAACGCGTCGCAATGCGACGCGTTGTGAGCTTGTAGATCTGCTATTTCCACAATTTTTGACCTTTTTTTAAATATATGAACATTTTTCAACATGGAAACGCTTATGACGATTATGAAAAATAATCACGATTATGTCAAAAAAATCACGATTAGACGATTATGTAATAATTGTGACAGCCCTACAGACATCTGAAGTTCTGAACGCAGTCCTCGGCTACCTGTACTCGGACTCCTAACCTTGACCATGACATAGTTGTCCCAATGTGGAAAACATCCCTTATCTGGAACCGGGGCTGTCAGATTTGCAATTGCCATCCCCATTCCCCAATGTTTGCATTGAATTTCAAATAAAGATATTTTATGGATGTTATATTTCTCCACAGAATGATGATATTTGTCAATGACACGTACATATCTTATCCACGACTTTCCAACGCCCCATAGTGCATTGCGCAGACGCTGTACCGAGCTTCCGGCGCCGCAGCCGAGTGTGATTTACAAGCTCACAATGGTTGCATCTGCGACGCGACGTGAGCTTGTATGTCTGCTGTTAAACCGGAAGTGTGGTCCAAACAGGTCCAAATAATCTCCAGTAAACTCCCGCGGAAACAGGTGGATATATTTTGGCCATGACATTATTGGGGAACATTCTAAAAAAAGTATAATTTTTGGTCTTTTTATTTTATGTGTTTGTTATTTTTGGAATGGGAACCAGACAGAGGTCTGGTACATGGAGTTCATGTGTCCCGTAGTGACTGCAGTGTGTCCTCCTCTGTGCAGGTGTGGTGGGCAGTAACAAAACCCTGCTGAAGTACATGACCACCGCCATCTTCCTGTACATCGCCATCCTCCTCCCCGCCATCGCCTTCGGCTCGCTCAACGACGAGAGCACCCGCGGAGAGATTGGTATGAACGAAGACTTAGAACACACAGCACACACAGACACGTATGTACATACTGTAGCACGCACGCACGCACGCACGCACGCACGCACACATGCACGCTCGCACAGACCAACATAAATATACGCCAGTGGAGTGGATCCCTAATAGCTGACGCTGATCAAATATTGTACTACCATCACACACAATTAACACACTGGATGCCATCTATCTCAAATTATTTGCATATTCATTGCCACCATTCACATACGTTTTATTTTGAAGAGCCCCACAACATGCACACATGCGTGTGCATGTCGTGTAATCTTACTTTTTTTTGTCTGGTTTGTTTACTTTCGTCCCCGAAACTACAATCCTAACCGCGACCGACCATCACGGCCCAGTGTAGCGGCGAAAAAGAGCGGATCTCGGCCTCCTCTGCGTTATTTTCACCTTATTCAGAGATACAGACGTTTTTATGTTGAAGCATAGAATAGGAGTCAATAGATAATGGACGCTCTGTGATGCTGGTGGCCGAGTTGCATGATGGGATATGTAGTGTTTTTGTTCACCAGCCTCTACAGTAGGTTCTGCTAACCTGGTAACCATGGTAACCAGGTAAGACGTCCCCAGGCGTCTTTCAGGTGAATTGGCTCCCTTCCCACCTCTGATCTTAATACACAACAGATTTTTGCTGCTGTGTGTGTGTGCGTGCGTGTGTTTGTGTGTGCATGCGTGCATTTGTGTGTGCATGTGTGTGTGTGCGAGTGCGTGTGCGTGTTGTTTACATCTCCTCTGCTCTCTCTTCAGATGTGAGGAAGACCATCGTGGGTCAGAGCATAGGAGGAGTCATCTATTCGCTCTTCGCGGGCTCCCCCCTGGTCATCCCTCTCACCACAGCCCCTCTCGCTATCTTCATCAGCGGTAGGCCTCTCCCCCCCCCTCTCCGCCTCCTTCACTAATCTTCCTCCTCACCTTAAAAACCTCCTCGGCCAGCTAAGTCTTATCTCGGCGCGGTTGTGTGCCGGCGGCTGAAATCAGCGGGAGATAACGTCAAAACTGGGGGGGACGGAGGCATCCGAGCATGTGGCGACAACAACAACAACCCCAAACTCCCTCTGTCTGCTCTCACGCTCCCTCTCTATTCATCTCTCTCTCTCTGCCTCTGTAGAGCTGTCTCCGTTTCTCTATTGATCTCTCTGTCTCTGTCTCTCTCTTCATCTCTCTCTGTCTCTGTGTCTCACTTTCAGAGGGAATACACAGTGAAAATAAAATGTCCACCGTAAGATGTGAGGATGCTACAGTATATAGCAGGGGTTCCCAAAACTGTTTGGTCTCAGGGCACCCCATACATATTTGCGAGGCGTTGTGTGCTTGTAGATCGGCTGTTTTCACTAGTTTTGTACGACAGAGGTTTCTGCCTGACAGTAATGATATTTTAGTGATTATGTTGAGAGGAAAATGTTGAGATAATAGCCATTTTGGTTAGAACTGACTGAAAATAACTGTGTACTTCAAGGTTAAATTGATACTAAATATCTTTTCAAGTGGCCTCTAATAAATTCCAAATATTGCCGTCGCGATGCCCCGTCACCCACTCTGAAAACCCCTGCTATATAGAGCAAAGAGGGAAGCACGCACATCTCCAAAAATGTACAGGTGCCGAACCAAAATATACACACCAAGGAAGAAGAGGAAGAAGTCTAGGAAATAAGAAGAGGAAATATTTGCTGGAGCTCTGGAACAGTGTGCAGACTTCCTCTTCTTCCACGATGCTATATATTCACACTGAATCATTTGTTTCCGAACTGTTAGTCTACCGAAGAATCAAAGGCATCTCATGGTTCCACGCAACAGCGTTTGTTTCCTTGCTTAAAGATATTTGTGGGTTTTTAGTTTTTCCGTTTTTTTGAGCGGTGCTAACCGCTCCTACGTCTGGCTTTGTGTGTAGGAGCACGGAACTCCATGTATGGACATAACTAACTTTACGGACAGAACGGCCCTTACAAGGAGATATGCACGTGTGTCTTGTTAGATACCATGCGAAGTGAGCACCACTCACCGCTCGCGATCCTGCAGCAAAACAATCTCTCCGTTTTTTTTCTACTCGTTAAAAGATGATGATATTCAAGATTAAATGGCACAATTAACACACAGTAGTATAGCTGTTTATTTACAGATAATGAGTTCATGTGGAAGCACTGGAATTGGGCAACAATGAGGGCGACTCATCCTTATTATGCCAAGATGGAGCTTTAATAGCGCAGCTGTTTATTTGAGCTGCGGTGTCGTGATCTTTGAAGAGAACGGGGCAGTATCACACAGAGTGTACATTTCTTGTGGGGCTAATTGAGGGTAAAAAGTATTTCTCAGAATACACCGGCGGCTCATTTGTGAAATTGTAACTCTTAAAGCCTCATTCATACATTGTTGTGCACCCGTGTTGCGCGCCAGAAATAGCTGGTCTGCACGCTCACAGCGCGTTCCAGCGTGACACATTATGAGCTTTTAGAGCGACTATTTTCGGTGCACATTTACGGCGTTTACGGAGCACAACAAAGTATAAATTAACAGACACCACTGTACACAATCAAGGCATTACGAACGCAGTACTGGGAACACATCACTAACACTTTCAGGATTTTTCAAAAAGGTTTAAAAATAGATGCAAGAGCTCGCAGCGCGGCTTGAAGTGACACATTGTGAGCTTGCAGATCTGCTATTTTTGGATATCCGACGCTAAAGTCTAAAATGACACGGATGCTTTCCCGGTTTTAGGTGGGTTAAAGACATGCAGCAGTTTTTACGAACAAAGTTAGGGATGTCATCTCAAGCCTAACACTGAAATGAGTGCGGAACACTCATCAGGCCCAGTTCATAATCATAAGAAGCTGAATTCCATTTCATCACTTGATTTGACTGGACAGATGACATCGTCAACAGCATTGTTTCAGCATCAAACTGGCCCGAGCTTCCACAATGCTATCTGAGTGAAATGAGCGACGTTGGCACGACTTTGTTCAGGCTAAAAGCCAAGAGATACTCAGTGTGAAACATTGTCCGGAGGACATAAAATAAGCACGGTGCCGAGCAAAACGAAGGGATACTGTCAGTGGTGAAAGTGAGCCGGAACGGCCGGAACCCCCGTTCCGTTAAAACATTTGGGGCCGGAACGGCGTTCCGTTAAGAAGAGGAGAAGCCTGCTGTCAAAATCCCATGTTAAACCTGCCACAAACGCACGTCCAGGAAGAAAACAATAGCCTATACTAAAGTCAGATTAACATACAGTAGGCTACACAAGTGTTACTAGTTATATTTTCTGATAAAGTGCTTCTAAATTATTCCCGTGGGTTTGTGTAGGTCAGTGTGATCCATTCTGTTTGCGTTTCAGTGTTTGTTTTTGACACGGAGCGAATAGAGGTGGGACGTTCGCGAACGAATCGAGTCTTTTGAACGGCTCTTTGAAATGAACGATAGGATTCGGTTCACAGTAGGGAGTGTCTTTTGAACGGCTCTTTGAAAGGAACGGATCCCAGAGATCCGGCTCACTTCAAAGAGCCATAAATCCCATCTCTAGGAGGACTCGTCGTGTCTGTGCCTGCATGCGATAGATGCAGAATGGACCAAAATGATTCTATTCTGCATCTGGGAATGGGAGATGTAGTGGAGTAGAATTAAAAGTATTGGAAATACTCCAGTAAAGTAGGCTAGGCTATACTTAAAACCTGTACTTAAATACAGTAATTTAGTAAATGTACTTAGTTACTTTAGATAACTGGTTATAATAAATAATAATATATATATAATAATATAATAATATAATATATATAATAATAATATATATATATGATTACCTTCTGTATGGAACAATGAACAATATGAAGAGGCTTATAGATATTTCCTTTAGGATCAGACAAGGCCGTCGCACAAAAGTAGTGAAAACAGCAGATCTACAAGCACACAACGCCTCGCAGTGCGAGGCATTGCGTGCTTGTAGATCGGCTGTTTTCACTAGTTTAAATCATTTTAAAAATGATGAATACAAAACAAACGGTTTTGGACATACAAGGTTTTCACACGACAATGACGATATGTATATTTATACACTGTATCTACATGATAATAATTAATAAAACATCTTTTGTGTCCCCTTTAGTTGTCGTTTGGGGGGATTTGCTGCAGCACATTTTGTCCCTAAGTAGGATTTGTCCTCTGCAATTACCCGGCTTGGCATCCAGGGAGCAGTTAGGGGTTAAGAGTCTTGCTCTGGGACACATTAACACATAGAGCGGGTCGAGTACGGAGGGTCGAGTACGGAGGGGGGGGAGGGGTTCGGCGACCTTCCAATTCCCAGACAGCCTCGTTACCCACTCAGCGACGGCCGCCTCTTTATTAGCCTTTTATATGACCATATATCTATCAGGGTGAATACATTAGCAAAAAAAAGGGGCGGGGGAACCGTAGCCCAATGTAAGGTCAAAACACTTATTGAGGTGATTTGTCCGCAAAAATATCCCTCTGTCAAATTACCGTTTTAAAATATTAGCAGTCGTTAGATTATGTCTCGCATTGTCACTGATATGCGTGCGTGTGTATGTGCTCTAGGGACGGGACGACATGAACATTTCATGTCACGATTATTGTGACCAAAGAAATTGCGATTCGCGATATTGCCGCGATAATCAAGATATCCATTATCCTGGGGCAGAACATTTGCCAAAAAAATGCAGATCTACAATCTCACAATGCGTCACGATGCGTTGTGAGCTTGCATTAAAACATTAGCAGGGATTTTTTGGCAAAGAGATTTGGTACAGTAGATAGTGAAAAAAAAGACTGTATCAAGTACGTTACTTATTTCCAGGTCCGTTTGACCAATAATAGAGGGTTTACGTGGTACCAAACATGCAGCTCGGCAAATAAAAGGTGAATTGATCCCAGTGCATGAAGGAGGACAATTGCACGATACATTTTTATCTCCAAGATACGATTATTGTGAGTGTTTTTTTTATCACGATAAACGCTAATAACGATTATCGTCCCGTCCCTAATGTGCTCTTGGTGTGTGGTCCTGCAGTGATCCGGGGGATCTGTGACGACTACGACCTGGACTTCCCAGCATTCTACGCCTGCATCGGCCTGTGGAACAGCCTCTTCCTCATCCTGGGGGGGATCTTCAATGTCAGCCTCCTGATGAAGCTCTTTAAAAGGTTTGTTTACGCCCCCCGACACAGTGCCCTCTCTCTGTGCATTTGTCATCATGATTCAGTGTGGGGGTGGTTGATGTTTGGGTCCCACGCATGCGTGCAATCCAGGGGCGAAATTAGATCTTATTCTGCATGGGTTTTCTGATCAAAAGGGCCCTGTACTGCCGTGACGGGGGCCCTGATATAGGAGATTAGAGACCCCTGATATATTGGAAATGACAAAATACATATCGTCGTTGTCGGGTGTAAACCTCGTATCTCCAAGTTTCAAATGTGTATGTTCTTTCGCAAAGCAAAGCTCTGCTTCATCGTACAAGGCCGTCGCACAAAAGTAGTGAAAACAGCAGATCTACAAGCACACAACGCCTCGCACCGCGAGGCGTTGTGTGCTTGTAGATCGGCTGTTTTCACTAGTTTAAATAATTTTTTTAAATGAAAAATACAAAACGAACGGTCTTGGACATACAAGGTTTCTCACCCGACAACGACGATATAATAGCCTATGAATTTATAATACTGTCACCAGTAGGGGGGCCCTTGGGTTTATTAAACCCATCAACCCTATACAAATTACGCTTGTGGTGCAATGAAAAGCATTTCGACCCTACTAATGTTTTAATACAAACGACTGAATGAGTTTGGATTGTGTGATTGGTGCATTTGTTTAGTCGGTTTCCAGATTTAGCCCATTAAAACCGGGAAAGCATAGTCTCTCCCCGAAACCGAACCTTTCTTCGGCGAGTTGCAACTCTCCGACGTGCAGTTTTCCGAACTCTAATTCTGTGTAATGCTTTTCAGAAGTCACGAGTGACGTCATTTTGTAGTCGAACTTGTCCATTAACACATGGGAAGCCAAGGTTTCTAACATTTCTAGCTGTTGCTGGTGCCGCCGTTCACTCACGCTTTATTTTGAAGAGCCTCGGAAGCTTCGTGCGTGTGCACGTGAGTGTCCGCTGACGATTGAGGAAGATAATCCATTTGTGTACAAACGCTCGCGAAACTAAAATCCAAACCGGGGCCGACCATCGCGGTAAAGTGTCGCCGTGAAAACAATCAGATCTCTGCTTCCCTGGCGTTCTTTGCACCTTATTCAGAGATAAAGCCCTTTTTATGTTTCAGCATAGAATGGAAGTGTATGCAGCCTAGACGATCCATTTCGCTTCTGTGTGCGTCATGTTATGACATATGCACCAGCGTCTCTCACAGGGTACACAGGATGGATGCAGCTGCACGTAACCAAGTTAACCCTTTGTCTCGTTGAGGGACGAGACAACTTAGTTGTGGCACAGCGACCTCCAGTGGCCGTATCCCGTTACTGAACGAGTTTGGCCCCCAAGTTGTTAACTCATCCAGAGCCCAGGACATTAACGGATTAGGGGGTCCAGAGTGCCCCCTCCCGGCCCCATTAACGGCCATTGTCTTATTTTGAAGGCCAGAAGTCTAGACCGGAAGTACTTCCGGTCTGACGTCATCGGATCCTGCGACGGAACCGATCATTGTTTACGTGGTGCCATGCTGGATTGCATAGGAGCGTTTATACATGTGTTTTATAAGCGAGCATCTGCCTCCATCTTCGCTTCTAAAGTGTTGTTTTGAGATAATGGACATTAAAGATGAGATCGGCCGTCCACCTCAATGTTATGGGATGACTATTGTGTGCTCGTGGAGCCGTGATGATGACAAATCAGCGCGGATTTCGTCTCCGGAGCGTCGGCCATTGTACTAGGTATTTTTACTCGCCGTTACAGTAATATATTACTTTTCGCGCGACATCACGCATTCGGCACTATACGTACTCTAGTACTTATTGCGTGACATCACGCGAAAGGCACTAGATGAGTTAAGACAAGGTCCATAGAGAGACTATGTCTTAATGGGTTAATGCGGTATGTGAGCTGACACTGACACTGACTCTATCACTGTTTTACTGTCTATCCATCTGACCCTCATATTGTCGCTGTCGGGGGGGGGGGGGGGGGGGACCTTGTATGTCTTGTATGTCCTTGTATTATTATTTTAAAAATGAGTTAAAGTAGTGAAAACAGCCGATCTACAAGCACACAACGCCTCGCATCGCGGCCGAGGCGGTGCTTGTAGATCTGCTATTATCTATGATGAAGTAGGGCTTTAATTTAGGAAAGAACATACTATTTTGAAACTTGGAGATACGAGGTTTCTTGCCCGACAGTGACGATTATATTCCTTTTCCATGTTGTTTTATGTGTGCTCTCTAGGTCGACCGAGGAGGTTATTGCTCTGTTCATCTCCATTGCGTTTGTGGTCGACGCAGTCAAAGGCACAGTCAAAAGTAAGTCAGTGCTCGGGGCTCTGCCAAAGTAAAGACCTTGGCAGAGAAACTGACAGTAGTGGGGAAAAGTACTCACATGTTTTACTTGTTTTTTTTTGTAATTGTGTTGTTTTTCTTTATATTGTGTTGTGGTTTTGTTACGGGATTGTTTTTGTTTTTGTTTTATGTTTGTAAAAAATATGTTTGATGTTCTCTGTTTAAAAAAAAAAAGAAAACTCAATAAATATATTGTAAAAAAAGAAGAAAAAAAAAAAAAAGTATATCAATGCTGCAATATAGAAATATTCTGTAAAAGTCCGGAATTCAAAATGCACTTGAGTAATAGTAATAAAAGTGTTGGCATCAAAATGTATTTAAAGTACAAAAAGTAAAAGTGCAGAATGTTTGAAAAGCTCAGTTGTGAGGTGGTAGATCAACTATTTTCAAGTAGGCAAGGTATAAAATAGGGCTAAAGTGGTAAATGTATGTTTTATAATATCATAATGTATATCTGCAAAGTAACTAGTAACTAAAGTTTTTAAATAAATGTAGTGGAGTAAAAGTACAATATTTGGAGCCGAGATGTCGAGTAGAAGTAAAAGTATTGGAAATTGGAAATACTCAAGTGAAGTACAAATACCTCAAAATTGCACTTAAGTACATTTTTACTTAAAGGGGAAGACCACCCATTTTCAATATTGAAATATGTCATTAATATACCTTAGAGGAGTTGTGTGGAAATAGAAAAAAAGTTCCCCCCCTTCTGTGTTGCCTTGAACTGGAGGATTTATTTTTGGGTTTGTATTGTAAAGTACAATGTGTGATGTCATGTCAAGTTGTACTTTACAATACAAACCCCAAATTCAATCCTCCAGTTCTAGGCAACACAGAAGGGGGGGAACTTTTTTTCTATTTCCACTCAACTCCTCTAAGGTATATTAATGACACAGTTCAATATTGAAAATGGGTGGTCTTCCCCTTTAAGTAAATGTACTTAGTTACTTCACACCACTGCTGGGGGCAAACCATGTTCTAAAATGACTACTACATGCTGCTAATATCATTGGCTTGAATTAACTCTGTATGTTAACCTTCTTCTCCTGCTGTATATTGTACACTTAAAGAAAACTTCATCGTCTCAGAAGGTCAACTTAATTTGTGACAGGGAGTAAACTATGACACACACGCATGGTCATACCAGACAAATTAAATGAATGCGATGTACAGACATGGTCAAAGACAATGTCAGCGTGAGGCATGCAGTCAAACTGTCTGTGTATGAGTGAGGCACACATGTGAGCGGTTCTGTGACACTTCTGAGAAATGGGAACTTTAGGTCTGTCAGACTTATTCTGAGGTTGACTGGAACTGCATAAGGTTTGGTCTCGTTCCTGTTTTACCTGCGACTTCTTCATTCTTGTTGTCCAAGTGGAAACAGTGTAGTTTACCAGTACACAAGAACGAATGCTGGTAGTACCCAATTTATATCACCTGAGCTGAATTGTCAGGTTGGGGGGTCATTGGGGTTGTCAAGTGGATTTGGCCTGGGATATAGACATATACAATAGTATATATTTACAGTATACACACTATATATGAATAATACTGTAATATGTGCAATATATCACTATATTATTGTTTTAAGTATTTCATTTCAATAGTGATGATGTTCTGTTCATCTATTCGCCAATTTACAACAAGTGCAGAGTGTTCAAATATTGGGACACTTTTGGAAGTAAATCATAAACTCACACTAAGCTTTTAGACTTTAGAGTTTACACTAAACTTTCATACAAGATGCTTTATATTACATTGTATAACTATACTATAGGAGTCATAGCAATGAAATACTGAAGGGCTTTAGAAATGTGGTCATGGGAATGATTCTCGCGGACCAGTGTTGGGGAAAACATTGGAGGGAATCGGGGGAGGGGGGGGGTTAACCCCCACCGTCTTAATACATTTATACACAATGAAAAAAGTACATTTTAATTACATATGTATTCAGTTCTTTGTCTGGGGATATCCCCCTGAGAACGTATTCTCTTTGTTTATTTAGTTGCGTTTTGTTATTCCCTTCTGTTTAAAAGGGATTATTCTGAGATTTCCGGAGATGTTCTTCTTGCGTATTTCTCCCACTGTGTCCAGCTAACCGTTCTCTCGTCATAAATGCCAGTTTTCGACAGGTACTACCACGCCCCCACGCTGTCCAACCACAGTCTAGAGGAATTTCAGCTGCTCCACAGTCGAGGAGGAGGAGGAGGAGGGGGCGCGGGGGTGGGGCTCCTGGTTGGGAACGGGACGGAGGCGGTGGCTGCGGGGCTGGCCGGCCTCAACGGCTTCCCAGAGGCTCTGATCAACTGCACCAGGGAGAGGCCTGTGCTCTGCCTGCTGCTGATGCTGGGGACCCTCTGGATGGGCTACACCCTCTATCAGTTTAAAAGGAGGTATGGATGGGCTACACCCTCGACCAGTTTAAAAGGAGGTATGGATGGGCTACACCCTCTACCAGTTTAAAAGGAGGTATGGATGGGCTACACCCTCTACCAGTTTAAAAGGAGGTATGGATGGGCTACACCCTCGACCAGTTTAAAAGGAGGTATGGATGGGCTACACCCTCTACCAGTTTAAAAGGAGGTATGGATGGGCTACACCAGGGTTCCCCAATTAGTTTTCCCCAAGGGCCGAATTATGTCTAGGGTACCGAGCCGAGGGCCACAACATTGCAGGGGGCGACGGCGGCGTTCCCGCTACTCCAGCGACTGCGACAGTTCAGATATCGTCGTTGTCGGGTGAAAATCTTGTATGTCCAAAACCGTTCGTTTTGAATTTATCATTTTTTTAATTATTTAAACTAGTGAAAACAGCCGATCTACAAGCACACAACGCCTCGCGGTGCGAGGCGTTGTGTGCTTGTAGATTTGCTGTTTTCACTACTTTTGTGCGACGGCCTTGTATGATTTGCGAAAGAACGTACAAATTTGGAGATACGAGATTTCCAGCCAACAACGACGATATACTAGTGTTGTTGCTGCTCTTATACCACCATTATTACTGGGGTTGGTGTGGGCCAGACAGTAGCCGCCTATTGGGGAACCCTGGGCTACACCCTCTACCAGTTTAAAAGGAGGTATGAGACGCATTCTGGGCAGAGACAGTCAACTAATCAAACTTTATTAAAGATGCAGTGCCATGATTTCCCCCCCTAAACATGATTATCAGGTATTATGATTATACTAGGAGGAAGTGTTTTTCCCAAAAAGTGTACAGAAAGAGTTAAAAATTTGTTTTTATGTGGCCACACCGCGACCGAGTATTTCCCGGTGAACCTAAGCGCAACGGTGGGGGCTTGGGTGTGTGGGGAACACGCACCACTGACTATTGCTGATGATGGAGAGAGGTTATATAGCTTAGCCTTTATGTATTGAGAATGAGAGGCACTCTTGCCAATTTAGTAAGAGACTCGTCGCCAATTGCAAGATATTTAAAAGTTATTTGGGGCCATCATGATAACCTTTTCTTCCCACAACTAGACTAAGGATTTATATTGTCTGTGTTATTGTTTACAACCACACTTATTCATGTGTGGCAAGATCGCGGTTCACTAGTTTTTAGTAGGCTATAGTGTAGGCTTAGAAGCCTTTTCAGAAGTTAATTTAATGTTTTCCAATTTCCATTTAATGATTTCCTTTATCCTCATATAATCTTGCGCTAATGCACGCAACTGTTTTTGCCATGTTTTAAGGCCGTGTATGCTTTTCAGAAGTTAATTTAATGTTCTCCAATCTCCATTTAACGGTTTCCTTTATCGCCATCTTCCGCAAATGCACGCAACTGTTTTCACCAGGTTTTAGGTCTTATTTTAGTTCTTTCGCATAAGCTCGCAACCCTCCTTGCCCATCGGCCCCCACCTTTGCGCTTAGGTTCACCGGGAAATACTCGGTCGCAGCCACACCCACCAGTTCATTAAGTATGCCTGGTTGTCATGGTGGGTGGTGACCCAGCTGAAGTTAGCCACACCCACAGTGTTGAGTGTATGGTAAAAGGGGAGGGGATGATTATATGATGTTATTGACTCACTGTTTTTGGATCGGCACTTTTGACCCACAAGGTGTCAGCCTCCAGGAAGAAACCCCAAATACTAAGGGAATACATAATTGCTCATAACCACACCAGGGGGTCTAATGAAGTACTGTCAACCTCATAGACAAATGAAAACCAGAAAAGGTACAAAACTATGGCACCACTTCTTTGAGGACACTTGGTCCATAGCAACATAAAAATAACAAACAATACAAAGACAAACAAAGGCGGACATAGTCCGCATGAAAATCATAAATGCATATACAGACTTAAGCCTCGATCAGAGTCGGCTCCGCGGTGGTGTAGTCTTTTTGAGTCATGAAACTACAACGTTACGTCATTCCTCTCGGTGAAGAGCTTTCCACTCTTCACCCCGTTCACTGATTGGTTGACCTGGACCAGTCAGTCACGGTGAATAGGACTCCACCATGACTGACTATGATGGCCTTCACTTATTTTCTGACTTGAGGTGGAAAGCTTTCCACCTCAAATTTGCGGTGGATAGCTCTTCACCCTGCACTCTGATCGAGGCTTAACACACCAATGGTTGCACAGTTTAGAGACAAACCTGACTGAACTCAATAAAGTGTTAGTCAGAATTAAAATGACACTGTTGGCATAATCAGAAAGCCCACACATACATTTGTACATAAGGTTCCGCAACACAGCGGAGCAGGTGGGCGCACCGATCAAGACAAACATTTGGCTTTCACTGCTGCATCCTGGTACTTTAAGCAGCAGTCTCATGGCATCGTTATAAGCAACATTGAGTTTTGGCTTACTGCTCTTTCTGTAGCGCCGCCACAAGTGGGCAGTATACATAGGTGTGCAGAAAGCTTTGAACAGTGTGGACTTCACAGAAGCTGAACACATGCTAAACTTACGAACAATCATGTTAGCTTGTGCATGTAACATTCTACATTGCCTGTAGATTATGTCCCTATCATTAAATATGTTGAGACTATAGAAATAGAAATACTTGAAATAAAAAAATTAAAAAAATCAGATGGTGTTGTAGGAGTCTTAATCACAGGAAAATGTAATGGTTTTTTTATGTTTTATTTAGTAAGGTTTTATAGCCATAAATCATAAATCATGCTCTAATTTACATATGGGGGATATTATTCACAATAATAACATATGTACATGTTCTAGACATTCTAATGATCACCAAAAAAAATAGTACAGGCATTTTACGTTTTTGTGAGGAATAGCTTCCATGAAAAAGTGAGATGTTGTTTGTCAAAACTCTGGAATGTCAGCAGGTGTGGCGGGTGTGAATGTCAGCCTCTGTGGGGGGTATTTATATGCAAATATTGTGGCCAATGGCATTGTAATACTAAACAATAGAATCCAATGGTGATGTTTAGGTGGTAGGGGGAGCTAAAATAAAATGATTTAAACCTTTTTTTGGATAAAATACAAACGTTGTAATATTACAACAGTGGGCTCTAGAGGGTTAAGGCCGGGCAGAAACCTTTCTCCATATTTAAACTTTAGATGTTCCCCCCCTCCCACCCCCCCCCCCCCCACAGATTCATGCCTATTACTTTGTCAGACAAGAGTGTCACACAGAAGTAGTGAAAATGGCCGTGTGAAAAGAAAAACATCAAAAGTTGAACTTGTAGATCAGTAGATGTGGTTTCCACCGGACAGCAACAATATTATATACTGTGTTGCACGCCAGTGTCACGCATCGACAATAGACAATCTACAAGCTCATAATGTCATAATTTCCCTGTGAAGCAATGTTGTTGATCTTGTAGATCTGCTTTTTTCGGTGGGTGACACGGCATACAACCAAGTATGAATCAGGCATTAGTTAAAACATTTAGTCTAATGTTTTTGACATAAAAGAAGGACAGAGATTAGATGACAAGGGATTAGATTAGATGATATCTTGATGAGATGGGAAGAGATGAGATCAGGCGAGATAACCAACATTATACTGAAGTAAAACAGACAAGTTGCTACAATTCAGACTAAAATCTAATTTAAATAGCTCTGGTAATTTATAGCCATAATATCCCAGACATTCTTGATTTTGGCCCTATTAATATCTTATGATCTAACTATAACATACTGTACACATTAACCTCTTATAGTGATTATGAGAAATCGGATAGATCTGCCACTCATTTTACTTTAAACATCGTGTCAGAAGAAGAGCACGCAACAAGATGTGCACACTGCGTTTTTCTTGAGTATTAAAACATTTGTCTCAGACATGAAACATTTCAGTGTTGTGACCATCCCCACGTAGGACATTTGTAGATTAATCGGTCATTAATTATGTCCGTTTGTCTCTCTATATCTGTCAGCTCCGTCTTGTCAAGTATACCTCATCAAAATGTTTTAAGTAGTAAGTAGTAAGTAGTAAGTCAACGTTTTATAGATAATTAATCCCATTACAGATTCATTACCGCCATCAAATCCAGTGCACGGCACATGAATCACTCAGCGACTTTTAAATCTATTTTGGACTGGGTCGCCACCGACTGCCAGCAAGCCAGAAATAAAGCTGCCCGTAAATCCTTTTACTTTGCAGATTCTGTTTCGGTCAGGCTCATATGAAGAGCTCTGTTGTTGTTGCTGACTATTCCTGGGGTTTGAAAAGCATTAATATACAACACTAGGCCATTGCTCCCTGTAATCAAATCAAGCTCGAGGCTCGATTCAATTGTGCATAAGCTGAGCTGGACTGAGGTACTTCAGCAGTGTCAGTATTGCAGTCATTGTCTTTGTCCTGTTCACATTAATTGTGTTTCTCTTTTGTCTCTTCTTTCCCCCGCTTGCATTTAATTCTGCGCCGTCTCCTCTCTCTCTCCTTTGTTGCTCCTCTCTCTGTCCCTTTCTAAACCTCCTCTCTCTCTCTCTCTCTCTCTCTCTCTCTCTCTCTCTCTCTCTCTCTCTCTCTCTCTCTCTGTCTCTGTCTCTCTCTCTCTCAGTCCGTTCCTGCATGCCAAAGTGCGGGAGGTGCTGTCAGACTGTGCTCTTCCCATCTCAGTCCTCATGTTCTCCTTCATCGGCTCCTACCTGTTCAACGACATTGAGCGTCAGTACCATTTAATGTCTGTTGAAATGTACACTGTTGACCGTTTCCACACTGTTAGGGTTTGGGGGAGGGGGGGGGCGGGGTAGATTTCAGGCTTTTATCTCATTCGTCTATACTTTATTGTGAAACTGTCCTTCTGTATGAATTACTAATTAATTGAATGTGGCATTCTGAATTCCCATAGAATGTTTTCATATTGCGTCATCTAAGAACTGTGTTCCAAACATAAACAAATGATCTCAGCGGTTTGACTCATATGGATATGAAGAAACAGCTGATAGTGAGAATACGCTGTTGTTACTGTTGCCGAATTAGTTACATTTTCACCAGAAACAGACTGTATCAAATATTAGTGACTGACTATCATAAACCATACAGAGCCACCTCCCCGACAATAGGGCAAAGACCGTTTGTTTATTTTTGGACCACAATGCTTATATAGATTTATATAGATTTTAAGATGACTCCATCTATGACTCCATAGAGAAATGACTTCCGCGAACCGGGGGATGAGCGAGTGACGTCATGACTTTGTTACTCCATACGGCGTAACAAATCGTTTATGTCATAACTAAGATGTTTGTTCTCAACGTTAAATGGTGCATTTATATAGCGCTTTTATCCAAAGCGCTTTACAGAGATTGTGCATTACATTCACCCATTCATACACCGGTGGCGGAGGAAACCATGCAAGGCACCAACCTGCTCACTGGGAGCAATTAGGGGTTCAGAGTCTTGCCCAAGGAGACAAGGACCCTTCGACATTAACTCAGGGGGAGCCCGGATTCGAACTGGGAACCCTTCGGGAACCCTTCGTGCTCTAATAACGGTTTCTCTACCCCTGAGCTATGCCGCTATGCCGTTAACATTTGTGATCGATTGAATCCTTTTTTTAACAGTTTGAAAAAAGTACAGAGGTATGACGCTATAAGGATAACACAAAAAGCCCTGACGGCGTGTTTCCATTGTGGTCTTATGTATTCAATTCATCAAGACACTATACAAGACATCATCAATACTAGTAGCAAGCAATACAAGTATATTTACAGAAAAACAGTGGGGCCGTCCAGGTGCAAATTGCAAGGTGCTCCTTCATGGCGGTTTTGAAGGAGGGTGATGGCAGGTGATGGAGCATATTCCACATTTTGGTGTCATAATAGCAGAATGATTCATCCCCATGTTTGTGCCGAGATCTGTCTGAGATGAGTGGAACTCCCTCTGGCGTTGTGCCCGTGGGCATCTCTCACTCCTTTGAAGTCATTTTAAAGTTACATGGGCACTGCTGTTCCCAGGGGCGTCACAAGGGGGGGGGGAAGTGGGACTGAGTTACTAGGGCCCAAGGTGAAGGGGTCTGGAATTATTTTACACTTTAGCTATTGAAAAATAGCAGATATACAAGCTCGCAGCGCGGCACCGAGTGCCGCCCTGCGAGCTCGTAGATCTGCAATTTTTGAAAAGTCCTGAAAATGTGTGCAAATCTTTGAATATATGTATTTTTTTAAGCGAACATTTTTAACTCACATTTTGCTTCTGGGGGGGTCCCTGGAACTAAATATTTTGAGATGGTCATCCGTGGCCAAATACATATAATTTTTCACATGAAAGAGTTTGAGCACCACTGACATAGAAACATAGGTTTTTCAAAAAACCTTAGAACGATTTGAAATATTCAAAGACACACATTGCACACATTTTCAAGATTTTTCAAAGATCGCAGATCTACAAGCTTGCAGCCGTGCTGTGAGCTTGTATATCTGTCATTTTTCAATAGTTAAAGCCCAAAATAATGCGTAATAATAATGCGTTCCCAGTCTAAATGAATCCTTGTACCCAGGGCCCAGAATTTGGTGCGACACCCCTGTGGGCATTTCTCACTCCTTTGAAGTCATTTGAAAGGTACATGGTCACTGCTGGTCCCTTGGGTATCTTGCTCTTCATCCCCTTTCTTTCTCTTTTTTCCTTCCACCAGTTCCAAAGTTCAAAGTCCACGACCGTCCCATCTTCAAGGTGGCTCCCTTTGAGCGTCTGTCGGCCATGAACGTGCTCAGTGCCATGGGCCTGGGCTTCCTGCTCGCCCTCCTCATCTTCATCGACCAGAACATCGTGGTGTCGCTCACCAACGCACCAGAGAACAGGTAGGGATGGCAATTGCCACCCCCTAGTGCAGGGGTCTTCAACGTTTTCAGGCTAAGGACCCCTTAGCAAAGAGAGAGATGAAGCAGGGAACCCCTCTATATATTGTATAAATGTGTGGACATTCTCATCGATTGCATAGATAGATTCATAGACTTTGACAGGTAACCACTTAAAATCTTAAATTGTCGATTATTAGTAAACAATAACAATGTTTGAAATAACTGATCTCAATATGGATCCATATTATACGTTTTGCAATAGCCTAATCTTTTATCTTAATTTTTTTGCAATTAATCAATCAGACTTTTTATGGAAATAAATATGGATATTGAATATTGAAACACATCAGTCATATACAGTATATGCATTATATTCCATGCGATAGGCGAAAGTGATACATTATCGTTCATTGCATGTAATGATGCAATCATAAAGAGATATACATTTTTACTATTAAAGATCGCTCTTTTGCTTAACGGCCAGGCTACACCAAGCCGTTTTCCGCGCGTCAGTGCGTATGCGTGCATATATACTGGTGTGCGCCTATGTGCGTTTTGGATAGATCCAATGTATATCAATTCAGCCGGCTACACCAGGCTCACGGATAGCGCGAACCACGGATACGCAAGCTGTAAAAATAGGATCGGTACTATTTTTTATGCATTTTGTACACAAACTATCTGGTCTCCCGCACATATACTCCCTCCTTGGTGTAGCCAGGGGCTTTTCGCACACGCACAGACAGTGCACGCATATGCGCGCGTTTTCTGGTGTAGTCAAATCAATTTCTCCGTTTAGCTTTTTATTGGATGACATACCACCAGCTGTACCTCGTTGGGGTATTAAAACTGGTATGTTGCACTGGGTACAACTGTAACAAAGTATAACAATTGGCGTACAATGGTGACTCCATGGGTCGATAAAATAATACAAATAAAAATAAGAAGATACTGTAGATAGATAAACAGATATGATACTTGATATGATGGATGGATGGATGGATGGATGGATGGATGGATGGATGGATGGATGGATGGATGGATTGCAATTTACAATTTAGGCATTTAGCAGAAGCTTTTAATCCAAAGCGACCTACAATAAGCAGGTAATACTGTACATCAATATAATAAGCAAGATAATATGTCAGTACATCAACAACAATACAACAAGGCATAGGAATATCAATCTAGAAAAACAATAACATAGGTAGACCACGCACCTAATCAGTAAAAACTTTTCTAAAACCTAAAAATGCTATCTAGCTTCATGTATGGTCATTGAGGGAAGGGGAGTGTTACAGCAGTGCTGTGGGTTTAGGTGGAGTCTGAAGAGGTGAGTCTTCAGTCCACGGCAGAAGCGAGGGAGTGAGTCTGTAGTTCTAAGTGCGACAGGGAGTTGATGCTACGGTTTGGGGGCGAGGAGGGCAAATTGTTTAGGACGAGTGGATTTTTGTCCTGGGGTTTTTAGCAAGGGTTCTGTCAGCATCCCTGTGTTTGCTGATCTGAGTGAACGGGTGGGGTTGTAGGGGTTGATCAGGTTTTGAAGGTATGGAGGAGCCGTACCGTTGGCTGCTTTGAAGGTCAGCATCAGTGTTTTGTATTCAGTGCGGGCCACAACCGGGAGCCAGTGGAGGGAGTGGAGAAGGGGGGAGACATGTGAGAATTTGGGCTGGTTGTAGACCAGTCGTGCCGCGGCATTTTGGATCAGTTGGAG
The DNA here is from genome assembly GCF_963921795.1 of Nannobrachium achirus. Lineage (NCBI taxonomy): Eukaryota > Metazoa > Chordata > Actinopteri > Myctophiformes > Myctophidae > Nannobrachium > Nannobrachium achirus. The sequence continues at coordinate 48,129,832 of NC_137827.1, read as the reverse complement.
AGGCTTAAAGGGATATTTCACTAACCCTAACCCTAACCCTCCCCATACACACCCATTGTAACTTCAAACTCCATTTTAACCATGATAGATTCATTAAAAACACCTGTTATTTTTTTCTGGTGACTCATACTACCCTCCTAATATGTGAGCAGGCCGTGTTTTTTCAATAACTTTTTTCGTTTATTTTTAATAATTCTTTTGGAAATGGAAAAGATTTAAATATTATTAAAAATAAATGAAAAAAGTTATCGAAAAAACACAGCCTGCTCATGTATTAGGAGAGTAGTATGAGTCACCAGAAAAAAATAACGGGTGTTTTTAATGAATCTATCATGGTTAAAATGGAGTTTGAAATTACAATGGGTGTGTATGGGGAGAGGCCCTGGGCCTGGAGGGCCTGGTAACATTTACATCAAATATCTAAATATTGAATCAAGCAAATTAAAAACTGTTCAGGGTGTTCATAAAAGCCTGATTAGACGATAAAATTACCAAAAGTTTTTTTGAAAGTGGAATATCCCTTTAAGTGCACATGCCGGGAGGCCAGTGAGGAGAGAGTTACGGATAGATGGATATACTGTATGGATAGATAGATAGATGTTCTATGCATTTCGGTGAAAAAATAGAGGGCCGCCCACCCCACATTTCTTCGTGCGCACCCCCTAGTACTACTGGCTGTGTCCGTCACTGCTTGCCACTGTGCGATTAGTAGAAGACGACATTAAGGACGGTAGTCAATATGACAGATGAACTGAATCATGACAGATGAGCTGAATCATGACAGATTAATCGCACTTTATGCATTATTATCTTTTGCACTGTTTTTAGTCTAGACTATGAAGTACCTTTTTATTACTGAGGATGGTAGGATATATTTAGGATGTATGTTTCCAATGGATTATTTTCTAGAAAAAAAAAATACCTTTCTCGTCCATAGGTCCTTAACTTGAATAAAATTACTGAGGAACTAACAAACAAACATTTGAAGGGTCCCTTTCAAGCCCTTCTAACATTTCACTCCCAGAGCATCTTTTGTCATCTCCTACCAACAAATTAATAGATGTATAATAGATGTTTATTGTCACAGTCAAATTTATGACTTCATGTCACATTCTGAGCGTAATGTCATGAGCAAGTCAGGAGAAAAGAAGGCGAACACAGGACTAGAGGCAGAGACAAGGCAGTTCAAATGCAAGGTGGATTATTGACGCACAAGGAAAACACTGGGAAATCAAGCTGCAGGAATATACATGAGGAGCCAAGAACAAACAGTGGTTGATACACTCACAACCGACTGACAAAGAACAGATAACTCAGGGGAGTATAAATAGACAATGATTGACAGGACACAGGTGAACGCGATAGACAAAACCGGCAACTGCATGAAAGGAAAAACATGAAAAAAACGGAACATGACATCCAAACAAAACACAGCTGTAAAGTAAAGCCTATCTACAGCACCAATCAAATGTCACTATAAAACAAAACAAGGCAGACAGATCATGAACCTTAATGTGACTGCGTGGACCACCAACAAACACTGCATCACTTTGATGCTTCCAGTCGTTCAAAGTACTATGTGTGCTTAAAAGTACACACCAGCCTGCTATACGCTACGTTCAATGGATAGGTTTTGTCACTCCGCTTCTCACTCTGGCCAGGCTCCTATTCCCAACATAGATAACAAGTGAAAACCACTCGTGGCATTCTGATTGGTCTCTGTGGTGCGGGCCGCAAACAAATACACCCGTGTGATTGGCTGATGACGTCTGATTAGTTGGAACAACATCCAAACAAAAGCAATTTCACCGTACGTAACAGGTGACGTTCGGAAATACGAGTCAAATGGAGGCTTTCCACAAGTTGCCAGAGTGAGAAGCGAAGTGACAAAACCAATCCACTGAACGTAGCGTAGCAGGCTGGTACCCAGGCTAGAAAACGGACAAAATTGTGTACAGGTTACACAGTAAAATCCTTCATTTAACTTGGAGTTAAAAGAACACTGAGGATATTACCGTGCAGTTTTGTGCGTGCAGTTGTGCGTGCGTGCGTGCGTGCGTGCGTGCGTGCGTGCGTGCGGTGAAGAAAGGAAAGGCAGGATGTGAGAGTGTGGGGATGGAGGAGTCTATTCTGGTCATGTTGAAGCCAATGTTCACCCTATAGGAAAGCGTTGGCCTTTGTGTGTTTGTGCCTGCGTGTATGTGTGTGAGTGAAAAAAAGGTTTTGAGAACCAACTGCGGCTGCTATTCCATCCTCTCCCTCCTCTGCCGCCCCCCCTGCAGGTTGCTGAAGGGTACTGCGTACCACTGGGACCTGATGCTCTCGGGTCTCATCAACATCCTGATGTCGGTGCTGGGGCTGCCCTGGATGCACGCCGCCTTCCCCCACTCCACCCTGCACGTGCGGCAGCTGGCCTTCGTGGAGCAGCGGGTGGAGGGCGGCCACCTCTACGAGACGTGAGTTGTCCAATGAAATTAAGACCTGGGACCCATTATTAATCCCATTTAGAACGGGTACACATTGTTGTGTATTATTTTTATGTTTTAACTATTGAAAAATAGCAGATATACAAGCTCACAGCGCGGCACCGAGTGCCGCGCTGCAAGCTTGTAGATCTGCTATTTTTGAAAAATCGTGAAAATAAGAATTTTGACCCGATTCTATAAGTGTCTTTTGAATCCTTCTAAGATTTTTTTGAAAAACCTATGTTTCTATATGTCAGCAATCTGGCTTAGCCATCGTCAAAGAAAAGGTCCTTTTCACTTAACTGGAGCTCAGTTAGTCTGTTCTTGAGAGACTACTATGTCAGTGGTTCTCAAACCTTTTCATGTGAAGGACCCCCAAAATGATATGTATTTGGCCACGGACCCCCATCTCAAAATATTTAGTTCCAGGGACCACCCAGAAGCAAAATTTGAGTTACAAACGTTCGCTTTGAAAATACATATATTCAAAGATTTGCACATATTTTCACGACTTTTTCAAAAATAGCAGATCTACAAGCTCGCAGCGCGGCACTCGGTGCCGCGCTGTGAGCTTGTATATCTGCTATTTTTCACTGGTTAAAGCATTCAATAATTCTAGGCCTAAATGGGTTAAGCATTATTACTTTTAACCATCATTTTATGCTTTAACTATTGAAAAATAGCAGATATACAAACAAAAAAAAAACAGAAGAGGCTATTGGAGAACCTGATTTGGACAGGGACACACGATCTGAAGCAGGACAATGTCACTATGACAGAAAGAGACAAGATGGGTCTGTTCCAAACCAAATACTCTGTTGCCACACTCATATTTTTGACCCGATTCTATAAATATTTCAGGTTTCTAACAGGTTTCTGAAAAAAAAAACCTATGTTTCTATGTCAGTGGTGCTCAAACTTTTTCATGTCAAGGACCCTCAAAATGATATGTATTTGGCCATGGACCCCCATCTCGAAATATTTAGTTCCAGCAGGGAACCACCCCAGAAGCAAAATGTACGAATGTTCGCCTTAAAAATACATATATTGAAGGATTTGCACGACCTTTCACCACTTTTCAAAAATAGCAGATCTACAAGCTCACAGAGCGGGCTGTGAGCTTTTATATCTGCTATTTTTCAATAGCTAACGTCTTAATGGGTTATATAGCCCAACAAGCCCAACAAGCTCGCCGCGCTGTGAGCTTGTAGATCTGCTTTCTTTTTTTTTCAATAGTTAAAGCATTCCATAATGATACACAATAATGTGTACCCGTTCTAAATATAACACATGGGGAAAAAACACGTGGCAACCTAAATAAGACACATAAACAAGTACGTACTACAGTATAAGCACACAAACAATAAAAATCAGGATGGCAGTTCAAAGTAGCAGTGTAAGTTCAGGTAAACCCAGGCAGGACCCTGCTGAGGCAACAACGCAGCAGCAAATTATGAAAGCAGCAGCAGTTCAAAGTGCCAGTGCAAGTGGGCGTGAAATACACAACAATTACTACATTTGTAGTTAAGTCACACAAGAAGCAACACATTATCTCTCCTCCCATCGGCATTTAAAGCCTGGATAGAAACAGGCACAAATGAGAATTTATACCTGTTTTTGGTGGCCCACGGAGCAAAGGCCAGAAGGAAAGCAGCTTGTACTCAGAGCTGAGAGGATGAGTGTTGTCCATACGAATGAACTTGGCTTTCTTAAAGCACCTGTTTTTGGAAGATGTGATCCAGGCTATTAAAATGTACTCCAGCTATCTTTGAAGCAGTTCTCACAATCCTCCCAAGGTGGCTTTATTGGCATGAGAAAACATACGTTTACATTGCCAAAGCAGAAGTGCACACAATACAATACAATACAATCAGAACAAAATATGTACAGGTGAAAAGAGTGTAACCGTTTTCATGCATCAAGGTTACGTGTAGGCAAAGCAGGGATATATACAATGTTTTTTTTAAGGTGGTTGGATTCCATTTGATATCATTCTCCTATCGCAGCAGCTCACAAATCTTTACTTCACCCAGCAGGTATGGGAGTTTTTCATCATTGGTCATGCTTTCAAATTCTTTTTGCATGGTTATGATCTGTGGGAAGTATGTGTCTCTGATGTCTTGGTACAGTGGACAGGTGGTTAAGAAGTGTAGCTCAGTTTCCACTTCATTTTGTGTGCAGTTGGTGCAAAGTCTGTTTTCTCTAGGGAGCCAGGTATGTCTATGACGTCCTTTCTCGATTGTAAGACTGTGCTCACTGAGTCTGTACCTAGTCAAGATTTTTCTTTGATTTGGGTCGGTCACCTTGCTCAGGTATTCTGCCATAGTGTATTCTCTGTTTAGGGCCAAATAGCATTCTAGTTTGCTCTGCTTTTGGGTTGCTTCTCTCCAATGTGTCAGGCAGCTTTCTTTCTGCTGTTTTATAATTTGGTTTAGTCCAGTGAATTGTCTGTCCGGTGGCTCTGCTTGTGTACGGAGTTCCCGGGCCAGTTGGCTGAGGGGGCATCTCTCTAGAGTTTCTCTGTGTGTGAGTGCCTTGTTATGAAGTGCATCTGGGTCACTTTCTATTAAGTGGTTATGAAACGTGAATAGTCTCTTTTTTATTTTGATTCTGAGAGGGTATCGTCCTAATTCTGCCCTGCATGCATTATTTGGTGTTTTCCGCTGGATTCTGAGAATTGATTTGCAGAATTCTGTGTGCAGGGTCTCTATTTGGTGTTTGTTCCCATCTTGTCCCTCTGCCCTTTCTCCTCCTCCCCCAAGGGCAAGCACATCACATGTGCTTTAACTGTGTGTCCGGGGCCTGGGAGACCCGCGTGCGTCTTTTGAGACCACCCACGGGCGCACTGTGATCTTGTACATCTGCTAAGAGTTTTCTGAAAAAAATAAACGTATGTTGCTCTACAGTATATTCCTACAATTTAAAATGATACAGAGATGCTGCTGGTGACATTGTGATGGGCATAAAATGGATCTCCTTATATGGGCATAAAATGGATTGTTGCGACCGTCAGGGAGCAGTTTACTATGAAAACCTCCACCGGCCGTCCGTCCGTCGGTCGGTCACACGTCACACGTCACACCTTTGCCCTGCTCATATAGATACGATGACATCACAGAGTCCACAGCTGATGATGTGGCGTGATGTCATACAATGCACCATGCCCAAATTTGGAGATCATGTGTGGCAAAATATCAACAAACGAGTGAAAGGCCTTTATCCAAATTTGGAGATCATGTGTGGCAAAATATCAACAAACGAGTGAAAGGCCTTCATCAAGTAACCATAGCAACTAAAAATCAACAAATTGTGCAAAGTGAAATATCTTTATCTGGTAACCATAGAAACCAAAATAATCAACAAATATGAGTATTTGTCCCCTTGTAGTATAGATAGATGTGGGAATGGCTGACACAGAACTCCATATTTGGACATAGAAGTGACAGACAGATGATATCTCCATATATGGGCATAAAAGGGCATGGCTGATGGCTGAGGACTGTGTGATGTCATCATATCTCCATATATGGAGACATAAGTTGCTCATGCCCAAATATGGGCTGGTGAGGTCAGACTTAGTGTGATGCGTAGGTTATCTCCATATATGGAGATTCAACTTCAATGAGTATATAAGACCGGCATTATCTACCGACAGCTGCTATAAGCCAACCCTGGCGATAAGGTCTGAGTCGAAGAAATGCTTCTTTCCTGGCAAGAATTGCCCCTTTATACTGTAGGGCTCGTTTGTGTATTGTATGACATCACGCCACATCATCGGCTGAGGACTGTGTGATGTCATCATATCTCCATATATGGAGACATAAGTTGCTCATGCCCAAATATGGGCTGGTGAGGTCAGACTTAGTGTGATGCGTAGGTGCGTAGGTTATCTCCATATATGGAGATTCAACTTCAATGAGTAACCATGGCAAACTGTCAACTGCCCGTATGTCTTGATAATTGGTAAAACAAACTTTTGGCCTATTTGTGGAGATAAGCGACCAACGGTCGCTTATCTCCCGATTAGGGAGTCTTACTGGTTATATCGCCCTGTCACACATGCCTTACATGGCATTAGCCTTGGATCACCAACAAACCAAGAAGCCAGATAATATTAATTCAAAAACAACCAAGTATATCAACTAACTACGATGTACTCACTGACTGATGGATTCCGTTCAAGCCAAGGGCGAGGTCGCGCCACAGTGATGTGGACATCAGGGGTGTGGACATCAGGGATCTCCATATATGGGCATAAAAGGGATTTGTTCCCCTGGCATCACAGGGATCTCCATATCTCCATATATGGGCATAAAAGGGATTTGTTCCCCCTGGCATCACAGGGATCTCTCTAACAGGGCATCAGTAATATTGATGACATCAGGAATCTCCATATATGGGCATAAAAGGGATTCTGTTAGTGTGACATCACAGTGAAGCCAGAGCGTGATGTCAGAGTCCTAGTTGTCATGGTTATTACATCCGTGTCATGGACTCCATATATGGTTATATCCATCTCCATATAAGGCTGGAGCTGACCGACACATCTACGTCTGACATCACATAATCCATATAAGGTACGCACTCATCACCAGGATGACCAGCTCAGCGGAACGGTATAAGACTATCTCCTCTCTTCTAGACTCTACCTTCAAAGACCTTCGACCTTCATGAGACCATCACGCTCAAGCATACTTCAAACTCCAATTCCGATTTGAACTAAGGTATCTGGCCTTACAGCCCACATACCTCTGCACCATATACAACTCATACCCATGGACCTCTATGGAGATCTCAACACGCCACTAAGCCCTGGATGCCCATATATGGATATGCCCATATATGGAGATACCCATCTCAACACTAAACCTCACTACCCATATATGGAGATGTCTATATGTGGAGATGCCCATTTATGGAGATGCCCATATGCAGATTCCAGATCGGATATGACTGACTTGTCATCATGACATCACCAAGAACTACTTAACCACCCTGACTCATCATCATGACATCACCAAGAATGACTCAGCTACTGAGGGTATAAAAGCAGTCCGCATTCCCATGTAAGATTCAGACTCAACCATCGCACTCAAGAATCGCCAGCTAGACTTCAAGACTATCCACGGATCTTCGAAGACTCTCCAGCCTCAACCAGATCGTATTCAGTTCCCAAGATATTTGGCCTTACAACCCAGATATCTTTGTACCACACAAACCTTTGACTACCTTAACCATATCGTTAGATATCCCAGTTTAAGTCTAGTCGGACACCACTGTGGTGGGTCCTGGTTCCAACCGTTGAATAAACAGTCCTTATTGAGTAGTAATTAACATTCCAGGGCATCTGACCTTACAGCCCCGATACCGCTACAAGCTTCCTAATAGACCACCTTCCATATCCCAGTTAACAGTTCCTTTAGTAGTATTTTACAATGGCGGAACGGGATGCAGTAGTGGTAATGCAGCAGAAGTTGGACAGGAGCTGCTGGGTGTGCTTTGCCACAGACGAGGATGACGGCACAGCAGAGTGGGTACACCCCTGCCGCTGTCGTGGCTCCATTAAGTGGGTCCACCAGAGGTGCCTACAGTACTGGGTGGACGAGAAGCAGCTTGGCGACGATACGGCACATGTGGCCTGCCAACAGTGCAATGCAGAGTACCTCATCGACTTACCCAAACTGGGTCCTGCTGTGGCGTATGTCCTGGACCTGATTGACCTTTTTTTACATTTTTTGAATCTCATCGTCATTGTGGCGGGGATCATCTTCGGATCATTCTACGCATTCTACTGGACTGCTATGAGCTATGGAACCTTCACTGTCATGCAGGTGGTGGGCCACGCGGAGGGTTTGGATGTAATATGCAATGCAAACCCCTTGTTACGGCTCATTGGCCTTCCCACCATCCCCGTTATGCTGATTCTAGGCAATATGATCCGCTGGGAAGACTATGTGCTGCAGATCCTCAATAGCATCTTCCCAGGGCTTGACCGTCCAGTTCCTCGCATCCCGGCAGAGGTCAGAGGAGTTCTGGAAATCTGTTTGGAAAATGTGTTCTGCAGTGTCCTGTGCGGCGCGCTCGCTCTTCCCACCATTTCCACCATCGTGGGCAAGCTCATGTTCAGTAGTGTCAACTCTAACCTGAAGAGGACCATCCTGGGAGGCATCGCCTTTGTGGCCATAAAGGGTGCAGTAAATGTGTATCTCAAACAGCAGAAGTACCTCCGGAAAGCCCACCGCAAAATCCTCAACTTCCCTGTGCCGGAGGAGGAATGAAAGACGGCCTCTCAGTGCATAGCAGTGAGCTTGGTTTACTGGTGCCACTAAAAATTAATTTTCTATTCCTTTTTCCAATAGATCAGGGGTCGGTAACCCAAAATGTTGAAAGAGCCATATTGGACCAAAAAAAACCAAAACAAATCTGTCTGGAGCCGCAAAAAATTATAAAAGCCTTATATATCGTCGTTGTTGGGTAGAAACCTTGTATGTCCAAAACTTCGTTTTGTATTTATCGTTTACAAAAATGAACTAAACTAGTGAAAACAGCCGATCTACAAGCACACAACGCCTCACGGTGCGAGGCGTTGTGTGCTTGTAGATCTGCTGTTTTCACTACCTTTGTGCATCAGTCTTGTATGATGAAGCAGGGCTTTAGGCCTACTTTGCAAAAAAAAAAAAAAAAAATACAAATTTGAAACTTGGAGATACAAGGTTTCTGCCCGACAGTGACGATAAAAAAATCGTTGAAACAAAAAATACATTTTTTCCCCCCCATCTTTTTCCATTTTCATACATTTTTGAAAAAGCTCCAGGGAGCCACTAGGGTGGCGCTAAAGAGCCGCATGCGGCTCTAGAGCCGCGGGTTGCTGACTAGAGATGCAATTTATGGCTCTTTGAAGTGAGCCAGAGCCATGGCTCTGGCTCACTTCAAAGAGCCGTTCAAAAGAATGGCTCATTTGGCTCTTTTGGCTCATTGCATATTTATATATTTTTATTGAAACATGAATCCACAAGGTGGCACGGTCTGGCACCACATTCCTCTGCTGGCAGTTGAGATCACAATTTTGTATTTACCCTTTTTATAAAACATGTGTGTGTAAATTAAGCTACCTTGACTAATGTTATTCATGCAACACCTTAAAAAAACCAAGCAGGCAACCATGAACTCGCTCCTCCCTAGCGGCGTATATAGCCAGGATTTACCAACTGCCCAGTAAGCATTTTGAGGTGTATTAGTTGCCTAATAGTCGTGTTTTTATCTTCTACACCACGCGTTGAAAATCAGTGTTGTAAAGGTCTAGATTTGATATTTTTGACTAGTTGTTTAGTCGGCTATATTTACACGGGTTGCTACATATACCACTATTAGTCGGATACAAAAAGTCTACATTTCGCCGTTAGCGGCCGTCGAAAGTAGTGAAAAGTAGGACGACGGTGGGATTCGATCCACTAATCTCTGACACTCAAGTCGGCGACGCTATCCACTCAGCCATCAACGCTGATATGATAGTATAGACTTTCTGGCCATATTAAAAGGTGACATTGCCCACCTGTGTTCATTTTAGTGTAGTGCACATTGTTGAGGAAACTAAATGTTAGCGTGTGTGTGTGTGTGTGTGTGTGTGTGTGTGTGTGTGTGTGTGTGTGTGTGTGTGTGTGTGTGTGTGTGTGTGTGTGTGTGTGTGTGTGTGTGTGTGTGTGTGTGTGTGTGTGTGTGTGCGCGCGTGTGCGTGTGTGCGTGTGTGTGTGTGTACGCCCCGGACTCATTTTTGAAGCTTGTGATTGGCTGAACCGGACGTAGGGAGCGCTCCGTTGTAGTCACTTGGACCGCGCGAGGTGCACCAAAACCCAATTATCATGGCGTTTATCGTGCGCTTACCCAGGCCGTAAATATAACGATTGCATTCACCACGGCTTCGTAACTCGCGCGGCGCTCCGCCGGCCGCTTGCAATGTCGTGGACAATAACTGAAAACGAGCGCTCTTTGCCGTTTCCATCCATCTTTCCCAGTTGGATCCATAATCACGCGGCACTGCACTGTCTGACTGACAGACGAGGAGTTCATTTCATCGTATATTTTTGTTTTAAAGACTTTATATTGACATTGGTTTAAAAAAGGCGTTGAAAAGCCGGCTATACAACGACTACACCCAGACAAATAGCTTAATGATCGGATGGCTATTGGAATCATTTTACACCAATATTTCGAGATCAGTTCTGCAACGTGGAGTTGTTTTTTTAAAGAAATGTTTATTGAAATATGGATTAAATCTAATTGTCTAAATTCGGTGTAAATATAAACGTTGATACGGCGACTATAATTAGTTGGCTAAATCTCGGCTAGATCTAAACTATACTTAATAATGATCAACGGATATTATAATTATGTTAGTCCAATATTAGGAGATCAGTTAAGCACCTTACTGTTGTTTTTTTTAATAAATTGTTATCGAATCATGGAATAAATTGCAAAGTATATTTTCGGTGTGAATATAACCGGAATCTAGCCGGGTGAAATTAAGGCTAAAAAAAAACTAGTTGTGTAAAAAACGACTATTGCTCAGTGGGTGGCTAGGCCTGGCACAATGTGAGCTTGTACATCGGCTATTTTAAAATAGCAAAAATGTACAGGGACATAATACAGTCATTTGTCATGGAAGTGGACTTCCCAAGCAATATGGAGACGTTTTAATTATAGAAATCGCTTAATAATTGTCTAAGCTATGATCAAATCCAACTGTAGTGTCTTAATTTGCTTCCTAGATAGCTGCACATTGCCGCATCGCGGCGCCGCACCGCGTCGCGAGCCAATTCAGCCAAATGAACGGCTCCCTACTCCGCGAACCGGATCCCATCGTTCACTTCAAAGAGCCGTTCAAAAGATTCGATTCGTTCGCGAACGTTGCATCTCTATTGCTGACCCCCCACAATAGAATAGGTTTACAAAGATATTTACAGTAGCCTATTCCAATTTTGTACTTTGGCTGTATAAACTATAACTATAAATAGATTTCTGCCTACCATGACATGATAAAAATATTTACCAGTAAGACGCCTAAGGGCGAAAAGCAAGGTCGCGCCATGTCTTGGCCATCTGGCCAGTGATGTATATTAGGGATGGGATGATTTGAAAATTTCATATCACGATTATTGTGGCCAAAGAAATTTGGCCAGCAATTTACGATATTATTGCGAATCAAAATATCCCCAACATCGTTTGCCCAAAAATAGCATATCTACAAGCGTTGTGAGCTTGTGAGCTATTTTTTGCCAAAGAGATTTGTATAAGTATGTATAAGTACGTTTTACCAGTAGAGGGTCTAAATGTTACCGGATGCAGCTCGGCAAATAAAAGATGAATTGACCCCAGGGCCTGATGGAGGCCGATTTCACGATAAACAAAATCTCCATTATACGATTATCGTGAGTGTGTTTTATCGCGATAAACGATAATATCGCTTATCGTCCCATCCCTAATGTATATCGGACCAGTTACCCATATATGGAGATCCCTGACATCAGGGTTCTCCATATATGGGCAGAAAAGGGATTTGGTTCCCCAGGCATCACAGGGATCTCCATATATGGGCATAAAAGGGATTCGGTTCCCCTGACATCACAGTGATGTCAGAGCGGCAAACCCATAGACTGTAAAAAAAGCGTACACGGGCGGACGGACAGATACGGACATGATGTGCGGTTTCTCAGAGTAAACTGCGATCTTCGGTCGCAATTATACTATAACCAGTAAGACTCCCTAATCGGGAGATAAGCGACCGTTGGTCGCTTATCTCCACAAATATCACAACCTCCACCTCTCACGTCATACGGGCAGCCATAGTTACACCTGGAATGTTGAATCTCCATATATGGAGATAACCTACGCATCACACAAAGTCTGACCTCACCAGCCCATACTTGGGCATGGACGACTTATATCTCCATATACGGAGATGGCCATATATGGAGATACGATGACATCACAGAGTCCACAGCTGATGATGTGGCGTGATGTCATACAATACACATGCCAAACTTTGCACACACACTCCTTGCCTGCCAATCCACAACCTCCACCTCTCACGTCATACGGGCAGCCATAGTTACACCTGGAATGTTGAATCTCCATATATGGAGATAACCTACGCATCACACAAAGTCTGACCTCACCAGCCCATACTTGGGCATGGACGACTTATATCTCCATATACGGAGATGGCCATATATGGAGATACGATGACATCACAGAGTCCACAGCTGATGATGTGGCGTGATGTCATACAATACACAAACAAGCCCTATATAAAGGGGCAATTCTCACCAGGGAAGAGAGCATTCCCCACTAGCTGAGTATCTTAAGATGGTTGGATGTGATGATAAGCTATAAGCTTAGTTGATCCTGGCGATAAGGTCTGAGTCGAGGAATGCTCTCTTCCCTGGTGAGAATTGCCCCTTTATATAGGGCTTGTTTGTGTATTGTATGACATCACGCCACATCATCAGCTGTGGACTCTGTGATGTCGCCACATCATCAGCTGTGGACTCTGTGATGTCATCGTATGTGACGTGTGACGTGTGACGTGTGACCGACCGACGGACGGCCGGTGGAGGTTTTGATACTAAACTGCGACCTAACGGTCGCAATAATACAAATAATTATATTTTGAGAAATTGCAAATGGTTTTGCAAATCTTTGAATATATATATATATATATATATATATATATATAGGCCTATATATATATACTGTATATATATATATATATATATATATATATATATATATACATATATATATAGTTCCCTGGAACTAAATATTTTGAGATGGGGGTCCGTGGCCACATATACATATACATTTGGGGGTTCTTGACATTTTGAGAACCACTGACAACAGACATACAGTAGTTAAATTTTGCGACCGTTGGTCGCTTATCTCCACAAATAGGCCAAAAGTTTGTTTTACCAATTATCAAGACATACGGGCAGTTGACAGTTTGCCATGGTTACTCATTGAAGTTGAATCTCCATATATGGAGATAACCTACGCATCACACTAAGTCTGACCTCACCAGCCCATATTTGGGCATGAGCAACTTATGTCTCCATATATGGAGATATGATGACATCACACAGTCCTCAGCCGATGATGTGGCGTGATGTCATACAATACACAAACGAGCCCTACTGTATAAAGGGGCAATTCTTGCCAGGAAAGAAGCATTTCTTCGACTCAGACCTTATCGCCAGGGTTGGCTTATAGCAGCTGTCGGTAGATAATGCCGGTCTTATATAAGGGTCATTTGTGTACGGTGTGATGTCATACTGATGTCAGCAGTGTGATGTCATACTGATGTCAGCAGCAATGTCTCTATATATGGAGTTATATGTTGTTCGTGTCCAAATATGGGGCTTGTGAGGTCAGACTTAGTGAGATTCGTCGGTTATCTCCATATATGGAGGGATGTAGGGTAAAAAACATGGTTGCTATGGTAAACAGTTGGTTGCTAAGGTAAAAAAACATGGTTGCTATGGTAAACAGTTGGTTGCTAAGGTAAAAAAAAACATGGTTGCTATGGTAAACAGTTGGTTGCTAGGGTAAAAAAATGGTTGCTATGGTAAACAGTTGGTTGCTAGGGTAAAAAAACATGGTTGCTATGGTAAACAGTTGGTTGCTAGGGTAAACAGTTGGTTGCTAGGGTAAAACCATGGTTGCCAAGGTGGTTGCTAACGTACACTAACAGACCAGCAACAACAGACTGTTGCCACAGCAACGTACACAAAGGTTTGTTGCGACCGTAAGGTCGCAGTTTAGTATCAAAACCTCCACCGGCCGTCCGTCCCTGAGTCACACGTCACACGTCACACCTTTGCCCTGCTCATATCTCCGCATCAGTATGACATCACACTGCTGACATCAGTATGACATCACACCGTACACAAATGACCCCTATATAAGACCGGCATTGTCTGTCGTACATTTCGGTCAATTCCAGTGGGGATGCCATTGAAAAGTTAATCTAGTTGTACAAAGTAATCAAAGAATGGGTTGACTGGTAGGCTGGTTGACTGCTTTATCTGTGGAGAGTGTATGTCACTGAGAGTCCTTTTATAGCGATTGAAATCATGATGAGGTCACGATGAGTCATCTATGCCCAAATATAGATTTCTAGGTCAGATGGCCCATGGAGTTTGTGATGTCAAACCTAGCAACCCAATATAAACAAACCTGATGTCAGACCTGAAGTATCCTTTTATACCCATATATGGAGATACAGAGATCTCCATATATGGGCATATTAGAAAGCCCATATATGGGCATATACGGATGACATCAGGGATATCCATATATGGGCATAAAAGGGACAAGGGCTTACAGTTAAGAGATCTCCATATATGGGCATATCAGAAAGCCCATATATGTTCATATACTGATGACATCAGGAATATCCATATATGGGCATAAAAGGGACAAGGACTTACAGTTAAGATATCTCCATCTATGGGCATAAAGGGACAAGGACTGTTACAGTAGATATAGAGATGTCCATATATGGGCATACATGAACAAGGACTGACAAACACTGAGATCTCCATATAACCTATGGGAATATAAGGGACGAGGACAATGCGTAGCATTGTGAGCTTGTAGATCTATTTTCTAAATATTGTTGTACATTAAAAACTTGAAATGGGTCGTTCTGCATAGTACTTGGGATTTGTTGATGTAAATGTTCACATAGAGTGTAATAATTGGTAAAACAAACTTTTGGCCTATTTGTGGAGATAAGCGACCAACAGTCGCTTATCTCCCGATTAGGGAGTCTTACTGGTATGTATGATGTCAGACGTCAGAATCCATATATGGCCAAGACAGATGGCCAAAACAGATGTGCTTTTCGCCCTTAGGCATCTTAATGGTATATAGACTGTAGAGTGTGTTGGACTATCATCAAGATCACTTAAGCTGGGAAGTGAGATACATGCTTAGCAATGGTAAGAGGACAATACAAAGCATATAGACAGTACAGTGGCCTCTGTTCCGATACCTGTAACTGCTATACATTCTATAGATATTCCACGAATGCTTTCATCCACAGTGACTGACGGCTACAAGTTTCAATTTGTAGATCTCTTTAGCAGCCAGTGGTAAGAAATGGAAGGCTGTCATCATAATACAAGAGGAGGAAGCAAAGGAATCGGACAAGCTAATGCCTAATTTATACTCCGTCGTGCGATGGTTTATAAATTGAGCATTTTTGTCAAAATTAAGGCAGGTTAGTGTGAATAGAGGAAAGACTTATGGCATAGGGAATCCATAGAAGGAGAATGGAGGTGAGTTGGCTAAGAGTTGCCTTTCCAGTTTATGAAGCAAGAAGGAAGGTTTTAATGGTAGTAGTAGTAGTAGTAGTAATTAGTAGTCGTATTAGTAAAAGCAGTGCGTTGGTCCCAATGTTATCACTATCACCAGAGGCTATACTGACTTATTGTAGTGAAGTATTTGTATTGTACAGTATATGCATACATTCTAGCAATGTCACGTGCAAGTTAAATATAGGGGTGTATTTTATGTCTACTGTTCCACAATGCGTAATTCAATTAGCAGTGAGACTTGCATCTGCTCGGTCTGCATTCCTGCTCGTGATTGGTTAATGATGGGGTTTTCATTGCTGTCATGGGACATGCAGCTGTGTCTTCACCACACCAGAAGCATTAACCAATTAAACCCCAGCATCCGTGTTCTGGGAAAACTTTCACAGACGTTGGGACGCGCTGTGAGCTCGTCGATCTGCGAAAGCTTTCACCCACAATACGGATGCTGGGGTTAAAAAAAAAAGAATCTTTGAATACCGGTATATATTTTTTAAAGTGGACGTTTGTAACTCAGGGTCCCGGGAACAAAGCATTTTGAGATGGAGGTCCGCGGTCAAATACATATAATTCTAGGGGTCCTTGACATTAACATTTTGAGCACTGTGCCCGCTGGCCTACTGGTCCAGGCGCATACCACTTAGGCATTGCCACATAGGCCACATAGGATGCCTGGCGGTGTCGCCGGTTCGATTCCCGATCCGGGTGACCTTTGCCGCGTGTCTCTCCCCATCTCTCCCCCCCGTTTCCTGTCGGTATAGTGTCCTATCAATGAAGGCATAAAAAGCCCAGGATTTTTTTTTCCTAAGACAAAAATGTGATTATAGTAAATGTACCCCCATTGATTCCGGATCATCTGGAATCAATGGGCGTACATTTATCGTAATACATTTTTGTCTTAGGAAAGCGAGAAAAAACTAAAAATATTATTGAACTCAAGTCTCCATTGCGTGAGTAATCAATAGAAAAAAAGGTCATTTTGTGGGTGAACTACTCCTTTAATGCAGGGGTCTTCAACGTTTTCAGGCCAAGGACCCCTTAGTTGAGAGAGAGATGAAGCAGGGACCCCCCACAACCTGTTATAGATTCCATATAGTTTCACTGTTTGACAGCACAATCATCAGTGTATTTTGGATTCATGCCAATTTGTGTTTTCAGATATTTAAAGGAGTAGTTCTCCCCCAAAATGACTTTTTTTCTATTGATTACTCATGCCATGGAGACTAGAGTTCAATAATATTTTTTGATTTTTGTCACATTCCTGAGACAGAAATTTGATAACAATAAATTTACCCCCATTCGTTCCGGATGGTGACCCGTTTCGAAACGGGTCACCATCCGGAATCAATGGGGGTAAATTTACTATTTACTAATTTTTGTCTTAAGAATGTGACAAAAACCAAAAAATATTATTGAACTCTACTCTCCATGGCATGAGTAATCAATAGAAAAAAAAGTCATTTTGGGGGTGAACTACTCCTTTAACTCATCTAGTGCCTTTCGCGTGATGTCACGCAATAAGTACTAGAGTACGTATAGTGCCGAATGCGCGATGTCGCGCGAAAAGTAATATATTACTGTAACGGCGAGTAAAAATACCTAGTACAATGGCCGACGCTCCGGAGACGAAATCCGCGCTGATTTGTCATCATCACGGCTCCACGAGCACACAATAGTCATCCCATAACATTGAGGTGGACGGCCGATCTCATCTTTAATGTCCATTATCTCAAAACAACACTTTAGAAGCAAAGATGGAGGCAGATGCTCGCTTATAAAACACATGTATAAACGCTCCTATGCAATCCAGCATGGCACCACGTAAACAATGATCGGTTCCGTCGCAGGATCCGATGACGTCAGACCGGAAGTACTTCCGGTCTAGACTTCTGGCCTTCAAAATAAGACAATGGCCGTTAATGGGGCCGGGAGGGGGCACTCTGGACCCCCTAATCCGTTAATGTCCTGGGCTCTGGATGAGTTAATTACTTGAACTAAACTTGACCTTTCACTCTGTACTAGGTCTGCTCATTTTCCCCCTCTACACCAAAGCTCTTTGCCAAAAATAGCCGATCTACAAGCTCACAACGCCTCGCAGCGCGAGACGTTGTGAGCTTGTAGATCTGCTATTTTTGGCTAAAAAGATTTGGAGGACCCCCTGTAGTAACTCTGGGGACCCCCACTCTGGAACCCCCCCCCCCCACTCTGGAGGACCCCCTATAGTAACTCTGGGGACCCCTTGTTGAAGACTCCTGCTTTAACCTGTAAAAGAAATGTAAAAACCTGCTTGGCGTTGTGGTCTCCTCTTCCTCAGTATTGTCCAGGTGAAGGAGACCAGGCTGACCTCGCTGGCGGCCAACATCTTCATCGGGGTGTCGCTGCTGCTGCTGCCCGTGCCTCTGCAGTGGATCCCCAAGCCTGTCCTCTACGGCCTGTTCCTCTACATCGCCCTCACCTCCATCGACGGCAACCAGATGTGTGACCGCATGGCCCTCCTGCTCAAAGAACAGGTCCGTTCATCTGTGTGTGTGTGTGTGTGTGGGTGTGCGTGCGCGCGGCCATGCAAATGTGTGTGTGTGTGTGCACGCGCCCATGCACGTGTGTGTGCGTGCGTGTGTGTTTGTGTTCCACCTCCTCGAGTAGCAGGTGAGTGTGCACTGTGCATGTGTGCGTGCGTATGCGTGTGTGTGAGCGTGTGTGTGTGTGTGTGTGTGTGTGTGTGTGTGTGTGTGTGTGTGTGTGTGTGTGTGTGTGTGTGTGTGTGTGTGTGTGTGTGTGTGTGTGTGTGTGTGTGTGTGTGTGTGTGTGTGTCCAACGCAAGTGGCTCCTTCTGAAGGAGCAGGTAAGTGGGACTGGCACCTCATCTGTCAAATGCACAGGCGTGTGTGTGTGTGTGTGTGTGTGTGTGTGCGTGTGCGTGTGCGTGTGCGTGTGCGTGTGCGTGTGTTCACCACCATATGTTGATCATGGAGCTCTCTAGATCAAACAGTTGACTGGTTTCCCAGCCCTTCTCAAGCAGAGCTGGGTTAAACAGCCTTTGCAGATAAGTCTCAGTGGCTGTTTGGGTGTGGAGTGGCAGGTAAGCTGCCCTCTGCTGTTCAACCACCATATCAAAGACAGTGCCCTGGCCCACAGGAAAGTCCTCTCTGTTATACTAACTCTGAATTACACTCACAATTACAATGTTGTATTACACTGTTTGACCCACGTCTGTGTTGCAGTGGATAAGGCCCCCTGCTGGCCTGGATGGGAGTCAATTTTGACACAAACAAATTAGAACACTTGTCCACAAAAGGTGCAGGACCGAAAAGAAAATAATGGGAAAAGAGAAATAAAGGGGTTGTGTGATGCATCTCCGTCCTAGAGTAATTATCTTTATTATGTATATACAAAAATAATTGTTTCATTACAGCGTACAGAATGTATTGCTCTCTGTCCTGTTGTACCCATAATGAAAATGAATGAGAACTCTAATGGTTTTTGGATGAAAGCACCCTCCAAACGTACGCCACGACCCCATGGATAACAGTCTGGGTAGCTGCTGTCATTTGGAAACCTTGTGAGCCCAAAGCCGTTCCTTTTTTATTATTATATTCAAAACTATTTTACAAAAAACTAAAAAGTAAAAATAATTAATTGTGCTATTTTATCATGAACATTAGCGTGGACAAATTATATGAAGATAGTGGTGAAGTCATCCTTTAATCGTTGTGCATTGCGAGTCACTCAAGGAAAGTATGCCAAAAAATATAATATATCGTCGTTGTCGGGTGAAAACGAGTGCGAGGCGATGTGTGCTTGTAGATCGGCTGTTTTCACTACTTTTGTGCGACGGCCTTGTAATATGAAGCCGGATTTTCTTAGCGAAATAACTTACAAATTTGAAACTTGGAGATACAAGGTTTCTGCCCGACAGTGACGATATATTGTATGTGTGTTTTTTTACCATTATTGCAGACGCAATACCCTCCCACCCATTACATCCGCAAGGTCCCACAGAGGAAGATCCACTACTTCACCTTCCTGCAGATGATGCAGCTGCTGGTGCTGTGTACGTTTGGCATGTACCCAATCCCCTACATGAAGATGATCTTCCCCCTGCTCATGATCCTACTCATACCTATCAGGTAACACACTGGCAACGATCAGGTGTTCAATTACATTTGTTGCGATTTAACCCATTTTAGGGCCTAGCTTTAACTGTTGAGAAATAGCAGATATACAAACTCACGAGCTTGTAGATTTGCTATTTTTGAAAAATCTAGATTTTTCTTTTTTTCTTTGAATATATCTTTTTAAAAGCGAACATTTGTATCTCAATCATTTGCTTCTGGGTGGTCCCTGGAACAACATATTTTGAGATGGGGGGTCCGTGGCCAAATACATGTAATTTTGGGGGTTCTTGACATGAAAAGGTTTGAGAACCACTGATTTAGAAGAAGGATTTAGAAGACACTTATAGAATCGGGTCAAACATATTCAAAGACTTGAAACTACAGTCAAGTAACTCTGGCAATTATCAGGTACAATGTAATAATATTACAACTATTTACGATTTATTACAGTATGACAAGAATGTTATCATATAATGATATTATCATTATATGATAACATTCTTGTCATAGTTCAAATGAAATCAACATATTATGTTCATTCAACTATACAGACCAGGAGGTAGGAAATCACAAATACAAAAATCATAGCCTTAAACAAGACATACAGCTCAAATGCACATATCATCATATAAAACAGTAAAACACAAATAAACAGTCATACGTTATAATGAAATAAAACAAACAACAATGCCACAGCAGGGGGATTCAAGACAATCAAAGTGGGACGATAGGAGGAAGTGCACGGTTTTATCAGGTTCTTGGGCAGAGAGAAATGGCTTGATTCAGGAGAATCTGGAAGGGAAAAAGGCTTTTTACCACTGCATTTACCTGCTTGTCAAACGTAATAGGGCAGAATCAAATAATACACTGAGGTTTTTGACACTGGGTTTGACATGAGTGGACAGGTTTCTAAGACAGTTTTTTTTATCTGTGTGATGGAGTCAAAGTGAGAGCAAACAGTAAAACTTTTCATGCGGCTGTACGAAAGGAAAAACAATATACATATATATATTTAGAGTGGTGTAAAGTACATTTATCAAGTACTTTACTTAACTCATTTACTGCCATTAAAAAAACAGCATTTATCAGGGTTGCCTGCCACGATTTTCTTACCTTTTAACGTGTGTCCATTGTGCACGGCAATGCACGGATCTTGCACAACGCGCGTGCAGTGTGCACGTCGTTTACCATTCGTGAACACATAGAAATGCATGTTATTCCGATTCGCCGTTCTCCAGTTAGCCTCGGGTCCACATCAGTGTGTCACCGGGCCGGTATTCCGACACTAAAACTAACCCTAACTCTAACCCTAACCTTAACCTCAGTAACCGTGACGAGTAACTAACCTGCCGACGCTAGTCGGAACAGCGGCCCGTCGGGATATTGAGCGACAGAGCTACAGAGAAACGTCTTCTTTCGGCCCAAAAAAATCGTTTCTTGTTCCCGGGAAGTAAACAAACTGGGCAATATGGGCCGCCGAACTGTGAGCCGATTTTGGATAATTTCTTTTATAAATTAAATCAAATTAAACAGAGTATTTCTACGTTGCAGTACAAAATGTGTGTCCTTTTTCCACCACAGTATATTTATTAAGGTCCTTCAAATGTATTTCAAAAGGCTGTGGCCTAAACCCTAAAGGACCGCTCAGATAAAGCCTGGCCATTTCTTCTGTCTGTTTTCTGAAGGTTTTCTCAGCTGCAGTGACGAATGAGCTGTTCTGGCTGCAGGGAGGTGCGCTTGAGGGAATTCTCAATGAAGGAAATGTTTTTCGGCGTCCGGTTTTTTCGTGATCTTTCTTAGTTTCAGCATTAAACATAAACAAACTGCTTCACACTGTTTCTGGTTATACCAATGCTGGTGTAACTGGGACATCTGTTTAGAAATCTATATTTTGATATAGGCCTACATTTGCACATGGCAGGAAGTGGTAATATGGCTACTTATGATTTGCTAGTACTACTTTCTTACTTTAACTGTTCTGCTGCCCTTGACGATCCTCACCGTCATTAAAACCGGTTACTACACGACGCCATTGACAGCGCTCACCGTCAATCTTACTGTATTTACAGTAAATGTATTAATACTTACAGTATGTAGCTCCGGTCGCGGCCGCATCGGTAATGTCCGCGATTTGTTTAAAACGCACGTTGGGCGTGCACGCGAAGTGAAGCTCCTCCATGTTAAGTCAATGGAGAGGCCCATAAAGAGACTTCATTTACTCCAAATAAGACTTTATATCCCATAGCACAGCTCCAAACAACAACAACAAGACAAGCCTTGCGGCCGCCATGACACACTGTCACATGACACATGTCATGTGACTAGATGACGTAATCGTTGATGTCATTCAGCAGTCCGTGTGTGTACACACATTCCAGGCATGCCTTACACAATAACAGCGTGTGCTAATGGGCGGATCTGCGTGGCGTCAACGAAAAGTTAATTAAACCACCCCCGAACACTGTTGGCCCGTGTTCGGGGGTTATGCCGGGCTGGGAGGGTACGTGATATTGGTAACTGCCGGACTCCTACAGGCTGTGCTGGCAACAGGGAGTGTTGGGCGGGAGTTGTAAGATGGAGGCTCCACATCATACATGGGCAACTGGCGGCCCGCGGGCCACATGCGGCCCCCACCTTCACTTATTGCGGCCAGCAGGTTGATATTGGAGTACTGATATATTATTGATTTCAGCTGTCACTATTCCAAACATGGAAAAATGACCCACTTTAATTAGGCTACTAAAAATAGCAGATCTGCAAGCTCAAAACGCGTCGCCCTGCGATGCGTTTTGAGCTTGTAGATCGGCTATTTTTGCTATGCAATTATGCATTGTGGCCCTCTGGAGTGAGTGTGAAAATATAGTGGCCCTCTCCATCATCAAAGTTGCCCACCCCTGCTCTACATCCTCCCGGTGGGGTTTCCTCACTGGTAGATGTGGCAGTAGCATACAATAGCAGCAAAGACTCACAGAAATGTGTATGGAGAAATACATTGGCATAACGACTACATTGGCGAGAAAAAAAAAGTAAAATGCTAAATAAATAAATCAATATTATAAAACAATTTGCTACAGTCCTCATCCTCTTCCTATGTCCTTAATGAAAAATTACCATATGTACCTGGGAGAAATGCCTTATTATTTTACAAGCTGAATAAAAGCCCTTTCTACTAAGGTGTTGTTGAATAGCCCTCATATATTCTGAACGTACTGTTAAAAATATGGATTTAGCTCAAGAAACCTTTCAGCTTATCTGACCCAGTCATGACACTCAGAAATGAGGTCCTTTATAGCAAGTGTCATTGTTAGCCCAATCTGTGTTTCCTCAAACCCATCCTTCAAGTGTACGGCAATGACAAGCCCAGCACATTAATTCTCAGTGGTAATTATAGTGGGACCATTTGCATGGGATGCAGTAATCTTGGCAGACCATTAATTTTTACAAGACGCACTCTCCCTATCAAGGAGAGAGAGGGGGATTTAGCCGTTTGTTCAGACCTCAGCATTGAACAAGTTACAATTCATTTGATAACATAATAGCTGGTCATAACTGATAGCTGGCTTGTTAAATGTATGCTAATTTAACTCATTCGCTGCCAGGATTAAATGAATTTATAAGCCCCCACTGCCGGACGTTTACCGTATTTTCGATCATCTGCGGACGTGCGTGGGGCCACCGTGTGTCGGCCGTGTACGGGAGGACCTCTTGTAACGCTGACTGCGATAATCCACTCCATTGCAGAGCTTGTAGAGCTGCTATCTTTATACATTTTATACATTTGTAAACTTGTGAAACCGGACATGCTGCAGAATGAGTACGTTCTACTTTTGGTACTACTTTAAGTACATTTTGATACCAATACTTTGGCACTTTTACTCAAGTAAACTTATATTACCAGACCTCTACTTGTAATCGTGCCCACACACCAAAATACCTAGAGTGGAATCCGCCAATGCATTTCAATGAGAATGGAGCGTTTTTTGCAGAAATCCTCTACTGGCAAAAAACACTCCATTCTCATTGAAATGCATTGGCGGATTCCACTCTAGGTATTTTGGTGTGAGGGCACCCTAACAGAGTATTTCTGCATCGCGGTATTGATACTTTTACTCAAGTAAAACATTTGAGTGCTTTTTTCCCCGCACCACTGCAGGTAACAGTGACTCACATAAATGCCTCATCTCAGGGGCGTCAATTGGGTATGGCAGGGGTATGCAGCTGCCATACCCTGGGTCTAGGGGGAGAATACAAGTTACTTTAACATATAAATCCATGAATGTCTCTTTGTCTATTTGTGCTGGTTGTGTTGTTAAATTACATTAAAATAACCAAAAATGCTAAATTTAACAAGGTATTATAAATATATTCTCCACACTTTTATTCTCCCCATCTTGACAGAATAGTATATTCCCAGGTTCCGCAGGTCAACTGCACAGGTGCAATTCATTATTGTCAATTGTAGCACGTTCACTACCAGGCTTTAACGACCATTCCAGGCTGCCATATCCAGCCCAAGAAACCGTCGAAACGGGGGGAAAAATATAATGTACTTCTTAAAATAAACGTATCATGCCTGTTGCTAAGGTATGGCAACATGACTGGTGTCTTGCTTGCGCGCGAAGGCACGCATGCAAGACACCAGTCATGTTGCCATACCCTAGCTTTTTCTGAACTGACGCCACTGCCTCACCTTCCTCTTTCTTTTCTCCTTCTCAGGAACTGCGTGCTTCCTCGTATCATTGAAGCCAAATACTTGGACATAATGGATGCCCAACACATGTAGCAGCGTACTGGATGGATGGATACACCATTATGGTGTGGAGGAGGAGCGAGGAGGAGGAGGGGGGAAAAGAATGACGTCTGGAAAGCAGAGAGTCAGAGAGAGAGAGATAGAGAGGGAGAGAGAGAGAGAGAGAGAGAGAGAGAGAGAAGTATTTTTCAATGCAAAACTGAATGGAAGCAAAAAGGATAAATATTATTGACTGTTTTGATTTTGTATTGGAAGACGAAACATTCACAGGCCCAAGCACTGGAAAGAAGACGGGATGGAGGGATTACGTGAGAGTACGAGAGAAAGAGAGAGAGAGAAAAAACAGCCACCAGCGGATTATTAGGGAACGTGGAAAGATCGCTACTCTCTGTACAGCGTGGACGACAGCCACCTCCTTGGTGACATCTCGAGTCCTTTCAGTGCCATAGTTCGTTCAGACATGTTTACTTTGTTTTGGTAACACGCTACTTTACAGCGGGCTTTTTTCCACTGTATTAACCCATGAAGAAGCGTCTTAAAGTACGCAATACTGCGTATGTACTACGCACATGACAATGTCCCTCGTGTGTAATGTACATACTAGGCGGTGTCTGTAGATGTACTTAGACGGCTGTAACAATACAAGTCCATTAAATATTAGGGACCGTGTCACATACCTACAAACACAGAGTTATAATGTGCTTACAATGCTTTTTCCGTGAGCACACAGGTTATAAGCTATATATTATACACAAATTAATACACTGGAATTAGTGCGTTGTAAAGTACACGGTTATCCGTTATTGAGATTCTATCATTGTGCCAACTTGGTTTACCAACGTATGAGCCATACATTCCATTACTTTGTAGCCGTTATTGTCTTCGGTGTATTAAAGGCAACTTTATCGCGGCATATTTCATTTCCAAGTCATTCCAAAAAATGAGTCAATGTTTATTAGGCAAGAGAACGAGGGAGACGGTATGCGTTTGTGTCTCAAAGACACCGCTTCTGGCTTTGTCCTCTTAGCCTCCTGCCAAACTCTTTCAAAAAAACACCACGTTTGTGGTGAAATTGCCATGTGCTCTGCCAAATAACAAATACATTCCACAGAAATATTATGTAGTTGTTATTTAAAATGACAGCACAAGCCACAACACGTAGTTTAACCGTAATCTAATGATTAATATATTATAGTAATGTTATGGCAATATACAAGAAAAGATATTTTACGTAAGAAAAAAAGGGAAATAAGATATTTATTTATCATAATGATGATGTGTTAAAGTACAAAGGGCAAAATATTTGTCTATTTTTTACCCCTAACTGGAAGACAAATGGTGTAATGGTCTCTTTTATTTTCCTGTCTTTTATCTTCAACAGTAACGGACTACTTTTTTGCCTCTGTATCTGTCTTACGTCCGACTAAATGTTGGTGTTTATTGAAGACAACCATTCCAACGTCATGTCAGATTTTAAAAAGAAGAAAAAAAAACTTCTGACACAAAGCCCAGTTAGGTGGGGGTAACACAAGCAAACATGGTGCATCCCTTTTTTCGGTGGCAAGTGTTCCGAACGGATTTTGTTTTGAGTTTTATTAGCGGTTAAGATTAGGTTGATGCTTGCAAGCGTTACGTCATGTAATCCAGAGGTGTCTGGAGAGAATATCTTGATATCCAACAAAAAAAAAAAGACGAGAAAATACATTTCTAAGCACTGGTTTGCTCCTCTGTGTATCTGAAAGGAGCGGAGATTCACATCTTTAAAGCATGACTCATCTGGGAGTTTTTTACAATCAATGTGATGCCATAATGTACAGACCTGTATTCAGCAAAACAAAACACACACAAAAAAAAGCTAAAAAAATAAAAATGAAAAAAAGAAGCAAAAGGTCAAGTAGTAAACTTCTCAATGACTTGAATGCAACAGTCAATATTCAGCAATAGTGTAAATCCAAGCTCTCTGGTGACGTTGGTATTACAGTACAGGCCTGCTCAGCATGGAAGCAAAGAAAAGCCAGATGGAATCGAGGCAGACTAGAGATTTAAAACCCATCCTCAAGGTTACAGAGACCATTCAGGCAACGGGCAAATCTGATGTGTTCTCACTGACTGTCCACACTGTTATTTGCAAGTGAGCGGAATCCGATTTGTGTATTCAGACCTTCATCGTTCTACTGTACTACTGTGTACCTGCATTGGTCTCTGTGGTACCAATGCAACAACATGGGTGTGAGGGCACCCATGGCCTCCTGAACCCCCTTTCTCTCGCAATACGAGATCTATCTTCATATACAGTACGGCTGTTCCTGTAAACCCGTCTGCAGTCTGAACATAGCCCATGTCATGCCAATTCTGCTATTGAACAACATCAAAAATGTTTAAATTAAGTTAACTCGAGGTGCATTGTGATGCATTATATGTGCGCGTGCGCGCGCACACGCACACACACACGCACGCACGCACGTGCACACACGCACACACACACACACACACACACACACACACACACACACACACACACACACACACACACACAGCATGCAGTACAAAAATAATAAAATAATGACCGTGCTATTGGCCGAACAGTTTTCCGCAGCAAGTACACAACACCTGCAATTACTGCAAATCGTGTGTATTATATCATGCTATGATTTTAATACGCATGGTGAGCATAATGATTATAATTCATTAAATATAATGTGCGTGTGATGCCTCAACGCTCCAAGTCAAATCTGACCAAAAGGTGTAACGCTCAACTAAGCATTCATAACAGGGTTTGTTTTTCTTTTCGTTTTTTGCAGTTGAAGTTGATTTTCCAAATCAAATGGCAGCTCCCTCAAGCAGTCACAAAAGAAATGTGGCTGATGCCCGATTTTACACATCTCATGTGGGGATAGCAAGTGTCAGAAAAACCGAAAAGCTAAAAGGCATTCGTGCAATCCCCTGTCCTAAGCCTTAAGGAAGCACTGCTGGAGAGATCGTGAGGTATGAATAGGCAGTTTGCAATAAAACAAAAAAACGTTGAGTTTTTATCAGATTTTATCTTATAATCTAGGGGCAAATGTTTTTCCTAACTTGGAGCAAAGTAAGAGATTCAAGAAAATCCCATTCTTTCTTCTTAAGTTACGTGGCAGTGTTGTTGTTGTTTCTTGATATCTCCTCTGTACTGATCATTTGGCATTGCAGCAAAACGTAATTCTCCAAGATGTAAATGGGATTGGAGAGTCAGTCATAACGCTGTTTGTGAAACCTTGATTCTTCCCCCCTCTTATTTTGATTTGTTTGAAATTGCGTACTGTGGTGTTTTACTCTGATTTCATATAGCCTACTTTTTCTAATCATGAATGTACAATGTGTGATTTTTATATAGCATATTCATTTCGGTGTCAAAACAGATCTGTAATTTTGTCAAAAAGATCCAGCTATATTTGTAAGCTGTAATATGTAAAAAATAAGACAAAAATGTTTATCAAACAGAATGTGCTGGTTTATTATATAGTATATACTGTACACTGAAAAGATAAACTATCTCAAGCTGTTTGCCAAATAAAGAGTAATAGTGATGTACAGTATCTGTTTGTGCTTGTGTGTTCATTTGAATATATACAGTATATTGAAATAGTTCTTTAATAGTTTATGGTGCAAAGTCTGATGAACTTTTTCCACTTAAAGGACAACTTTATTTTTTTTACAAGGGTTCATATTTTAGATTGTAATTAGAGAAAGGAAATTATGAATATGAGTGTTAAAATGTTTTCATTTACTGCTTTCTATCGTTTATTCATTTTAGTATTTATATTTCAGTGGTTGGGGGCATGCGTACAAGTGGCTAAATATGTTTTTTTAGACACAATAAGCTTAGACAATTTCTTTGTTACTATTTACACCAGCCCCCATAAGTCACATCTGCCCATGCATGTATGCCCGCAACCTGGGGGCATGCATGCAAATCAAAATCGTTAAAATCACTAAAACGATAGAAAGCAGCAAATGAAAACAGTTTAAGACTCATGTTTTCTTTTCTCTAATGACTATCTAAAATATGAACCCTTGTTGTAAAAAGCCAAAGTTGTCCTTTAAGTGGTAATACTTCTGCTAGCAATTATTACACTGAATTCAAAGTAAAAGTACTCATCAAGAAAGTAAGTATTGTAGTGTTCATGGGTGTGACAGTGGAAAAAGACTTCCCAGCTTGCCTCGGGTCAGTGGTTTTCCACCCTTTTCATATCACAGACCACGGTCCATTATTTATTGGGCACTTGAGCCACAGACCACCATTCTGATGAGCTTTAGCCTCTCAGACCCTAAACATAGCCTATATATTTGTTAGTGTAAGATTTTGAATTCCATGCTGCATTGATAATGTCTCAGGCTCATGTTTGTATAGTAGCCTAATTGTCATGCCAAACAAATGTTACTGGTTATTGGTTAACAAACCATAAGCAATATAGGGGTGATTGCTGTAAACACTGTGGTTTGAGACATTCCAGAGCTCAAGTTGCATCCCTTGAATTAAACCCCTGAAACCATTGACCCCCATGCTCTCAAGTTGCGTTCAGTGTCGGCCCCTGGATAGTATGACCTTCTCAAATGGTTTCCATTGCAACAATGAACATGACATAATAAGGTATTTGTTACTCGAAAGGTCAAAGTTCAGGAAAATGTAGGTCACGTATAGGTGATTTTACAGTGAGATAGGGCATTCACGAATAGTGATTTTTAGTATTCGAATTATTCGACCTCAAAGTATTCGAATAGTCGAATATTCGACAGGACTGGCCAAACTGTCAAATATTAAGTAAGCAAGAGGCGAACATTGTGAAAATAGCCAATCTATTTTCAGGCGTTGTGAGCATGTAGATTGGCTATTTTCACAATATTTATCTGCGGAACCGAGTCACATTAAATGTAATACCTACAATTCCCAAATGCTTGTCAGGGTGGGGGTCCCCAGTTCAAATATGTTTATTTTTATGGTCACAGTAGGCTAAAAAGGTTTGAGAACCCCTGGTATAGAGCATAAACAAATTCATCCACCAGGGGCATTAACAACTCATTCTTATGACTTCTTATCTAGCCAAGCTTTATAGCTGGGCAGATAAATGCATTTTTGCACTAAAATACTTCACAAGTGGAAAGAAACCTAAAACTTTTCACAAGTACTCCTTAGGGGTTGTTCCTATGATAAAACACGTTAGACACTGAAAAATCAAAATGGCTGCCATGTTTCCAAGATGGCTGCCTCTGAACAGTACGCCAGCCAGTTAATGTCTGATTTACATAATATTAGAGTTGTTTTGTAGGTTTTAAAACATCCTGAGTTCATTTATACACTTTTAAAGCAGCCAGAATAACCTTTCTGACTTTTGGTTGGGGTCTTTCCTCATCTGGGACCCCCAAACAGACCCCTGAGCCTATCTCAGTAATCGCTTTGCTCCTGCTCCAGAGCAATGTTAAATTAGATCATAACTGAAGCATTAAAGTTGCTGTAACTGGGCTCTGAAAGCAAAAATGAGTTGTAGCAAATACCCAGGGGTCTTCCGCAGGGGGTCCGGGACCCCTAGGGGGTCCTCAGAGTTACTACAGGGGGGCTGCTGAATCTTGATGGGGAAGTTTTTTTTCCCTTTTTAGCAAAAACTGTTTTTATTAGTATTCTCAGTATTATTTATAGCATTTTTGTGTTAGACAGACAGGTTCACAGGTGTTACTGCAGGGATTGCAAGAATTAAGGTATTGCAACTTCTCACTTTGGGTGCGCAGACTAACATGTCCATTTATTGCACTGCACTCACAATGACAACACAACACACACACCTCTTTGTTATCGTCACCCCAGAACCCGCACCCTATCCTCTTAAAGAGCTCACAGTCAATTGTACCCAAAGAAATTCACTACTATACATGGCCTCCCTAATAGTGTTGACAGTTTCCACTATAGCATTTGCAGGGAGGAGTGCAAGGCAGGTTATTGTTTGAGCAGCTGCACCATCCCTTGTAGCTGCTTTGCAGCCACATTTGATGAGCTCAAGTACTGCTTTGGAGCAGGGAGGGCAAGAAACCTGACTGGAACATATCCTCCACTCTCTGAATTCCATCTATTTTTTCAATTGATGGAAGCTCAGGGCAATTTGTCAGGTATGACAAATTAGGCATCATAATACGATACCTTCATCAAGGGACATAATTTTGAGGAAGTGCAAACACGTGAAGAGGCTGATACCCCGATTCCTTATCAAGTCCTTGCCTCCGGTACAAAAAAAGGAAATTGATATATTCGAGTGAGTTCAAGTTATTGGATGTTACAAATGTCAAGGGTTCCTTTGCGTACATAGTTTTTCAGGTGCTGACTGGGGAAGAACATTTGTTGGAATCACCAAAAAGTCATGGGTCAATGCCTACTTGATGATGATGATTATGACCAAGCCATTAACCGCTTCAAGGACCTTGACAAGGTCATTGGCCATTCCTCCTGAGCTTATAAATGGTGAGCTTCCATCAACATTGCAGTCGGAACATTTTGCATGCCATGTTTACAGTTCAAAAGGTCCAACAACCCTGGGATTACTCAAATGGGAACTATTTCTGCCAAAGAACTTGGAGGGTGAGATGCTACCTCCCAACTCGTGCTGCACTGCTACCACATTACCTCCGTGCCAACTCTGTCACAATGCAGGATAAATCATACCTGACAAATTGCCCTGTGCTTCCACCAATCGAAGAAAATAGATGGAATTCAGAGAGTGGAGGGTATATTCCAGACAGCTTTCTTGCTCTCCCTGCTCCAAAGGCAGTACTTGAGCTCATCAAATGTGTCTGCAAAGCAGGTTGTAAGGGACAGTGCAGCTGCTCAAATAACCTGCCTTTCACTCTATGCCATGGTGGAGACTGTGTCAACACTATTAGGTTGGACATTGAAGATGATGATGATGAAGACGAATATATCCTGCATGTCTGAAATTACTGTATTGTAGTGAATCTCTTTGGGCGTAATTGACCATGGACTCTAGAGATAAGGTGAGGGTTTTGGGGTGACAATAACAAAGAGGTGTGTGTGTGTGTGTGTGTGTGTGTGTGTGTGTGTGTGTGTGTGTGTGTGTGTGTGTGTGTGTGTGTGTGTGTGTGTGTGTGTGTGTGTGGTCAGTGTGAGTGCAGTGCAATAAATGGAAATGTTGTTCTGCGCCTAAAGTGAAAAGTTGCAATCCCTGCAGTAACAGCTGTCAACCATAACTGTTTAACACAAAAACATTACAAATAATACTGAGAATACTAATAAACCATCAAAGTACAATACATAAAACCAGAATACATAAAAACATACAAAAAAAAAAAGATCCCATCGAGATTTGGCAGGCCCCCTGTAGTAGCTCTGAGGACCCCCCAGACCCCCCGTGGAAGACCTCTGTTATTTGCTACTAGTCATTTTTGATTTCAGAGCATATTTCAGATCTAATTTAACATTGTTCTGGAGCAGGAGCAGAGCGATTACTGAAATTCGCTCAGGGGTCTGTCTGGGGGTGTCCCAGGTGAGTAAAGACCCCAACCAAAAGCCAGAAAGATTATTCTGGCTGCTTTAAAAGTGTAATAAATGAACTCAGGATGTTTTAAAACCTACAAAACAACTATAATATTATGAAAATTTGATATTAACTGGCTGGCGTACTGTAAAACATATCCGAAAAGGCGGCCATCTTTAAAACTGGCGGCCATTTTGAAAATTAAGTGTCTAATGTGATTTTTCTAAAGAATGACCCAAGAGGTACACTCTGTCAAATTTTGGTGCTTCTTTCCAGAACTGAAGTATTGTTCTCCTTAACTGCTCCGCTATTATATATAAAAGAGATATAAAGAGAAAACAATAAAAATATATATTAATAATATTATTAATATTCGACTTCGGTGAACAACGTCGAATAGTGACTTTGATATTCGAATATTCGAATATTTGGTGAATGCCCTACAGTGAGATATCTACATTTTCACCAATGGTGGTGGTGGTGGGGAAGTTCTTTAAGTCATTACAAAAAATATTTAAAAAAGGCTTAGCCTACTTAATAATGATATATGACCTTTGACATTATTTTTATTCATTCATAGACAGTCATTATTTTGAGAAAGCTTATCTATGTATTTCAGGGTTAAGGTTTAATAGTAATTAATTTGAGTCATTATTCTGAGTTAGTATTTTATTTTGTTTTTTCAATAAAGTTTCTGTCATGAGTCATGACTTGATATTGTTTTACGTCATATTGTCAGAAATGGGCATCGATAGGTCTATATCTTTTTTTAAATAGGCTACTTAAGTATTATTATTAAAATAATTTTGAGAGAGTAGCCTACAGTACGTCATCGCCATGACCCATCATCACCTTGGTGGAAACTGGAAAGGGGTTTGTTTAGTCTGCTTTTAAAATGTTAAGACTCATTTTAAACAGTTCAATCAGAACGGTCCAGTGTATTTGAATGCAACTCTACAACATAGACCGCTCACTCACAAATGCCTTGCTGTTGCGTGCACCTGCATAGGACTTCGCAGATCTCCTACTCGCATGAACCGGCGTCACATTGCGCCTCACCACAGCTGTACGTTTATCAGTCTGCGCTCTGCCTGCAGGCGCACATGGGGGCGTCCCTCACAGTGTTGCCATGTCCGCTTATTATAAGCGACCTCGGGCTTGTTTCTTTTCCCTCTGTAAAGTTGCTTGTAAATATTGGTGGTTGCGGCTTTTTGGGTTTGTTTCTGAAGTAGTGTAGTGTAGTTGGGTGTTTGGGCTACTTTCCTAAACGTTGTTTAAATCAGTCAGTGGCTCTCAAACATTTTCATGTTAACTAAGGACCCCCTAAATTAACATGTGGCCACAGCGTCTGACCTGGAAATATGCATATACACCATTTTGTTCTACCGGGTGTCTTTCGACTTCCTTCACAGGTGTTACCGATGATACTAATGAAGGGTCTGTTACAATCCGGTCAAACAGAGTCAGGGTGCTTATATTGTGCATGTTGGCTCACTGGAAACACTCTGCTACACCAGTGGGTCTCAAAGTGTCCTTGAGTGGGTTCCAAATGTCCCCATACAGGTGTGTAACTCTGAGAGTGTACAAATGGAAGCAAATGGACCATTTGATTCCATTTGTTGATTCCATTTGTACAGAGTTATGGGGGTCCTTGAAATTAAAGAACCACTGTACAATAAATCAAACAGACCCTTCATTAGTATCATCAGTAACACCTGTGAAGGAAGTCGAAAGACACCCGGAAGTAGAACAATATGCATAGAGCCTATTGGCAGAGACCCCCATACAAGATTTGTGTATTTAAAACGTTTAATTTCTAATTTATCTTTATATTTTTTATTTTAAGTTTCCAGTGTCCCATGAGCCCTTGAGTGAAATGTGGGCAATCTGGGCATCACTCCTGTTCTGTTCCTCTTAGCTGATTCATTCTGACTGGTTCTGGTTGCTGTTGCTGCTGTGAGCCTGTGGCACCTGAATCCCTGCATGGTGATTACTTGGTGCTTTGTCAAGTGATTTGAATCAGCTGTGTGGAGGGCAACAGTCCGCCATTCCGAAACACCGCTATTCCGAAGCAGGGTTAGGGTTAGGTTTAGGTTTAGGGTTAGGGTTAGGGGTAGGGTTAGGGGTAGGGTTAGGGTTGGTTAGGGTTAGGGTAAGGGTTAGGGTTAGGGTTAGGGTTAGGGGTAGGGTTAGGGCTAGAAGTCAACGTTCGGAATAGCGGTGTTTCGGAATGGCGGGGTGTAACCGTGTGGAGGAAGTGAAGCCCAAACTGGTGGATAGTGGTTCTCAAAGTTGATTCCAGGTACTCACTAGGTTCCTTTATGGGGGTCTAAATTGACCCTTACAAGTCTCTAACTCTGACAGCAT
The DNA here is from genome assembly GCF_963921795.1 of Nannobrachium achirus. NCBI lineage: Eukaryota > Metazoa > Chordata > Actinopteri > Myctophiformes > Myctophidae > Nannobrachium > Nannobrachium achirus. The sequence goes on along the minus strand of NC_137827.1, from coordinate 48,095,251 downwards.
ACAAATGGAACCACATTGGTTACATTGTTTTACTGTCAGAGTTAAAGGAGCTATAGTCAACTTTTTCATTGTAGGGCTGACATCCTAGTCTACAGACTAGGATGTAAACAAAGTACCGGCCCTGTAAATGTAAACAAAGGGCCAAAATGATTATTTTATCATTATTTTACGCTTTTTGTGGTCATTTTTTAATTGAAACACGTATATGAAGCTTATTTTTTTATAAAATATTTTCGAAACATTATTTTTATTTTAGCATCCGTTTTTCAAGAAAAAGTTGACTATAGCTCCTTTAAGAGAAGGGGGAAATCTCGCTCTTTTGACAAGCTACTCTCACCCGCGTCACCGTTACTTAGGGTAGGGTTATGGTTTGGGTTAGGTTTAGGCATAGAGGTTAACATTCACATTTCACCCACGTCGGCAGGTTACCCGTGTCGAAATAATGAACCTATGCTATGTTGCAAGAGAAGACCTTGAAATGTCAAAGTTTGGGCGTGGCCTTGCAAAAATCGGTCCATTTCTGCCGCCATCTTTGTTGTTAGACTCTTGGATAAAAAGAAGCGATGACCGGAGAACAGCAATGACAGTTCGCTGGTTGTAAGATGGATTGGTCAATGCAAGTGTACGTATGTTATAGGGATTGTGGAATTGCCCCCCCCCCCCTCTCTTTATGCCCCAGCAGCATGGGGAAGTGTGTGGTTGTTGTTTCCTGGCGCGAGTTCTAATACAGTCATACTAGAGTGTACACTGCTCTCCTGTCTCCTTATTCTTATACACAAACAACGTACTCTATTTCAACTCGAAGTCCAGTAGGCCTATTCAAAATTTACATGAGTAAAAGTATAAAAGTATTGGTAATGGTATCAAAATGTACTTAAAGTACCAACAGTAAAAGTAGGCCTACTCATTGTGCAGAATGTCCCTTTCAAGTTATCAAAACATCTTTTGAATAGCATGGATCTAACATTGTGAGCTTGTAGATCGGCTTATATGAGAATGAGATACTTAAAGTGGTTCCTGTGTAAATAAGCCGCAAGGCATTCTAGGATCTCCTTTTAGTTGACCTTGTACCAGTGATGTGTGCTGTCATGAAATTGTACTTTTCTCTATTGCAAACTTCTAATGAACTCTTCAATCAATCAATCAATGCTTGTTTTAGGTTTTCCTAGACCTGGTTGCTTGTTTCTGCCGCGAAACCTGGCAACACTGACCGAGGAGGAGGTTTAGACTAGACTAGCATTTAGCAACCCGACACCACGGCGGAGGGGAGACGCCTCGCCTTGTCGCGAAGGGGCAGGGTCATGAGACAGAGGATCTTCTCCAACCTCGCAGCTGGATTGCTCTGCGCCGCATCACCGCCGAGGAGCCTGCAGAGCCACTTCTCCCTGAATCTCTGGAGCCACAAACACGTGCGGCTCATCAGAGACAGCAGTGCGATCATCATGGCCGAGGAGGCGAAGAAGCTGGCGGCTTACGCCGCCGTGGATAATCACATCCAGGTAAACACAACGATCTGACTGACGCCTCGATCGCGACGTGCCAACATGTGGATAGATTGTTGCGTGACAAACTGTCCACATGTTGCAAGTCGCGATCATAACATAGGAAGGGTGAGATCGTATGCTTCTGTGTGATGCTGGATGAGAAGGTAGCTTCACGCATCCCTCCACACGTGCAGCCTGCTGCTGGAAGCGAGCTAGCTTAGTTTAGCATCCAGATTGATACAATTCAATTCAAAGGAGCTTTATTGGCATGAGAAAACATACGTTTGCATTGCCAAAGATGATTGATATACATACACTAGTGAGTCACAACCAACGTGTGAGCTTGTAGATTGGCCATTTTCATAGGGCTAAAGTGGTTTATGTATGTTTTAACATATTATAATTTATATCAGCAAAGTAACTTGTAACTATAGTTTTCAAATAAATGTAGTGGAGTAAAAGTACAATATTTGGATCCCAGATGAAATGGAGTAGAAGTGAAAGTATTGGAAATACTCAAGTAATGATTATGTACAAATAACTCAAAAGTGTACTTGAGTACAGAAATTAGTTACACCACTGCCAACATGGCTATGTGATTACTTTGTCTTATTATAGTGTAATAACTAGTACAGGGTGCTGTGCATGCCAAGCCGTTTCTGGGTTACTGGGTTACACCTCCACAGACGGTTCTAAAGAGCCACCTTTAGTTACAGTAACAACAGCAGATCATCTAGTAAATAGCCTGCACCGCAGTCAGTGTTGGTTTAACCTGGGATGAGCATCGGCTGGATTATTTAAGCACTAAACCACAAACCTGAAATTAGAAACCGAAGCTGTCAAAGAGGCTTGCTTTTGTAACTGAGCCGCCACTATATATAACAACACTACTTTGCTCTGTTACCAAACCTTGTTTTGAAACAGCAGAGATTGAGCAAAGGGAAGTCGTAAGTTGGTTAAGCAACGTAAACTGAATTATTTGTTAAAGTTTCTGCCTAGTCTTGGCTCAAGAAGACCATCATACTTTAATCGAGTCTGACTTTTACTTTCGTATCTATAGACTGGGTAAAATCCATCTGTGATAGTCTTGATCCAGGGCTATTTCTGCCACTGTTTTGATTCAACACAACAGTGTTGGCATGATAATGTGATAGCATGTTCATGTGATTGTCTTTCATCTCTCGTAGAACAACCAGGTTGTCGGAGTAGGCAGTGGCTCAACCATCGTCTATGCTGTGGACAGGTTAGGTGAGTGTCACTGTGGTATGGGGACAGTGTGTGGTTAAACAAAAAGGCAAGTCAACATTTTGTCGGCTAAAAAGATAACATGTTTACTGTATATCTGTTGACTATATCTGTTCATGTCCAAGGTGAACAAGTTGTGTTGACTGTCAGCTGTATGAACATGACTGATGTGGTGTTTTGTCCTGCTGCTCCGTGCCATCTATACTATAATTTTGCGAATGTCTGAGTGAGTGAGTGAGTGTCTGTCTGTCTGTCTGTCTGTCTGTCTGTCTCAGCGTTTCTCCTCAGTGGCTGGAGCAATTGATCTGAAATCGCATCACCATCAGCATATCAACACACCTGACATAACTGTGAAGCCCGTTAGTCACTTTCACAAATCGTATGCTGTATAATAGCATTTTTATGGTGTATCTATATCTATTTAGCCTACAGTACCTTTTGTGACCACACATGTTAAGGGAGGGGCGCTGTTGTTCAGGCCATGCACAATCACACACAAACCCACACACACACACACACGGGGGGGGGGGGGGGGGGGGTGTGTGTGTGTGTGCAGGCGGGCGGGCGGGCGGGGGGGGGGGGGGGGGGGGGGTTCTGGCCCTGTTACAGATGTTGTCCAAAAATCATGCAGATCGGTACACAGTATCTCTGTAGCCGTTAAATGGAACGGGTATTTCTTACATTGATGCTCCTACATATTAGCATGCAAGCACCAGTTAAAGTTACTTTCCATCCCTCATATACTGTGTGCACAGTGCACATCCCATAACCCACACACTGCACATCATTTCGGAGCTCATATCTTTGAACGGGTAAGGGCTAGTTGTACTAAACGTGAGGCCCTAGTAGCTGGATGTTGACATCACTACAAGGGTGTCTGACTGTGTGTGTGTTCTGAGACAAAGACAAAAGGTCTGTCCATACTGTCTCCGACCACCGAACCTTCGTCGCAACATTTCCGGTTCAGCTTCACAATGACGTCACTCGCAACTTCTGAAAAGCATTGACCCCGAATTTGAGTTCGGAGAGCTGCACGTGGGAAAGGTTCGGTGGTCGGAGACAGTATCGACAGCCCTAAAGTCCTGTAGGCAGTCGGGCGGCAGTGGCTCAGGGGTAGAGTGGGCGCTTGGCACCCGAAAGGTTCCCAGTTCGATCCCGGGTTCCCCCAGAGTTGGTGTCGAAAGTGTCCTTGAGCAAGACAAAACCCCTAATTGCTCCTGATGAGCAGGTTGGTGCCTTGCATGGTTTCCTCCGCCATCAGTGTATGAATGAATGGGTGAATGTAATGCAAAATCTCTGTAAGGCGCCTTGGATAAAGGCGCTATATAAATGCACCATTTACCTTAGTTCCTGCTATTGTATTGCCTTCAACATAACATTTTGGTGGGGATTCTGGGGAAGTGAACGAGCAACACCTTACTCAATGCCCACTGTTGAAGTGCCCCTTGAGCAAGGCTCTAAACCCCAAATACTCTTGTTCTTTCTTGTTGTCATTTTTTGCAGCTGAGAGGGTTCGTCAGGAGAAACTCAACGTCGTTTGCATTCCCACCTCCTTCCAGGTCAGTTTTTTCAGTTCTGAAGGCTTTTGAAAAGCCTATGCTGTTTAACCAAGACTTACTTTAGAATGTGTTTTACAAGCATATTGTAAGCCCAGTGGGCCAGAGGGGTATACTATACTTGTGTTATCTCACATTGAGGTTCTCAACCTTTGGACCATGTCAGACTATGTTGCATCCTCTATCTTTTTATTTACATTTAAAGATTTTTGTTATTTTTAGCTATTTAACTAGTGTTAAATAGCTCTATATTCTGATAGCTATATGGTGTTTGTTCAGTAGCTCAGGGGTCTCTCCAGGAAAATACATTTTAAGGTGGTGTTATGGAAAAAAAAATATCTTCCACAAGAATGAAGGATTGACAAAGTTTTATTTAAAAGATCAAAGATTTTAGTAGAGTTACAGCATCACTTAAATCATAAGGAGCAGGCCTCCTGGCAGCCCTGTTGGGACATAAGCCTCCTCAACCCCATTCTCAGACTGCTTGTAGTCCATTCTAGAGATGCTCTCCTAAATGGTCTTATAAGGATATGTACTAAAGATAGGGCCAATATACAAATAGATACAGAAGTACAGATTTTCTGACAAGAGTAGGAGAGAAACGTGGGGGAAGCCGCTCAGCTGTTAGTAGTTGAGTTGAATTAGCACAGTACTGTGAAAGCTAGCTGACCAACTGTTCAATGAGTTTGAATGGAAGGCAAACAAGTACATATAATACATACTTGGCAAACTATAAATGTCTGTCACTACAGCGGGGATACCAATTTCATCTCATCCAACCAGGGGAGAGAACTCGCACAAGATACAGGATGAACAAGGATGGATGAAACAAAAAACAACAGCAACGATCAGACACATTTTGGTTTGGAACACTCCTGATTGGATGAGATTGGTGACCCCACCTGAAAATGTATATTGTTTACTATAGAGCAGAAGAGACCCCTACGACTGAACAAGCACCCTATTAGCTATCAGAATATACTAGAGCTGAAAAGGTATTTTCTGTTTATTAACTAAAGATTAGGGGAGATGGGGAGACTCGCTCCTGTTACTGAGCAAACACTATAGAAATGATTGATTATTATCGGTTTAACCTTTGAACAAAAAAAACGATTTGTTTCAACCAAAATATATCACGTGCAGCAGTACAGCACCGTTGGTATTTATTTTAGTCCAGAGACGATTAAATCATTGCAAGTGTAGTAAGTTATTCCCATCATAGATTATCTCAGACCACCGACTTCAGAAGTGACTAATAGTAATTAAGGAATGAAAGTCCTCCATAGCAAAATAGCTGTAGCTTATCTAGAGGATCTCCCTAGAACAGTGTTCTGTGAGTATACAACTAGAACGAAAGTATAGAAATTACTTTTGTGCACTCAATACAGAGGTAAATTCTATAAACTAGAATATTTGTGGAAGAAAGAAGTGGTGCTAATATGTGTTATAGTGGCTATTTTGCACAGATATAAATACAGGTATGTCTTTGAGATTTTGACTTCCCTTTGGTGTGTCTTGGGCACGAGACGTTTGAAAACCACTGCCCTTGAATGATCATCTATGACGAACTGTTCAATTGTTGTTTGCCAAAATCGTGTTTTCACACATTTCTTGGGTTGGCCCACAGCACACATTTTTCCCAAGTTGGCGACCAGCCCCATCTGCTTCCTGGTTTTCACTATATTTTTGTCAAAACAAAGCATTTTCAATCGGCCATAATAACTAGACAACCATTGCTCTGTGCTTCTTTCACGGAAGTACAGAGTCAAACAGTGACAAACAATCGGGGAACAATACTTCTGAAAACCGTACTCTGCGTGCGTGTAGGGCTGCAAGCGAACCTTCGGGGATTCGAACGTTCGTTCGTTACGTTGGCAATCGAAGTTCGAAATTAATGGGTTCAGGTTTTTTTCTTTTTTTTTTTCTTCTTTTTTTTACACGAAAAATAATTATCAGAATGTGATAGGCCTATTCAGAATATCACAGTAGTAGAGATAGCCAAATACTAAATAAGTTAGGCCTACCGGTAAACACTAACAGTTAATGGTGACCGTTATAGTAGTTATAAAATGCACCAGAACAGCTTGGAGCGATCAAGGACCGTCCTCCGCTCCAATTCCGCTCCTGTTTTGGGCCGCGAACCAGCCTCGCTGACACACGCTTGATGACAGACAGTAGAGTGAGAGAGGCAGCACTCTGAGCCGGGCAGAGAGAGACTTGCGTGTGCTCTGAACAGCGAACACCCATCCACGCACCCAAAGATTAAACAGCCTTTCTCCTAAGCATGAGCAAAGATGGATTTCATTGCAACCACCAAAAGGATCTATAATGCGATTTCTGGGGTTGTTACATCGAGACCAGTTCAGCCCGAACGCGACGCGCTCCGACGCAATCACCAAGTCTAATCATCATCCGTGCAACTCCGCTATACATTGAGCCTGTTCGTCAACAAACTGCGCAACATTTTCTCCGATTGGGTTGGATTTTCCAAGTGTTAGCCTACGTGTTAATGTGGCCACGCATCCACACGTTTTCAATGGTTAAAACAGCGCATTTAACACATTTCCTACACTGTTTTAGCTGGTTAAAGGTACAGTACGTTCGATGGTTCGGTGAACCAAACGAACCATCGAAGGTTCGATGGTCCGTTCGGAAAATCCCCCCGAAGTTCGAGTCCCTAAAACAGGGCTAGATTACAGCCCTACGTGCGTGTAACCCTATTATCACAGTCCTCAAAGTTGATCCCTTCACTCTTGTTCCCTTCCTCCTCCTCCTCTCCCAGGCTCGGCAGCTCATCCTCGGTCATGGCCTCACTCTGTCTGATCTGGATAGACATCCAGAGGTATGAAACACTCACCACACTCATGTCAGGAGCGCTGGGGTATGCGCATGAATGATCAAAACATTCCAGGAACTGGTGACACTGGTGACATTAAACATCTCTTCCCTGTGTATTTTTGGTTTCTTCCTGAAAGCTGAAAGCCTCTGAGCCTAAAAAGGCCAATGAATTGAAATACACTCTCTGCTCTTTAATGGCATCATAAAATCAGCAGGATCAATCAAGGAGTATTGTGTGTAAGCATCTCTAAAATCTGATCAGGGGTTTGATATAAAAGCTGAGACACAGAAATTGTGAAAAGATGCCCAAAAATGCAATTTGTAATGTTCTCTGCACAAGACGGGACATCTTATCCAGAGGCTTGTTGTTAATGCACGGTCGAATCCCCCAAAACCACAGGCGTGAAGAAGTGAAAACAACATTTGATTTCTGCAGGGCAGTGACAACATTGATGTAATGTTTTTGCCAGGGGACGCGCAACAGCTTTTGTGACTGAATGTTTCAGTCGGCAGTGTTTCTGCCATCCTTTTCGTGCTGGTGTGATGAATTGTGTTGCTGTCTGTTTCCAACATGCAGCTGGATGTGGCCATTGATGGGGCAGATGAGGTGGACGCTCATCTCACGCTGATCAAAGGGGGAGGGTGAGTTCAATAGACTTTGTAATGATGACGGAACTTGATCCGTTTTGTCTCCCTTCTTGATTTGAACGATCTCTTGTGATTATGCGTTTGATGTGCATTATGCAGTGTAGGTTATGATTTCTTGTCTGTCGCTTGTAGTTTGTTGTTGATTATATGCTCATTGTACTCTTGCTACATCCACACTCATTTTAGTTTTGTTTCAAAATGCGTAACTTCTTTACACCTAGCATCCAACCTCTAAAAGGAGTCATCTCAAAACACTGCTGGCTCTGTTTTGTTTAGACAACTTCAGTGTTTTTTAGTTTGGATGGACGAGGACAGAGACTTTTGAAAACCATGATGCAGACACCCATGTTCAGTTCTGATTGGATCTTATTAGTCATGAGTCATGACGTGTCCTTCCGTGCTCACATTATTTGACCCTTTTTACAAGAAGAGAAGAGAGAATCTTGTCCACCAGTTCAGCAATACCTATGAGTCATTATCCATGTTGTCTGTTCTTGCAGCTGTTTTTTTATGCTTTTATTTTATAATGCTACTATTGCTTACTGTACATGCGCAGGAGGCAAGCTACTATTCAAGCAATTTGCAGAAATGTGAGTGTCCGACTGTCCGTGGATGTACTTAGGTAGACATGCACGCAGTGCATGTCGTCACCTTGCTTAAGTGACGTGGGAAGACTCCCGAAAGGCCCTAATCCATTTAGACTATCCCGTTTCCTGACCAGTCATCATCCGACTGTAAATCTGCAAGGCCATCACTGTCTTTCTGGGTCCAGACTACATCAAAACATAAGAGCGCAGAACTCTGAAGTGAAGGATCTGGTCTTTGTCTGCCAAACGCACTATGCTGTGTACAGAGACATTTAAAACATTTTTTTTAAATGAAACCATGCTCGTGTGGATGTAGAGTCTGTATTTGGATCCTAAATGATGTCTCACTCGCGGCTACTTTCATTGTCTCTCTGTCACACCCTGTCCTTTTGTCTGTTAATCTGTCAGTTGATGTTTGTCCCTCACAGGGGCTGCCTGACACAGGAGAAAATAGTGGCTGGCTGTGCTAAACATTTCATTGTCATCGCAGACTTCAGGTGTGTATGTGTGTGCATACAGTTGAACTTGACCTATGGAGTTAAGATGTGTAGTCCAATGACAACATAAACAATATCAACCGCAACAAAATGTAATCTATATGTGAGTAATGTAGGAGTAGCATCTGGATTTATCCTTCCTTCTCCTATCTTGCTGTGTCCCCAGGAAGGACTCCAAGTCACTGGGCCAACAATGGAAGAAGGGGGTTCCCATTGAGGTAATTCCCATGGCTTACGTGCCCATCTCCAGAACCATCTCTGCACGCTTTGGAGGGGAGGCCAACTTGAGAATGGCTGTCAGTAAAGCAGTAAGTGGAGGATTTTATTTATTGCCCAGTTGGTTTTCAGGAAGGCGCATCGTGTTGCAATGCTAGACGATCGGATCTCCATCAAGCGATGCGTCAAGGGACTTCGTCAAGGGACTTGCAGGCTTGCAGGCTTGTTGCTAGAGCTGCCCCTAACAAACCTACGGCTACTGCTTTCAAAACAGTACTTTAACTGCCCTCATATGAATAAGTGCTCGAAAGACTTTGGATTTGTTCTGCAATGCAGGTGTATTTTTCAATCTGCAGTCTGTAGTTGAGAGACGCGTTTAAAGACTGACGGTGACTGACAAGTCTGCCGTAGAGTGTTAAGAAGGTAATTAAAGATGAATAAACATATGGGACTCACTCTTTCAGTGGGACCAAAAAAAACCAAAGTTAAAAAAGAACAAGAAAAACAGAATAAGCATCTTAGATCGTTCGGGGTGACAGAGTTGAGGACTGATGTCTTGTCTACAACTCGATCCATGGCCTCGTAGTCAATGCAAGACAGTTACCAACAAAGGCTACCAACAAAAATAAAGCACGGTCAATGTTTGTGCAGAAATTGTGCTACTTTTATGGGGGGGGGGGGGGTCATTGCAAGGGTCATTGCAACAATTTTAGCAGTTATGTGTTAATGTTCTTATTATCGGCCCCCTTTTGAATAATTTCCTACACATGTTCTCCTCTGGCAGGTGTACAACTGGTCCAAATCCTCAGTTATTTTCGTTTTGTTTTTTCCTCCTGCCATATGTCGCCTGCCATACTTTAGGTTGTAGTTTCGTCTCAAATTGTGATTCTGATCGAAACTGGCAAAGAATTACAGTACTGTGTTTAGTTAGGGACTTGATCTCTCAATACCTGGGGACTCTAAACCCTGCTAATCCCGGATTACGGGAATCAAACTCATGTTGAAATCAATTATAATCAAGACTCCCCTGAGGAATCATTGTATTAGTTATGGGCCTTGAACACACAACACCAGATAACTTTAACCCCTCAAAACAAGGATTATGGAACGCAAACCCACTCACCAGGTTATGTAACGCAAACCCCACAAACAAAATGTGAGGGACTTTATCTCACATAATATAAATGTATAAATATAAGTAAAATTGAGGAATATAAAAAAGAAAAACTAATGTAAAATTCCAAAGAGCAAAAGAAATGAGGTATTTACAGTAGGTAGACTGGATTTAAAAGTCGTTATACTGTAGCTCTTGAAAGTCTCAGATCCTCTGGAAGTTTATTACGACTGTATGGTATATTAAGTAAATTATGCTTCACCATGTTTTCTCAACGGCTCATATTTTTAAAAACAGGTTTGGGTGACCATTACACTTAATCTAACCTACTGTTTTTTGAGCGGTGCCTACAGCTCCCAACATTTGACCAAGTGTGTATGTCTGACTGTCTATACATGCATGTATGTATGAGTGACCTACCTTGAAGTGGTGCTGTTGAGCAGCCTAAGGCACCGCTCACTCCCACTGGGTGGGATTTTGTCCTTAACTCTCCCAACGCTTTGAACGTTCACGTTCGCCCGATTTCGCAAGACCTCTCCGCCAATACGGCGCTCGTTCGGTTCGTTCGTCTGATGACTGTAAGCTAATGAGGGGTCGCGTGGCCGTGTACTATAAACACATTTTCCGCGGTGATGGTGTAAAAAATCCATTATGCGTTAGATCAACGGAGAACAATTCACTTCCTTGTTGATTTCCTCTGGCTGTAAGGCTCTGTGGCCAGTGACTGGTCTTCTTCTTCTTCAACACATAACAGGCAAATTCACATTCATTCTCGCATGACGCCGCCCTCTGCTGCCTGGCAGACCAAAGTGCACTATTGCACAACCAAAAAAAATAAAAATAAAAAAATAAATGTCTGTCTGTCTATCTACTATAACGTCGCAAAGGTAAGCCGCTTTTTGATGGCACCAGACCCAATAAATAAATAAATAATCTGGCAGTAGGAGAGTTAATCAAAAGTTTCCTTATATGTATCCCAAACTTGGCAATAACATGCTTTTGAGCCCTCATGGTATAGAAAACCATCCAAGTGATTAGAGTGATGTTTTTTGTAAAAGGTCATAGGTTCAAGCTTTAGCTTCCATTTGTTCAGTTGAAGTGTCATTGAGCGAGGTGGCTTGTCTGCTTACTGGCTGTAAATAACTCGGGGTAATGGCATGAGCTGTAAAAGCAGTATAATGCAGTCTTGCATGCAACTTGAACAAACGCACAAGGTGGAGTGTTGGCCAGTCCTTGCAATACAGGCTGGTATTTTACCAGTATCCAGAGAGTTTCACATTTTGTTCTAGAACATAAATTACACTTATTGTTATTTCATCTGTGAGTTTTGAAGCTGTTATGTATATTGCACAAATGAATAACTTCTTTGATATTTAAATTGGCATGTGTATAGAGTAGAGTTAAAAGATAGAAATCAGTTTACTTTCTACCATGGTGACATTTATTAACAAAGTGCAACATTTTAACCTAAATAGTCTTCACCAGTTACATATATTTACTGAATGTACCTGGTGAAGAGACTATAAATGTATGTACGTGGCGAAGACCATACATTTATACCACTCTGGATTTATGTACTTGACGAAGACACTTTATATCGAAATGTTGTACACTACATTTTACCTTGGAGCAAGTACAACAGGATATTTATCATTTCTTTCTTTTTTTTTAATATTTATCCTGCACCTCTTGAAATATGTCTTGGATGTGTCTGGGTGCATTCCCTTGGACGATTTATGGATTAATCATTATTGATTATGCATTAGCTTGTGAATTGGTATGTGTGGAACTAGAAATAAAGTAGTGAATTGTTCTTCCTTTTAAAGGATTAGTTCAACCAAAAAGTGACATATTTTCAATCAATAACACTTCCCATGAAGCCTTCAATTCATGGAGATCTTTTTGATTTTGCTGATTGATTGATTGAAGACTTAAGAAGTTTGCATAGGAAACTTTTCATGACAGTTCACTGGTACATGGTCAACTAGAAGGATACACACAAAAAAGCCATTCCAGCATTTGAGTCGGTCGTCAAATTATTGGCCTAGAGAAAAGTTATGGAAACGTTTATTTTAAAACAAATATTTGGGAACCCTGAACGGTGAAAGCGAGTAGAAAAATATGAAAACAGTTGGTCCTACCCAACCTACTGTGGGGGATACAGAGTGATACTGATTTGAGATTAAACCAACTGCGCCTCCTACTCACTTGGTTTAGTGGACTGATGGCTCTCTTTCTACACATTTGTGATCCTGGATCACTACTGCAGTTGGGACTGTTGGTTTTTAGATTTTTCTGACTCCACTCCAAACACCTTTGTTTGTTTCAGCTGCCCTTTATTTCATTTTGAGTGTGGATACAAAAAAATACACACGTGAATAGATGAGCTTCTCTTTTTTTCCAGTCAGAAAATATTTATTTCCCCCCAGCAGCTCAACACACACACACACACACACACACACACACACACACACACACACACACACACACACACACACACACACACACACACACGCACTTGCTTTTGCTTACTTGCTCACGTATCAAACCACAGCAATAATACTTACTTGGACCAAAAGCAATGTGTGATCATCCTTGATTTACGATGCATATTATCTCTGTCTCTTAGGGTCCTGTCGTCACCGATAACAGCAATTTCATCCTGGACTGGAAGTTTGAGCATGCCCAGAACTGGAGAGAGGTCAACATGGCCCTCAAAATGATCCCAGGTGAGGAGAGAGCAGTGTGGGTGGGGTCAATTGATTATGGTCTAGCAACAAACAATTATACAACGCGTAGTTCCGACCAAGCAATCTGATTGATCTGGTTGAAATAGCTATCTTCCTGTGCTTCAAACGAGCAAGTACTCAAATGAAAACGAAACAAAATATAAATATCAGCTGTCCCAGCACTAGACTAAGCAGCTACGCTAGCAGTTTTCATAGTAAGTTCAGGGACATAGTAGCTAAATCTGGCATTAAAAAAGTGTTAATTTCTATCGAATATCTTGATTACAATGAAAATTTCTATAGAATATCTTGATTACACTGAAATTGTGCTGACATGTTCTTTACGTTGGTAACTGTTGTATAATCGCAATATTACACTCGAGGACGTGCTTTAACGTGATTATCAGCACTTCAGAGCTGCTTACAGAACTCTGCTCTGTTGCTGTCATGCCGATAATCACGGCAAAAAAACATTACACAACTCGTGTAATACAACCTTGTGCATTTGTGTTTTCTTCTCTGGCCCGTAAGGTGTGGTGGAGACTGGGCTCTTTGTGGACATGGCTGAGAGGGCCTACTTTGGAATGGAAAATGGAGGCGTGATGATCCGGGACCCGCCAGTAAACTGAAGAGTTACTTGTACTTTTGACTTGTGCGCCTCTCTCAAACGACCTCTCTTCTCCCACAAGTGCCGTATAATTATTTTCTCCCCATCTCCGTAAAGGACTGTATGTTTTTAGTGTACCCCACACACCTCCATCAGATAACTTGTCAGATACAAACAAAAGGGGTAGAAGTGCACTTGGTTTTGCTCATCCCGTAAATGGTGCTTTAGTGAGGGTTCAAGTGCCAGATGAGTGGAACTGAGTCTATCTCTGGTAATTTGTTTCCAAAAAACATTTTGTTTTCCCAATCTGCAGGTATACAGTTACATTTGTCCATGATAGTCTTAAAGACGGAAGGGTTTTGGTGGAATGTGTGGAGCACAGGTGCTCTGCAGTGTGATCTTGGGGTGTGCCTTGAGATTTTAGAGATCTCAAATTTAATTTAACTTTTTACATTTTATTTTTAAAGAAATAATACATTTTATTGGCTTTAAAATATTGACTACTAGGTTTATGCTGTTTGGGATCGTTCTGTTTTTTTTTTTTTTTTTTTTTTACAAGGCCTCAAAATAAACCAAATCTTGTTCTGTTGACTAATCAGAATTGCCTTGTGCCCAAGTCCATCAAAAGTACAGGATATTGTCAGGGTGACATTTATTGTGCACAGACATACACTTTCATAGCTACATGTTGCAAACCGATACACACGGGTCAGGGACAGTAGACCATCTGCACCAAAAAGTTAGGAACCACAGCAGTGAATGGTATGGTAAAATATTAGCACTGCAAGATCATAGTTCTCTCTGTTTCACCACAGCACTGTTTCTGGTCTGTTGTTTATTGATTGCGTGCTTCTTTAGTGTGATAGTGCATTGACCTTTGCCCTGGAATGTTTTGTATGATGATGAAATGGAAGACCTGGGTTTTCAATGTTGTTTTTGTTTGCAGTCACCTTGTATCACCGAGTAATGTGTGGATTCACTTTGCCTTGTTTTCCCCGTAGTGTACAAGTTCCATCAGCATTGCCAGGTTTAACTTTATTCAGTACTGTATGTTATGACATGATTATATATTTTACCTTTTTAAACTTGTGTGGACAACACATGCGATTCCCTTTTTTTAAAACATAGCCAACTAGTCTGGCAGCAGGAGAGCCATCGGTATGGTTTTCCTGTCTAATTTAAACAGTGGTCCCTGTATTGTTGAACTAGTCTGCCGGAGCGGTGCAAGGTACAAAGCCTGAGGCCCTGTCTAGTCTCTGTTAGGCTTTTCTTTCAGGTCTTACACAAAAGGATAACGTACAACACTGCATGTGCTACTATGTACTGTATGTGCAGCTATCCCCGTGTGAAGTCTTTGTTCGGTGCCTATTTTGTCATACGTGTGGCTCGCTCATTTGCTCAAGCGGCGAGCAGGATTGGTGGACTGATGTTACCAATTTAAAAAAAGAGAATGCAGTATATTGTTTTAAGGTTATGGGAATGTAGTTGATGAGTTCCTACATCTACAGTTGATACCACCAGCTGGCCTGTAATGTGCCTCAATTCTGCACATCTCAGTTGTGTATGTTTGTTTCATAACTGCTATCTATACATTTGGGGGGGTAAGTTATTAGTAATTCATCATGTAATGGCGCTAAAATCCAGAGAAATCAATCTGTAGAGGATCCATTATGTAAAACAGTCCAGTCTGTAAAAGTTAAAAAAATGTTGACAACCATGGACCTCGGTTCTACATTACTACTGTGCTGTATTATGTGTGATCTTGTACTGGCAACAATGACTTTATCAGACAGTGTCACTTCAATGTTTGTCATCTTGGTTTGAAACTCTGGCCTCCACTTTACAATGCCTTATACTTTTTTTTATTCTGTTTGTCAAATAATTCTGGGAGCCTCAGAAGAACATTAGTCCTAATGTATACTTTGTTTTATTGCTGATTGCTCAAAGAGCAACACAATCACATGGCAAGTCTAAATGGGTATCTGTTTTTGGCAAGACACTTGTCATAAAACAAAGTATAGATTGAGACCCAGCCTGGTGTATATGTTTCAGAGCATGTTGGATTTTATTCTTTCTCTTGGTCGACCGTTATTTTACCAAAAGGACTGTGAATAAAATGTTGCTATTAAGGTACTACTGTGGTTTGTATGTCAACAAAATACAGGACCAAACAGTCAAAGAAATGTGTCTTTTTTTATTATGGCGTTTTCCTGGGAGCAAACTAGGTCTACTACATTTTCACTGATACTACTGGCAAGATATGAAGAGATCAAATTCTATTCACTTATAATATAACTGAAGACTAGGCCTACTGTAAGGCATATATGAAGTGTGTGTGGCTCATTTTAATTCTATTTGTGTGTATGTGTGTTCAGAAGCCTCGAAGATTATACGTTATATCTAGATATAAATAATGGCTTAAAGGAGTAGTTCACCCTCAAAAAGTACATTTTTTCTATTGATTTCTCATGCCATGGAGACTCAAGTTCAATAATATCTTTTTGTATTCATCGCAAGACAAAAATGTGATTATAGTAAATTTACCCTCATTGATTCTGGATGGGGACCCAAATGCATTTGGGTCCCCATCCAGAATCAATGGGGGTACATTTATTGTTATATTTTGTCTTCGGAAAGTGACAAAAACAAAAAAATATAATTGAACTCAAGTCTCCATGTTGTGAGTAATCAATAGGAAAAAAAAGTACTTTTGGGGGTGAACTCTATCCAGTGTTTGTTAGCCCTACAGAACTGATCAAATGGTTAGGGTTAGGGTTTGACATCTTATGAACACTACCACAGCATACATTGTACCTGTGTCAAACATCAATAAAGAAAATTATATAAAATTATGCTATTTAGTCATTAAAGTTCTCAGCTAAGAATAACGAGTATAGCTCTACTTGAGCAATAATTTTGTCTTCTCACATTTGGGAAATTATGACTTTATTTAGAATAGAGACAGACATGGAACTGAGGGCAGAGTGGTAAAGACATCGGACATCACAACTGGACTACATCCAGAACCAACATGGATGCAAGAGAACAAACAGAAAGGCCCAGGGTAACTCACTTGATTAAAGAAAATTAAGTTTAAGTAACTTTTTGTATTAACTGTCTGTTGTGTGGTACACCAAAAGTAAATCTATTAATGTCCACATAGTGGCGCCAGAGAGGTTAAGTTTCTTCAAAGGCAATACTATAAATACCAGTAGCGAATTATTGCTTCTAAAAAAAATAAACAGGTTGCATGTCTATTAGAAGTTTTTGAGGATGTTCATCACATCACAAGCTAGCGTAATTAAATTCAATTAAATTATATTGGTTAGTCGTTTTGGAACAATGTGTGAGTATGTGACAGTCATTTGTCTAGAAGTAGGTTACTGTGATGTAAAACACTGAGGGGCTTCTTCGTTCCTTCCTTTGGATCAAATCAACCTTGCATTATGTAATAATAACCCCCAGGTCAGGTTTGACTTTAACTCGTGACAAAGGAGGAAGAGGAAATGCAGGCGGTGGACTGAGCCACGTTGATGTTTTCATGTCGGAGGCGCTTAGGCTCCTGTCGGCTCGGATGTCCCACACGTATATGGCAACTACACGAATGACAGCTGGACACACCAACCGGGAGCTTCGCTGTCGTTCGCGGCTGTGCGAACCAACCAATGGGCTTTCAGTCTGCTCACTTCTGTCATCCGATTGGACGAAGGTGGGCACTTTTAGCCAATGACATCTTCATCACAACTTAACACCACTTAGTAGGGGGAATTAAGGTAAAAATAAAATAAATAACAAATTTGATTCAGATGTCCCTTGAGTCATCCTAAAACATCTAGAAGCACCCCTTCTAGTAGAAGGGGTGCTCAGAAAGTGAGTTATGGACAAAATTCAAAATGGCACCTAAACTGCTGACTCAAAAGACACCAAAGGAATCTCCTAAAAGCAAAATCTTAAACAGGGTGTGAGTTATTGACAAAATTAAAAATGGCCTCCTGTGTCGGCAATTGACTAAAAAAAACAACTAAAGAATCTCATAATAGCATACAATTTGGCACACATGTCGGTCCGTCACGTGTATTTAATAAGGAGCACTCAATGTAGGCTACATACCAAATGATATTATAACGTTTAGCAGACTGAGTGAGGCAGTTCGCTCCAACCGGGACGCGAACCCCAGCCCCCCACTCAGCAGACGAGGAAGCAACCCGCAACCCCAAGAAGGCTAGCCCGCTTGGCGGAGCGAGTTACGGCCTGATCTCTTGCAGGGTTGTTACACTACCCCCTCCTCACAGAAGTGCGCCCCCGCGCTTCACGCTTCACTGCCCACGGCCGGTCCCTCACGCGAGGGCACGCTCCACGGGTTCGCCCCACGGGTTCGCCCGTCTGACACCAATGTAACGTTTAGCAGACTGAGTGAGGCAGTTCGCTCCAACCGGGACGCGAACCCCAGCCCCCCACTCAGCAGACGAGGAAGCAACCCGCAACCCCAAGAAGGCTAGCCTGCTTGGCGGAGCGAGTTACCGGCCTGATCTCTTGCAGGGTCGTTACAATATGCTTTTCTATGATGTCTTAGAGTCGATTATACTATAATAAGGAGCCAAGTTTATTAGTTAGTTTGGGGAGAGTCCATTCATACTCTCTTAACGGCGCGCCGAAGTCGCTTGTAAATATTGGATATCCTGGACCTGGGCATGAAAACGTTTGTGGCCGATAAATGAGCTTAGCAGGACGGATACATAGCTGACTGGCCCTCGCGGCTGCACGCTGAATGACTGGAGGTCCAGTCAGTGAGCAGCAGCTCCAGCAGCACCAGATGGAGACGGGGTCTCTCTCTCTCACACACGCGCAAGCTCGGTCAAAAACATCTCATCTACAAGCTCACATTATAGACGTGCCGCATGCATGCATCACAGTCACAACTTGTCGCGGACCATAGAGGTAATAATATAGCTATAAACCTACCAACACCGAACACTAACAAAGTTGTGTTTAAGGTCTTCTTTTCTCTTTAAAACGGTCAGCGACTAGCGAGACACGCAGCAAAGCTCCCAGTGCCTCCCAGTCTGTTGTCAGTCCGTCATTCTCCAGCCAGAGCCAGCTGACAATGTATCCGCTATGCAACGCTCAATACACAGCCACAAGCATTTGGGAGTCGGCTTGTCTCCCTTCCAAACAACCGCTGTTTCATTGGCTTGAAAATATGAACTTGAAGCTGGGCTGAATGAATGAGAAGACAGCGCTGAGCACCGAAATTAAGTCGGGACTCGGGAGGCCACAACATTTTGGCACCACCGAACCGCCGAGTTTGAGGGTGAGGCCCCCCTGCTGAATGACGTCATATCGTGGTCTGGACAGTGCCGAACCGATATAAATTTAGCTCTGGTCCATCGCTCTGACAGACCCGTCGGCAAATGGTTAGACCGCGATATCTCAGCCCCTCCGAGCGCTCAACTTCAGTCAAAATAAACAAAACTATTTCACTACTCACCAAACCAAAGGTAGTTTTGTGCTGTTGAAAGTCTATTCTCCGCGGTGGTGAGCCCCTCAGGATCCCACCTACTCTGTTATTTTTGTCATGAAATAAAACACACCCACCTCGAGCCACCTAGCGGCCACCGCAGATACAATGGTTCACAACCCGGAAATAAGCGGCGGTCGAGTTGGATGCACTTTATTTCATGCCAAAAATAGTGTATTTTGCAGAGTGTGTGGGGTGCTGAGGGGCTCACCACCGCGGAGAATAGACTTTGAACAACGCAAAACTACCTTTGGTTTGGTGAGTAGTGAAGTAGTTTTGTTTATTTTGACTGAAGTTGAGCGCTCGTTGGGGCTGAGAAAACGCAGTCTATTCATTTGCCGACGGGTCTGTCAGAGCGTCACCGGGAGGGGACGCGATGGACCAGAGCTAATATAAACTCAGCTCCTTATTAAAGTGTAGGGAACCTTTTGGTGATTATTTTGGTGTCTTTTGAGTCAACCCCACGGTCAAAAGTTTTGGTGGCCATTTTGAATTTTGTCAACAACTCACTTAGATGTATTAGGATGACCCAAGGGACATCTTTATCAAATGTCATGTTTGTATCCAACTCGTAACAAAATGTCCCTTAATTCCCCCTACTAAACTGTGGAAAGTTTTGGCATCACACGCTGGTGTTCTTCGTGGAAGGCTGGAAGCTGGGTCTGCGCCTGCGTGGTTCCTATCGGACGGCGGCGTATCCAATCACAGACAGTGTTTTGGAGGGGGTTGGTCCGTCTAGCGCCCGCCTCCTTGAATGACAGGCGAGTGATGCAATCGCACTGTGCTTAGTGTACGGGCTGCGAATGTTCCTACCATAGGAGACGCGTGTGCATGAATTAGAAAGCGCGGCCTGTGATTGGCTGGAGCGGAGTTCTGGAGCGCTCGGCTGTGGTCACTTGGACTGCGCGGGCGGGTGTGAATGCGTTTATCGTGGACAGGGCGTTTATCGTGGGCTTGCCCAGGCCTTACGGCCTGGGCATAAATATAACGATTGCATTCACCACGGCTTCGTAACTCGCGCGGCGCTCCGCCGGCCGCGCGGCCCTGGCCCGCTCTTCGCGGCCACTCGCGCCTGCGGCGCTCGGGGGCGAAGAGCAGGACCAAGGTCCGCTGGCCTTCGCGCCGCTTGCAATGTCGTGGACAATAAAACGAGCGCTCCTTCAAACGGCGTCTCCTACGGTAGGATTAATAGCGTACGGGCTGGTCAGATTGACAGTGTAGGAGTGCAATCAGAAGCGTCTACATGATATTATAATAACCTGCAGGGATTACACGACCCAATCCTGGTATAGAAACGGGGCGGGATTTAGCGTTACTAAGGCAAGTTCTTGAGTCAAGTATAAAGGGAATAACATGGTGCCCCAGTGGCTGTTTATGTTTACATAAAGAATACATTCGATTCGAATAGAAAGGGCGTCGTGTTAAGGGGGTTTTCGTCGTGTCAACAGTTTTTTTTGGGGGGTGGCACGTTTTGTAGTCGTCTCGTCTGTGTAAGGATTTACAAGGCCACTGTCTGGCATGTAAATCGCCTAAACTCACTAAATGTGCCAGTCTTCCAAATGGAAAGGAGGCTTCACTCTGGAAACGTGAGCATTTGCCTGGTGCTCCTGCTGCTGCTGCTGAGGACGCTGATCATTATTGGGACGTCGCAGACTCAGGGCTCCGCCATCAGGAGGAGTAGGGACCCCGCCGCCCTGAGCTCGTATCTGGCCGAGGAAGATGTCATGGAGCGGGGCTTGGAGAACGTAGGAGGAGGCGCCCCGGGGACGACGGGGGTCACCGCCGGGGGAGACGTGACGGTGGAGGACGGGGACGAGAGCGGCGGGGCCGCCGGGGAAGGACACGAAACGTACGGAGAGGGAGACGCGAATGTCACACCGACAAGGTAGGGGGAGAGGAGAACTAATGCAGTGATTCCCAAACTCTTTTAATGTCAAGGAGACGAGGACTCCCAAATTTATACTTTATTAGCCCGCGGACCCCCATTTGAAAAGATACGCCAGGGACCCCCATAAGAGAAGATTGTTATAGCTCTATAGCAGTGATTCCCAACCATTTTAAAGGACGGACCCCCATTTAATGGCATTTCTATCTCTGAGACCCAGATTTATATCGTAAAATCAATGTTAATTTAACTCAGACAGCGTACAAATGGAACTAAATGGACCCTTCAGGGTTCCTAACTATCATTTTAGCTGGGGACCCCAGCTGGGGACCCCCAGGACTCCACTTTGAGACAGCCATCACTGATCAGAGTCGTAGTCATGCCCGGGCATAGCGCCTTTCAGTCAGTTCAGTCAGTCAGTGCAATGAGTGCGTCGACATGAAGTTTGCAGAACTGAGCAAAACTTTCCCCCCAGTCTGTCTGTGTGCGACAGTTTCGAACGTTTGCATTGAAATATGACGCATTTTAGTTATCTTGACATGCAGAGTGGAAACTGTAGGCCTACGATAAGTGTTGTTTATAAGGTAAACGTGTCCAACTTGCATGCATGGCCATGCAACGATCCTCTGCAGTTGCAACATGCAAGACAGTGAGACCAGAATAGATCATTTGCACATGTCAGCGCTACTGTAGCAAAACGCCCACCACCACCACCCAGTGGGTCTAACTGAACTCAACCCAACACTACTACAGTACAGTGAGCTGACTGTTAAACAAGTCTAGTAGGTTCAGCTTGAATCGTCTGGGAAAGTTGTTGGGGCGACTGTCAGGCCACAAGAATTGACTGCGTGGAAAATAAAAGCCGTTCTTGTTGTGGCCATTTAAAGGTCAACTCAGGGAAGGATTCTGTGGACAGGGACAGGGTTGCTTTGAACACATTTTCATCTTCACTTGAAACATTTTCATCTTCCATCTTCACTTGAAATCAATGGCACATCAAAGTGGGTGTAATTTGGTGCTCCAAGCAGGGTGTTATCCTCTCCTGTGCTGCATGAAGAACCCCTCCAATCCCCATGGTGTCAGTCAGTAGGCATTCAATTCATTCATTTCCATTCCCATCCTATCTCACAAAGACGCACTCTTATGTGTGAATCAATAGTTTTCCAATAAGTCCCCTACATAGTTGTCAGTGTGCATGATAATAATGTTACTGTGAACCTACAGCACAGGTTGTTCCAAGCAGATTAGGATCTCACTCACACTGCACACACTGAGCAGTTGTAGACTTAGGTCTGGTGACTGACTTCTCCCCATGAGAACTGGCCAGGAGTGCTGTTCCAGATAAACAAGGCAGCAGCAGCAGCAGGCAGGTATGCTAGTCTGTAGGTGGGTAGATAAGGCAGGTGTTATCACGAAGCCAAGCTTGTTTCAATACTTTAGGGCAGGCATTTAACTGATGCAGTTATGCAGCAAGGAATAATAAGAGAGTTAGTAGGGGGTTTATGGTCTGTGGCAGTGTTTATCATTGCCTCACCCTGTATGTTTTTGTTCTGACTATGTGTTACTTTCTCTTCTCTGTACATCATCAATTGATATCATTATCACAAGGGGGAAGGAAGCATAGGACATTATTTTGTACAAAGTCAGACACTGACTTTATTGACTGCTTGGTTCATACTGGAAATGTGTTATTGGCTTTGGCGCAGAGACACTTAACCAGGTGGGAGTACCCCACTTTTCACCACACCCAAAATGTAGGCTACACACTGCATGCTGCTGGTCAGAAGTTTCCACACAGCATGCTGGGTAATATGACTTTAAAGTGATCAAGTCATAGTGTAATCACAATATTTATTTATGGACAAAATGTTGACATTTGATATGTGTCGAATCTCTGGACTGTTACGTTTTCTGTAAACTTATTTTTACTGTGCATTGCAACATTGCTTCTACCTCAGTTGACATTACTGTATGTGTATGGAATACTGAATAACAGAGGAAGCAATGACTTACAGCGTGTAGAGGATTTGATGAGTAATGGCTTGTTACATTGTTGGAAGACACAATAAAGATGAGAATGCTTTTTTATATAATGCATTGAAATAGAACTATCCCTTTTATAGAACGTGATGCATTGCCAAGAGTATTTTGTTTGTTTTAAAAATCCTTGCCTGTTATTTCTTTTTCCTAAAGTGAGACGTGGCTATTGACGCAGTGGGCAGTTACAGAATCGATTTGGTTTTGCTTGGTAAACAGTTGGTCTGACGCCTACTTCTTTCCGATGGTTGGCATAGTATATAAAGGGCAGTTCCGATACCTACAAAAGCAGAGCAAATATTTATTTTGATCAATTGCATGCGTCCTCTTGATTGAGTCAACTGTGCCCCGATTTATTGTATTTCATTATATACACGCAAACTGTCTGAAAAGTAGACTCTTCAGTGGACAAATCAAACTGTCTAGTCTTAGGGTTAGGGTTAGGGTTAGTCTTCAATTATATAGTGTATATATTTAAAGTGTTTAGATAGATATCGTACATTTTTGATACATTTTAATATCTCATCACTACCTAGATTTGGTTTCAGACAAACACACTTGCTGCCTGGAAATGTGTGTCAAATTGTCCAGTGTGTGTCATATTGTTCCTGGGAAATGTACTTCTGCATAAATTGAAAATGCAGTTGCATGAGCACATTGAATCATAATAGCTTGATTCGTCGGCTAGTAATGTAAATAGGAATTGGCTTTTGTCATAATCCTTTTTATTGACATTGTTTTTCTTTTGTACATTTCAACAAAATCTTGAGATGGTAGTAAATGAGCATTAAATGACCATAAACATAACAAATCTATGACGTTTTTAGAACTTTTTACCAAAAATACAGGCATGAGGCATCCCCCTCCCTTTTTAATATTTGACCTTCATATTTATCCAGCTAGTCCCATTGCACAGCTGCAGCAGTGACTGCCTGAAGTTGTGAGAGTCACAACCGATGTGACATGTTGATCACACCATAGAAGCGTTTTTCTTTTCTTTTCTCCAATTTAAATCTTTTGTTTGGCATTTTCACCATTAATGAACAAAGTTTGCGTCCGACTGAAACCCCATACATGCATACAATAGGGCATTCACGAATAGTGATTTTTAGTATTCGATTTATTCGACCTCAAAGTATTTGAATATTCGACAGGACTGGCCAAACTGTCAAATATTAAGTAAGCAAGAGGCGAACATTGTGAAAATAGCCGATCTACATGCTCACAACGTTGTGAGCATGTAGATCTGCTATTTTCACAATATTTATCTGTGGAACCGAGTCACATTAATACCTACAATCCCAAGTGCTTGTCCCCAGTTCAAATATATTTATTTTGGGGGTCACGGCCTAAAAAGGTTTGAGAAGCCCTGGTATATAGAGCATTAACAAATTCATCCACCAGGGGCATTGACAACTCATTCTTATGACTTCCTATCTAGTAGCCACGCTTTATAAACTATTATTTTTTAAAGAGAAAACATAAAAAGAAATATATATATATATATTTGGTGAATGCCCTAGCATACAAGGCAGTGTTGCCAGGGCCACCGTGGCGAAAAGGAGGCAAAGGATTCCGACTGTCATCTTCCGTAGCTTCAGTGTTGTATCAAGTGGAAATCGAAAGTAATTAGCTAAGCATTTTTCCCTGATAGAAACAGCCTATTCCCCTGTCAGAGGTCTTCCTGGGAGGCTAGTGCAGGGACACACTGACTCCACACAGCCTTCTGTCCTCTCTATGCAGTTGGTCACACCCTAGTATACAGAAGATGCACTCTACATTATTCACACAAACAAGTGTTTATGTTCTCTATATTGTCTTTATTTCTCTCTCTCTCACATTCATATAGGCCTAGTTGTCGGTTATCACTTTTGTCTGCAAATGCCATGTCATTAAACAACTTTCCTATGTTAACATTATAGTTAACTGCATGTCATGGAGATGAATGTTGGCGGAACGTCATTTCATTCTGTGTGATTTGTACTTGGCAAAAATAATAACGATAATGAACGTGATTTCTATAACGTTTCATTGTTGGTACAAAGCACCATGAAACTGTCAAATCAAAACAAGAATAATAATAAAACTAATTATAAAAGATATCTTTTTTTACAGCTGATGAAAACTAAATTACAAGGTACTAAAATTCAATAGCATTTCATTGAATGAACTGAGGAGGATAAAGGTGAGGTCTCACTTTAGTGCCAACACCTTCCCGGGTATCCGGGCTGTTAGTAGGCTAGCTGTGACAGAAAGGGGCCTCATTGGCACATCTGTGGAGAGAACACGACCTGCAATCACACCTGGTCCCCAAAAGCCTGTTTATACTTCAGTGTATGACCGTGTCGCTCCCTGGGAATGTATCGTTTTTTTTTTTTTCAACATCCATGGTTCAATTATTTACTTTTTACTTTAGAAGTAATTGCTTATTTTTTTTTGCAAAATATGTTTTTGCCAAATATGTTTTTTATTTATGTTTATATATATATTATAATGTTTTTCTTCTTACAGTTGAGCAATTATGCCAATTCCTGCCCTAAGTTTGCGAAGTTCCTAAGTTTACTTTGGCGTGCGACAAAATAATATGACAAAGTATGAATTAGCCATAACTGTCTGTCTGTCTCTTTCACGTCGTCATTTCTCACTTGGGAGTTGGGGCTCACTTTCTGTTTCTCTCTGTCTGTCACACTCCGTCTGTTCCCCTGCTCCTGCCTCTCTTGTGCGCTCTCTTTTTCGCTTTCTGTCTGTCTCTCCCTCGTTCTCTCACTTATCGTTTCTCTTTCCTGTGCTCTCTGGTTTAGCATCCCCCTCTATTGATTTATTTATTTTGTTCCTAAGGGAACCATGTGAAGTTTTAAACTGCATAAATGTATTGTACTATCACAGTTGGCTTACACTGTACCTAATTGTCATCTGCGGTACCTTCAGCAGGCCACAATTAAAACATTTTACAGCTCACTAACAAAAAGCATGAAGCAAAAAACACACAAGACACATAATGACAAGGTAATCAATGGTCAGCTAGAAATAAAAAGCAATGTTATTTGCATGTATGAGAAGACCTAATCATAGACAAAATATAGAGGCAGTTTCAGTGGCTTTTAGCAGACTTTATATCTTCTTCATGTTGTCAGGTAGGTACATTAGGCTGAGTTGAGGGTTTCACAGAGAGACAAAAATGGTACAGTGCTGTGCAATACAATCTCGAGGATATTCTTGAAGAGTTTATGTTCAATTAACAACGTAGAGAAGAACATTAGTGGTCCTTCACGGTGCACACTGTCTACACTTGCAAACACGAATAGAAAAAGAATGAACGTGTCTGTTAACTGACTTTCCTTCATCTTGTGTCTGAATCTACTTAACAGACACTAGGGATCAGACACAACTTTATGAAGATTTTCTGGCATGCCCCCCTGTCCTGATTAGTCCTCGCTTCTATGTGCTCCTTAGCTATGAATCCTGTACCTCTATTTCAGGGGTCTTCAACAACGTTTTCAGGCCAAGGACCCCTTAGCTGAGAGAGAGATGAAGCAGGGACCCCACTACCTATTGTATAAAATTGTGTTGCAGATTAAACATTTTCATAGATTTCTTAGACAACGTAGAATTGTCTGACAGCACCGTCATCATGTTGGAGTAATGTGTATTTTCAGACATTTAACCACTTGAACCGTCAAATACTTTAGTCTACACTTCTTTTCCCTCTACAAATCTCTTTGCCCAAAATAGCAGATCTACAAGCAGCTTGTAGATCTGCTATTTTTGGCTAATGTTCCGCTCAGAATAGAGATGCTAGGGTTCAAGTGGTTAATGTAAAAAACATGATCCTATCACACAAAGATTTGGCGACCCCCCCCCCGTAGTAACTCCCGGACCCCCTGTTTTAGACCCCTGCTCTATTTAGTTAACGAAGAATAATGTTTTTGGTCATCTGACATTCATCAGGTATCTGTCTGAATCAGATACATTTTAGTGTCTTCATAAATGAACATGGTGTGCAGGGCCACTTCATTTCTTCTCTCCGCTGGCTATCCTCTCCTTCGAAACTGTCCTTTGTACATTGTAAGTAGGTGTGCAATAGGACTTTATTTACTATGTTCACGGATAAAACTGACCCTCTCATTGATGGCTAGTCTCTCACAGTGACAGACAGTAAAAACTGAAGAGAGTCGCACTCAAAAATAAGATGAAAATCTAAAATGTTTGGGTCTCTCCCTGTGAGATTATCAATAGTTTCCCAGATTGATTTACTGTTACCCCTTTTACCTTGTTTGCTATATTACAATAAAAACAAGATTTAGCTCATCTCAGTTTAGATAACTTTATTCCTCAAATGAACCTTCTTAAATCTTCCTCCCTCTCACACACTTGCACTCCCTTGTATCTCTATTGTCTCTTGCACACCTTTTCTTATGTTACCTCTTCTGTTTATATTGATTCAGTATAAACCGATTAGATTGAGCTTGACAGTCAGTGTTTGAGAAGCATGCCTCTCCTCCTCACAATACAAAAATAAATGCCAAAACTCCTCGCCCATTCTCAATGTCCTTTTCAAGGGTACAGCAACAGTTCGTTTATCTGTAGTCAAACACAGGCCACGTGTACTTGTGCCACAAACTCACAAAGCCTGTGATAAGATCTGCACTTCAGCTGGAAGTGTATTTTGATTAACCACCGTTCTTGTACACAATGATTCGTGGTCTTCTTTCTCTTCTAGTTTATTTCAAACTTACTTTTGCACTTCTTAGAATGGCTGGCAAGATCCTGCTTGAGTTAAAACATGTATTTGCACTTAATTAAGAGGCGTTAGGTTAAGCTTTTTTCTAAATTCCTTTAATCTTTTCACCTTTCTTGTGCTCATATTCTTTGTTTGGTCTTTTTCATTTGTTGTTAAGTTTGACATTTTCTTTCTTTCTTAATTTCTTTCTTTCGTCATTTCTTTCGTCATTTCGTTAAGTTCTTTCATTCATGCTTTACTTTTGACTTTCTTTCTACTCTTCTAACCTTGGAGACTTCAACCATGTGTGTTCTTTTTCCCCCCACTCAGATGTCTATTGTCTACATTTAAAGTTTAATTTTTGATGTCGGTTTCAGATTCTGTTGTATTTCCTGTGTCTCTCTGTTACTGTATGCTATCATCTATAAATAATCCACATGTTGACTTTGATGTGCTTTGCAGCGAGGCTGCTGTTGTGTTGATCTGATGCATGTCACCTCACCTCGCTGTCTCTATCTGTATAGAAACACACCACTTTGGAAGCTCGTTGTTTACGTCCATTCCATTCGGCTGTGTGCATGTCGGCGTCTGCCTGTGAGAGTTTAGAACATTTAATATCACAGTGAGTGCATACATGGTTTCACTTGTGTTTATATGAGAGCGCTAATGTCCACGAGGGCATGTTTGTGAAAGCTTTGTATGAACTATGAACATTGGTGCTGTGTGCATATCGTCACTGTCAGGCAGAAACCTCGTAATCTCCAAGTTTCAAATTTGTACTTTCTTTCGCAAAGTAAAGCCCTGCTTCATCATACAAGGTCGTCGCACAAAAGTAGTGAAAACAGCAGATCTACAAGCACACAACGTCTCGCGGTGCGAGGCGTTGTGTGCTTGTAGATCGGCTGTTTTCACTAGTTTAAATCATTTTTTTAAAATGATAAATGCAAAACGAACGGTTTTGGACATACAAGGTTTCCACCCGACAACGACGATATTGTGTATGTATGTGTGAGAGAGACAGCAGAGTGTCAAACGAACTCCCCCCCGCCGTGCGTGTGTTTGAATCTTGTATGATGGTGCCTGATGGTTTGATGCCTCTGTCAGACGAGCGCGGCGCTCTGCGGGGACCTCCTGCACCTCAGGGATGGCTCCGAGGTGAGAGGAACCAGAGGACGCCTCGCTGGTGCCGCCGTTTGAACTCCCTCCACCTCCACCTCCACCTCCCTTCCTCCCATCCTCACTCGCTCCCCAGTCCCTCCATCCCTCCATTCTCCTCTTTCCCTCCCTCCCTCCCTCCCTCCCTCCCCTCCTCCTCCTCCTCGCCCCCTCAGGGCTTGTACTGTAGCTACTACAACAGCTCTTCTGGGCTGCCACTTGCCGGCTGGCTCCCACCACAGCCGACTGCTTAGCAACAGCCAATCAGCAAGGCCCGGTGCCGGGCAACTTTTGTCGGCCAATTATGTCAGAGCGGAGGGGTAGTAGTAGTAGCGTTCGGAAATTTGAGTTGGTCCAAACTGCGCGGGGTCTGGCTGTAGGGAGTGGGAAAGGAAGAGGAGAGGAGTGGGGTTTTTTTTGGGGGGGGAGGGAGAGAGTTCACGTCCTTGTTTTTTTTTTTTTTTTTCTGCCCCTTTCCTTTGCTTCACGAGAGGTTCTTGTAACCGGGGAGATGTTGTGGGTTTTATTAATAGAAACCTGTCCCCAAAATGACAGGTCGTGGTGACGTAGAGCGGTAGAGTAAGGTGTGGCTCCGCGTGGCTCTGAAGTTGCTCTGGACTCCCTCAGGACAAGTTCCACAAAAACTGCACGTACCATAAAACACACACAGACCACGTGTGTTAGCAGCTCATACCTCTCAATGCCTGAGTAGTCGAGGCTGGCCAGTTCCTTTTTTAATCTTTTAAATCACTTGTTGTTAAAGTTATCGCACGTGGCAGGCAATTATATAATTTGTTTCACCTGTTCTTATTCTTGCTGTTTTGACAGTATTTATTTAAAATGTATAAAACAAAACAATTAAAGTTAGTTATCATGTGTAGACAACATTGCATCAAAATTGTGCTCCGGTATCATGACGCCTGGTCACAGAAGTCTTTCTGAAAACAACATTTTAAAAGTTGTTCTCTTGATAGAAAAAATAAAATAAAATAAAATAAAAAACGTCAGCTATAGAATGCAAGCTTACAGATACAAAAAACTCTCCTGGTTTGTTCCAGCATTTAGTACCACTATGAACAGTTAGTTGATGCCTTAATGTGGGCATCAGAAAACATTGTACCGGAGTAATGATTAACTCTTACTAGCTTACTGTGTTTTGGTACTTGTTAGGAGGACCCACCCTATAGCACTGCAGTATGGGAGGGGCAGAGGGGGAAAGGTAGGATATTAGCGTTGGGAGTTAAGACTGTGTGTGAGAGAGAGAGAGAGAGAGAGAGAGAGAGAGAGAGAGAGTGAGGACTGGGGAGAGAGGGATGCAAACAGAGGGGGTAAACCGGCGGTTAGTAGGACCACACTCCACTGTTGTCCTGTGGATAGCTGCTCCACTGCTTAGCAACAACGAATCGGATCACTAGATCAGAGTGGCCGCCCAGCCAATCGGCTGCCAGGAGCGTGGCGCCATAGAGTTTGGATTCAACCACGTGGTCGGGGAGGAGAGGGCGAGCGTGAGTTTGTTGTGCAAGAGAAAGGGAGGGATGAGCGCAAAGCTTTTCTGTTGTTGGTATCTGGAAGTTTTTTCCTGAAACCACACCCAGTGGTCTGCAGCAAGCATCCAGATGGTGTTCTGCCTCTCTGTCTGTTTGCTTTTTGAAGATTTTGTAAAAAAAAGACCACAATATGTCGAAAGTCTGTTGATTAATTCCAGTTAAGCCTCGCTTCAGCATAATTACAGGCATTTGACTAGTTCTTTTTTTTTATTTACACATTTTGTTGTGGCCAGTTACATGAAGCCCACCAGAGCTGACAGACTACTGATGATCATGTGCAGCTCTGACTGTAATCTGATTATGTCCATCTTCCTGTTATTTGTAGGAGTTTTACCTGTGTGAAATCTTAAATGACCCTACTTCTGAGAATAGTTTTCATAAATCGATAATGATTTACACAACACAGATAAATGCCCATTGAGCCAGTGACCAACTTAAGTTTTAGTGTGCATACTGTGTGTGCAATACTGTGGACTGAGAATTGTCTGCAAGAGCTTTAAGTCTTACATTGTCTTTAATTCAATTACCTGACTTAAAATTAAACCGTTAAAACATCACAGTAGAAGAGGACACCTCTATATAATTGTACACCTCAGTAATCAGTATCATATTCTTAAGAAGTATAGCCCAGTCAAAATACCTAGTATACACTGCTGCTGCTTGCAAACAACTCTTAAAAAGTTGTGCTTGTAACTTCCTAAAAACCTGCTACAGTAGTATAGTGAGTAAATTGACGGTTTCACTGCTTAAGGTTCGATCAATATCAGATTAGAATCCACAGGACGTGGACCGCACTCTCACTCCTTTCTGCTGCCAGTGCAGCCCGTCTAGCAGGGTGCGGCCGGCTCTGCGCCATATCCATAACTTTCCCCCACGTGCTTCTCCCCATGCTCTCGTATCTTTCTGCTGCTGCATCCCGGTGGCTGCGTGGCGGGGCTGACTGTCAGCCGCTGCCGGCTGCACCAGCGCTCCACACACACACTGACTCCAGCATGCAGCCGCGGCGGCTGTTGCATGGTTACAGCCAGACCCCTCTGCCATTGGCCCACATTCTGTACAACCTCCCGTGCCCATTGGCCGAGCAAGTGGGAGAAAAACGGCGCGCTGCGATTGGAGGGACCGGGCTTCAGGCAGGCTGTGCTGCGATTGGTCTGACTCAAACTGGTTCCCCGCTCCTTGGAGACTCTGGCCCTGTGTAAACATCCTGGTATGTTTCTTTCAATGGGAGCGTGTTTACCAGCCTGTGTGTGTGTGTGTGTGTGCGCATACTGAGCTCCCAGGCTCTCCGAGGAGCAGTTGTGCTTGAGCTGAAAGCAGAGGGGTAATTGCCTCCTCGCGCACTGGCAGACGCCTGGTGATTGAAGAAGCACTCGGCGCTATTATGACACTTTGACAGCGTCACAGGGTTCAGGGTGCTAACAAGGCTTTATTCTGTAGCTCTCGTTCTGTTTACTCTGCCTCTCACTCGAACATCTGTTTCATCCACCACACTGCCGCTGCCCCCGAGCCTGTGTGAGTGTGTGCCGCGCGGCAACAGCCCATGGGCTGCGCGTTACACACTGTCCCTTTGGTGACGAGCAGGGGAGGCCATGGATGGCTCCAGGCCATCGCAGAGCAGACAGACGTGGAAAATAAATTGCCTCCAGTCCAGATCCAAACGAGATGTTGTTTTTGTTTTTGTTTTGTTTGTACGCTGGATTATTTTCTTCGGCTATCTTCTCATCTTCTCTTCTGCTGTACTTCTATTGTATCAGTACTAGTCCTCCCTTCCCCCCTTCCTAACACATATTCTTTCTCCTTATTGCCTTCATGTTACCTAAGTTGTAGAGTTAAATCCCCCCCCCCCCACCCCGTCTGCCCTATCCTTTATCTGGAGTACAAAGGCTCAACCGAGGGGCTTTGATCTTCCTTGAAATTAAAACCCTCCTTCTCCCACTGTCTCATTTCTTTCTCCCTGTGTGAAGTTGAACTCGTAGCGCTCTCAATGACTTCTTCTCTCCCAACACTTTTTTACATTCACAGCATGACTTGAGGGATGAGGGAGGAGGGAGGGGGGGGTGGAGTGGAGTGGTGGGAGGCGGGACCAGGCAGAATCAACGCAGCACCAAGACGACACCCTCTCAGAATACCTACTGCTTAGCAACAACCAATCAGCCTAATATTTTTGGCTGGGCATCGCAGCCAATCCTGAGCGTCAAGCGCAGGCTTTAGCGCACTGTGTTTTTATTGGTGGTTAAGGAAGAAAAACAATGTTTTTTTCCCCCCCTCCTCTCTATAGTTTAGTGGTTTAATAGTGGGAAGACTGATAATGCTCGGAGCAGATTTAAACAGATTATCTTGGCTTTGAAGGGCCTGTAAGACACATGGCTCATTAATGTTAAAGCAATCTCATTTGCATTTTTATGCTAACTCCTCGGCTCAAAGCGGAGATGAGAGTGAGTACACAGTAGCACCCTTAGATAAAATATTTTATTTTTGGGAGTGTCAGTGTCACGTGCTCTATCCACTTAAAACATAAAACAATTCAATTATCATTATCATCATACGACTTAGGCCACCTAATTACCAATTATGGAGTAAATGGGATTTGCCTGGACAACCCAGCGTAAGAATTGTCACACAGGATTACCCACAAAGTGCGTGGACATTTAGGACTTACAAGGGTGCGGTGCAGTAAGACATTTCCCAGCAGACTGAATAGTTAATATGCAGCAGTAACACTGTTTTGACACTGTGACGATGTTTAAGTACTGTCTCGGAGGTTGTTTCAATTTGACAGTAAAGTCTGTGGGGATACGGTCCACACTGGAGTAACGAACATGATAAAGTGTCACTGATCGTTGTCACACCTTGAACACATAATCTCAGCAGCCATAACCCACAGCGAGCCTCTTTAAGTATTTTTAAGCATCCTGCGCGATAGAATCACATTTACACTGCATCTAAAGACTCCACCTTTTGCACAAAAATCGCGCATTTTTACCCCAATGTTTCTAGCAGCTTCTCCTGAAGCTATTGTATTCGCACAATGTACACTTTGTAGAAAAGTAATGTGTGGGTTTGCTATGCAAATCTTTCCCCAGAGTGTCTCCTACGCAATTTTCATCACCAAAGTATCAGGTTACAGTTTGTGTGTAGGGGTGTGTGTGTGTGTGTGTGTGTGTGTGTGTTGCTAAAATGAAAACATTGAAATAATGAAAATAAAACATTGGCAGGCCTATTATAGTAATAATAATAACACAATTAGGCCAAAACTTTTTTTTTTTCAAAAAACTTATTTTTTTCAAAAAACTTTTTTCAAAAAACTTTTTTTTTTCTCAAAAAACTTTTTTTTTTCTCAAAAAACTATTTTTTCTCAAAAAAATATTTTTTCTCAAAAAAAATTTTTTTCTCAAAAAAAGAACTACCCATATTTGCCCATTACAAATCCATTTGATTGCTGGTATACTGTGAGGGCCCCCAGAGGGGGCCCGAGCTCTAGATTTGAGGGCCCCCGAAGGGGGCCCGAAATTCTAGTATAATTAATAGGCAACTGAGGCAGAGCTGGCGCACCACAAATTGAGTTGACAATTTAGCGTAAAATGCACTCTCATTGTATCCACCTGTTTCCGCGGTAATTTACTGTAGAATTATGTGTGGGACACATCCGGAGAACAGCTGACATACAAGCTCACGTCGCGTCGCAGATGCAACCGTTGTGAGCTTGTAGATCACACTCGGCTGCGACGGCCGGAACTGTCACACACCTTCTGCGCAATGCACGATGGGACGTTGGAAACTTGTGGATACTGTATGTACTCCGCAAATATTCCATGTCCATTGATCCATTGATTTTTTTCCTCTCTCTCTCTCTCTGACTGTTCTTTCATTGCATGCCCGAAACGGGTCTCAAAATTACACTTTTAGCACACGTAAAGACAAGTATTTCTACTTTGTTTGCCACACTTGTTATGTGTTGAATGTTCCGGAGAGTCTGAACCTGTTTTTCAGTATCCAAATACAGTGAAAGGGAGAAAAAAAAACGTCCATTCCTCTGTATTGGGAGCCCAGCAGCATGTCATGGCCAGAGAGCTATAATACAACCCGACTGGTTCTACCACCGATCAACATCCCTTTAAACCTCACATGAGCTGCGTGCACCCTTTTATCGACATCGCCCCTGAAGGGACTGAAGTGTATTTAACAGGTGCAATCAATAAGGCACCTCGGTGTTCACCTGGATTAACCTGTTCTCTCCAGCGTGGGTGGATGCCTGTGGACGTCAGTGTATTGTTTTTCTTCTTCCATGCCTTAGGGCGGTCAGAACAGTTTAGGTGAATCATCACTATTATCTCCTATAGCCATGAACGAGATAAAAGAAGGAGAAAAAAAAAAGGTCCCCAAAGCCGGATTGGTGATAATACAGCGGCCTGCCCTGCTGTAAAACAGATGGTGAAAGTAACTATGAGCGGGGAAAGGGGGATATGTGAGGGGACATGGGTACTCTCTCTCTCTCTCTCTCGCTCTCTTTAAATGGTTATTACTGCTATAAAATGAAGCCCATTTGCACGTAAAAACCTCAATCAAACTTTTTTTACGAGACCCACAAATATGTTTGGTGATGTCTGCGCAGTTCAGCCGTGCTGCGCTCTACATTTCTCCGACCTCAAATATGTTTCTCTCTCTCACACACACACAACCCATGAAACTTGTTGAATTTATTGATTGGCATATTGCTAAAA
Source organism: Nannobrachium achirus (assembly GCF_963921795.1). Classification (NCBI taxonomy): domain Eukaryota; kingdom Metazoa; phylum Chordata; class Actinopteri; order Myctophiformes; family Myctophidae; genus Nannobrachium; species Nannobrachium achirus. Next base: position 48,060,147 of record NC_137827.1, on the reverse strand, counting down.
ATGTAAGCAGGGCCACCGCATCCCACTGATTTCTGAATCATAAAATCCATAAAATAGGTCAAAAAAACAACTGTCGGGTAATGCACCCACCCATTGTTTTTACCAACTGTAGACACACTGGAGATGTCACATATCTGGTGCGTCAAAAGTTGTTGACGCATCTGGCAGAGCATGGCTCTATTTTTGTGCTTCGACACAGGGAACATATCACCAAAATATGATTGTACACAGTATATGGCATCCAGGCATTGATGAGTTCAGACGTACGTGTGTGTGTGTGTGTGTGTGTGTGTGTGTGTGTGTGTGTGTGTGTGTGTGTGTGTGTGTGTGTGTGTGTGTGTGTGTGTGTGTGTGTGTGTGTGTGTGTGTGTGTGTGTGTGTGTTCACTTGTTTGACCATTCTACATTCCAGGTTTGACTGTGTAAATAGTAACATAGTCCCATCTTCCTTAGGACCTGTTAAATCAGTTGGTGATGTCAGTGCTTTAAAATATATGGTAGTTGAGGAGAACAACATACTAAATTACCCTCTATGACATTAAGTCCAAGAGCTCAGACTTGCATGTCTGATTACAGGTGGAATGGAGAGAAAAGTTGTACACCAAAGTGAACAGTATAGAACAGGGTGTTGCGGTTGTGTGTACGCGCGCGTGTGTATTATGGTGTTTAGTGGTACCTCCCATGTTCCATTTGGGTCGGTGCGGTTCAACAGAATAATTTTGGTGCCGTTAGGGATTGGACAATATGAAAATGTCATGTCACAATTATTGTGACCAAATAAATTGCGGTTTACGATATTACCACGATAATATAAATATCTCCACTATCCTGTGGCGGAACATTTGCCAAAAAAATGGAAAATTGAACTCCAGTCCCCATGGCATGAGTTAGGAAAAAAGAAAAGGAAAAAAAGTCATTTTGGTGGTGAACTACTCCGTTAAAGTGTTCATGTAAATAAATCTGAAGGGGGGGGATACCACTCGGAAAAAGGAAAAAAAAGCAAAGCAAAACACTGGAAAAATTAAATACTGGAGCAAATGTCTTTCCCTCTTCTCCAACTCTCTCTGTAGTCTATTCCCCCTTCTCCACTGCATTTGTCTGCCTGGTCCTGTAGTTCCTCTCATCTCTGCTTCTGTGAAGTGTAAATTCTCCTTTTCCGTATTATCATTATTATGATGAACTTTTCATCTTTGTCCCTCGTGTATTCTGACTTTACGAGGAATAGGTTATAGTACTCAGTCTCTCTCTCTCTCACCTTTTCTCTTTCTCTTAACACACAGACACATACAGCTGTGTGTTAAAAAGTCCTGTGTTTGACTTAAGACTTAACTTAATCACATATGTTTTTTTTATCAAAGCTATTAAGTGGTGTAGACAGACTACACGAATAGAGCACGGAGACGAGACACAAGAGGGAGCCGCCATAAGAAAGACTAAAGGCCAGTAGAACTAATTTAGAACTCAATTTAGGGTTTAATTCATGTGATATTCATCATCAGTGTATACTATCTTTGTTAATTTGTATTCTAAACTGAAATGTGTGAAGAATAAAATAAAACTAATGGAAGTCACTTACAACTTCACCAATTTTCTTATTATCTTACTAATAGGCTGTCCAAAGTGTCCATACTGTCTCCGACCACCAAACTTTTTGTCGGAAAGGTCCGGTTCAACTACAAAATGACGTCACTCTCCTGCAACTTCTGAAAAGCATTACCCCGAATTTGAGTTCGGAAAACTGCGCGTCGGAATGTCGAACCTTCCCGACGAAAAGTTAGCTCGTCGGAGACAGTATGGACAGCCCTTTAATCTGAATACATTTAACCCTCATAGCAGTGTTTATATAAGATGAATTTCCCTTCCGCTTGTCTTCTCCTTTGTGTAGCAACACCCGTCAAAGAGTAGTACATCAAACTGGCTTGAGACCCCAGCCCCACCCTTCACCCTCACTTATTCTAATGCCGCATTGCTCGTCAACAGCAATAATGCCCAGCTCCTGGACACAGACAACGTCCTGGCTATTGATTTGTGTGCAGCTAGAGGCAGGGGAGTGTTGACAACGACAGGTGGAGGGGGGCCAGATCATCCATCATCATCATTCCTTCACACAATGACAGCACTTGGCTCTGCTCGACACAAAGGAGCATTTTCTTTTAACTCTTATTCAGCACGACCGGAAAAAACTAAACAACTATTTGTCCTCGGAGATGAATTGCATCCTCCTGGAGGGAGTAAAACGCCACTTTTACAACAGATTAGAATATCATCAACATTTCAAGATGGCAGTAGTATTGTAACATCCTAAGTTTTCATTTAATTGTGTAGATTTGTGCAATCTCAAGAGGTAATTTTAACAATCAGGATTTGACTGTGTAATGAAGGCAATGTTTAGAATAACAATAGATGTAATCACTTGTGACTGTAGGGAGCAGTTAGTATCAAAACCTCCGCCTCATGTCAGTCAGTCAGTGTCACACACCATATATGGACACACCAGATCTCTGATTGTTCCTTTTATGCCCATATATGGGGATCCCTCATCAATTTTAAGCTCATATCTGGGAATGCCCATATATGGACATATTGTGTCAGTTTCATGTGGTCTCAGGCCTCATCCTTAGGCCGGCTTTACACTGCCACTGAAATCTAGCCTGAATCAGATCTCACATCAAAAGTGGAATCCGATTTTTTTTTAAATAGTCTAAATCCAGACAGGTCACATGCATGTCACATGAAATCCGATTTTGAAAAACCACATCCAGAGGTGGTTTCAAATCCGATCCATATCGGATCTGAGGACATCTGACTCAGTCTGAAAGCAGCAACCACATCCACCCCACATAGAGTTATATGCAAGTCACATGCAAGTCACATCAAACTGGCCAAGCGTTACTTGCGCGACCAGAGCGCGGCTGTAAATTACATCATTACAGAGCGCGAGTATTTACTATTTGATTACAGCGCACTGAGCATATGAGAAAAACAAAAGAGAAGAGCGAAACACAAGAGTAAAGAAGAGAGAAAAAACAATATTTTAACGTGTGTTTACTATGGTCTATTATGTTGCATTTCCTAAACATAATCAACTAGCGTCGACGTGACGTAACGTCATGATGCCTACGTCGTTACCACGGTAACCAAAGCATACATGTCGCCGCAGGGCAGCTTTGGGCTGACGCTGTCTAAACACACAGATCAGATCGGTGTCACTTGCAAATGCTGTGTGAAAACTCGGGCCAAAAGATCGGATTTGACAACCAAATCGGATTTGGGCTGGATTTGACTGCAGTCTAAATCCGGCCTTAGGGCGTCTTACTAGTGAAATAAGTCTGCTATCCCAAAAGGAAAACATTATGAGCACCAGCTCATTATCATCCTCCTCATCATGTGAGTCCAAGTCAAAGCTAGGATTTATTTCTAATCCATGGCTAGCAGTGATTCTGTAGTACTTTAGTCATTCTGATTTTCAGGAGGCCAAGCATTCATCGTGACGTCACTTTGTGATCCTTAGATGTCGACTTTTCCTATCATTGTAAAAGCCAAGGGTTGGTTTGCTCACCGCCTAATAGAGAAAGTGAGCATGGTTTACACCTTCGTGAGACATGCTAGTTTTAGCTTACTGATAATGTGTTGTTGCTATAGTAATCCCACATAGTACAAAAGGAACCACAGGTTCAGAGTTCAGACATTTGATGTGCATGTGCTTGGCTGAGGAGCAACTGGGTTGATGCGGAAATCTGTTGGCTTATGACTTCCATCTAGACTCAACATTATCAGGCTGGCAAAGACGCTCGGCTGACCTCACGTAGTCGGCTGACTGCCCGGTGCGGAGAGCCATTCGTGATTGGCCCGGGGGATGGCAGAATGATGCACTCTTTATATTCAAGTCCCGCTCCTGAGAATGAGATGCACTGGACCGGCCTAAACCTGGCTTGAGGCACAGTGGAAACCCTTTGTGCCTGTGATGCGCACTTTATGTTTGTGAATAACTTGGTGCCTAATGGCACGTAAATGACCTGAAGGGTATCTGACCACCAACCTGATTACTAGGTACTGAAGGCAGGGGTTTATTTAAGTATCTACTGCCCTTTCTTAGGGCTGGTTGTTTAACAGTATTGGGCTCTGACAGTAGTCACAGTACAGTGCTCCAGCCAGCAGTCCTCAAACTTCTGACTTGCTCAATAGTTCCTCGGTTGTTGTATTGAGGGCCATCAGTACTCAATGAAGCAGGTTTTTTTTCCTGCTTAAAAAAAGTAAATATACAATTATTTATATATATTTTTTTTATGTATCCCCAGATGGGATTCAATCCCAGGCCACTGACCACGTGCGTTTCCCAGTTCCACAGGCAAACGTCTTTTTTTTTCTCTTATTAACAACGAGCGCGCCACTGAAGGGCACTAGTAGTATGCGAGCTTCTTAACCAACCAGCGGACCTGTCATCCATCTCCCGTCCAGTATGGGGATTTGTCATTGAACAGGTGTGCTGCCTGCTGCCGGCAGGCGAAGGTCGTCCTGCATGACGAACTAAGGAGGACAAGGGAGGGGTCGGCAACATCTGTGCCAACGCCTCACAGAAACAAAATGCCTCTCCCTCAGGACGAAGGACAAGAGGAAAAAAGGAATCCCTTCTAAAGCCCATTTAGGCCGAGAATTATTGAACGCTTTAACCAGTGACAAAAATAGCAGATATACAAGCTCACAGCGCGGCACCGAGTGCCGCGCTGCGAGCTTGTAGATCTGCTATTTTTGAAAAAAAAAGTCGTGAAAATGTGTGCAAATCTTTGAATATATGCTTTTTCAAAGCGCACGTTTGTAACTCTAATTTTGCTTCTGGGTGGTCCCTGGAACTAAATATTTTGAGATGGGGGTCCGTGGCCAAATAAATATCATTTTGGGGGTCCCTCACATGAAAAAGTTTGAGAACCACTGACATAGTAGTCTCTCAAGAACAGACCAACTGAGCTCCAGTTAAGTGAAAAGGACCTTTTCTTTGACGATGGCTATAGCCAGATTGCTGACACAGAAACATAGGTTTTTCAACAAAAACCTTAGAAGGACTCAAAAGACACTTATAGAATCGGGTCAAAATTCTAATTTTCACGATTTTTCAAAAATAGCAGATCTACAAGCTCGCAGCGCGGCACTCGGTGCCGCGCTGTGAGCTTGTATATCTGCTATTTTTCAATAGTTAAAGCATAAAATAATGATATACTATGTGTGGCCGTTCTGAATGGGCTAACCCTCTACTTAGCCCCGGTTCCCCCATTTATTGTCCTATTTCTTATCTGTGCGCCTCTGTCTAGTGTCGTACATGGCCACTTCAAGATTACAGGGATGGTATCTCTGCACTCTGGTGACCTGTAGTCTTTTATCTCTTGTAGTTTTCTCTTGCTCTCTAGGATTGAATCATATTTCTCTGGTGGTGCTTTCAGTTATCAGCTAACCTAAATGCTGGAGGTCTAAATAAAGAATCGTGTCTGAACTCAAGTGGTGGAGGTTAAACCGTGGCCAGCGTCTAGGGGAGGTGGGAGGTGGAGGTGGTGTAAAAGTCTGGGTTTCCGAGGCAGTGGTCACTGTTTCTACTATGTCTTTGATTACACAGCTGAAAATGGGTCATCATAATATTGCTACTACTGTATGTCCAGAGACACAACTCAAGTTTAATTAGATTAATTTACATTTATATTTTTTCTCATGTTGAAAAAGTGAATGAATACAACAACAACAACAATTATAATTGTGTGTTTCAAAAGGTGTTTTCAGTTCACTTTCAAGGTCTGAATTAATTTCAGTTCCTTTCAAAGCAATTCAAGCCAATCAAGGGCAAATCAGTTCAAATCTCTACTGTTCTACTTGAGGTATTTAGGTCGCAGAAAGGCTTTACAATGAAAACGCATAGCCTACCATTAAAGCACCAAGCCATACATCATACAGACAAATGACCTTGATATGGCCTTGTACTTTTCTTTTTTTCATATATGTGTCAGAAAACCTGATAATGGGGAGTATGCTAATGTATTCCTTCCATAGGTCCCTAGTGATGAGCAGAAATATACCGTACCTGGATGGGCGTGGCCTATAGTATATCGTTGATGTTGGGTTAGAAACCTGGTATCGGCATAATTCAACTTTTTGTGTTTTTTTCATAAATGAATGCCCTATTTCACCATACAAGAGTGTCACTCAACATTTTCTAGATCTGCTATTTTCAATATTTAATTTATTTTAAAATAATAATACAAAAAAAAGAATGCTTTTTGGACATACAAGGTTTCCATCCGACACGACAGCAACGATATATATATATATATTGCTGTGGTTGGCACATTTTCTTTCTGTTGGGTATTTCTCCCAAACTCTGCATTACCCCATTTAGGCCTAGGATTATTGACTGCTTTAACTATTGAAAAATAGCAGATATACAAGCTCACAGCGCGGCACCGAGTGCCGCGCTGCGAGCTTGTAGATCTGCTATTTTTGAAAAATCATGATTTTTCTTTGAATATATCTATTTAAAAGCGAACATTTGTTATCAAATATTTGCTTCTGCGGGGTGCCTGGAACAACATTATTTTGAGATGGGGGTCCGTGGCTAAATACCTGTAATTATGGGGGTCCTTGACATGAAAAAGTTTGAGAACCACTGATTTAGAGGAAGGATTTAGAAGTCGGGTCAAAGATAATTCAAAGACCTGCACACATTTTCACGATTTTTCAAAAATAGCAGATCTACATGCTCGCAGCGCGGCACTCGGTGCCGCGCTGTGAGCTTGTATATCTGCTATTTTTCTAAAGTTAAAGCATACAATAATGGTTAAAGTGGTTCAAATCTAACGCGACTCGGGGCGCGTTCCAGGTATTTGAGAGTTAAGACAGACTGTTATTAAGTGTCTCTGTGTGTGTGTGCTGTGTTTCCACAGGCCTCTGGTGATCATCAGCACACTGGACGGCCGTATCGCTGCCCTGGACCCCCACAACCAGGGCAGGAAGCAGTGGGACCTGGATGTGGGCTCAGGGTGCCTGGTGTCCTCCAGCCTCAGCAAGCCTGAGGTAGGGTCATGTACCCTGTGTGTGTGTGTGTGTGTGTGTGTGTGTGCGCGTGTGCGTGTGCGTGTGTGGTCAGCATGGCCACAACCGGCCAGCTTGGCCACGTGTATCTATTATTCTGCATCTAGGTCCTTGACATGACATTGTTTGAGAACACCCAGAAAACTGTTAAGATTTAGAACAGGGGTCTGCCAATGTTTTCAGGCCAAGGACCCCTTAGCTGACAGAGAGATGAAGCAGGGACCCACTAAAATTCTGTTGCAGATTAAAAATGTTCATAGATTTCTTAGACAGCTTAGACTTGTTTGACAGCATGTTGGAGTAATGTGTATTGTTGGAGTAATGTGTATTTTCAGACATTTAACCACTTGAACCGTCAAATACTTAGTCTGCTCTTCTTTTCCCTCTACAGACCTCTTTGCCAACAATAGCCGATCTACAAGCTCCTCGCAGCACGAGGCGTTGTAAGCTTGTAGATCTGCTATTTTTGGCTAATGTTCCACTCAGAATAGTGGTGCTAGGGTTCAAATGGTTAATGTAAAAAAAAAACATGATCCTATCACACAAAGATTTGGTGCCCCCCCCCCTGTAGTAACCCTGAGGACCCCCTAAGGGTCCCGGACCCGCTGTTGAGGACCCCTGATTTAGAAGAAATTTGTAGAATGAGCATATATCAGTGGTTCTCAAACCTTTGTCGTGTGAACGACCCCCAAAATGAAATGTATTCGGCCGCAGACCCCCATCTCATAATATTTTGTTCCAGGGACCCCTGGCCTGAAGCAATGATTTGAGTTAAAAATGTTGACTCTGAATTTGGGTCTTGCCAAATGCTAGATGCAGAATAGATACACGTATTACACGCAGCTTGGCCACAACCGGACAGCTCGAAATCACCAATCACTGCATTGCGATTTCTGCTTCTCACTTGATAAACTACATGCCGAGTAACTTCATATTGATAGCTAAAGATTAGACACGGGGAGGTCACACTGTTATTAGAGTACGTCCTGTTCTTGATGTATTTCTCTTGTGTATCTGCATCCGCATCGATCAAAATCATTCAATATGCTTTGACACGTGCTAATGCTAAGCAAACGAAAGTGTTTCATCATCAGAGCTGAGAATATCCTCCGTCATGCACTGAGATTAATTCACCTTTTTATTTGCAGAGCTGAATATCTGGTACCACTTAAACCCTCGAAAATTGGTAAAACGGACCTGAAAATAATCTACTTGATACAGTCTTTTTTTTCACTCTACCAAATCTCTTAAGCCAAAAAATAGCCGATCGATAGTGCCCAGATCAGCTATTTTTTGACAAATGTTCCGCACCAGGATAATGGATGTTGGAGATATTTTGATTATCGTGATAATAACGTAAATCGTAATTTCTTAGGTCACAATAATCGTGACATGACATTTTCATATCGTCCCATCTCTACCAAGAATTGCTTACAGCGCTGGTGTGCATCCTCTGATGACCTCCTTGGCTGTGAGTGCTCAGCTACAGCCCATACTTAAGCAGTATCGCTCTGCGCCGCGTTTTGAGCTTGCAGATGGGCTGCTTTTGATACTTTTTTGTGACACTGTAGTAGGCCTATGATCAAGTAGGGCGTTAATTTACAAAAAAAAGAAACACACAAAAAGTTAGAATATTAAGATAAGAGGTTTCTGCGGAAATAAGCTGCATTCCAACATTATTTTTAATTTTTTTGAATAATGCAAAACGTATTTTGCTACATCAACCTGATTTAGCAAAATAAAGATATGAGGATCAGAGCTGTAGTCTTTTCATTTGCATTTGGAGTGCCGCAGTCTCCACTCGTCTGGTGTTTCTTTTTAATGCTAAATAAATAACAAACGTCTGTTTCCTGTATTTGTACATCAAAGTGGTCCCTGTCTGCATCTGTTTGGAAACAAGCACACTGTCCCTCCTGGCATCGCCACATTCACATATTCAATACGATAAATAAGACTCGTAGCAGTATGAATGGACAGCCTAGTACCGTGATTGGACATGCTTGTTTTGGACACACTTGCACATATGCGTAGCCATGCACGCACGCACGCACGCAAGAAAACCACACTCAAAACATCTTACATTCAACAGCAGCCCCCAGCCCCCACATAGAGCCTACATCTTACTGGTGCTTCTATCGCCTCGAGGATAAATCCTTTTTTCTTTTTTGTTGTTGTTGTTTGTCTCTTGTAGTTCTTACGCACACACACACACACACACACACACACACACACACACACACACACAGCAAGACTCCTAGTTTGTACATACGTACCGTATATTTACACACACTGACTGAGGCTTATCACCCACACAGATAACAACAACACAGGCGTGTTTTGAGGCGCGAGCCAAGAGTAGAGCCCGCCCGGAGCGAGGCTCTCACTGGAAGCTACTGTCTGTACACACACACACAGAGTGGTTAGAGTTTCACTTTGATATGGACTGGCTCTGTGTAGTGCTGGCCTCGGGGAGGAAGCCCCCCAGTCTGTGAGGATAAAAAGGGACCAACTGGCTGGATACCGGCCTCTAGACCGCTGGTTCCCAAACGCTGGGTCGGGACTCATTTGTGGGTCACGGGTATACTAGATTTTTATGGGTCGCGAGCAAATATCCCCTTTGTTTTTTCCCTATTTCCTATATTTATTATTATATATATATGTTTTAAGATTTGTTTGGGGCTTTTTATGCCTTTATTTGATAGGACAGTAGACTGACAGGAAATGGGGGGAGAGATGGGGAGTGACGCGTGGCAAAGGTCGTCTGGACCGGGAATCGAACCGGCGACGCCGTCAGGCATCAATGCTTATGTGGCAATGCCTATGTGGTATGTGCCTGGACCAGTAGGCCAGTGGGCACCCCCTTAGTTTTTAATTATTTCAAAAGATTTAACCTATACCCACACCAAAAATCTAAATTTTTCATGAATTAAAAACTAATTCTGGTTTGTCTACTTGGTGAATTTTCAATAACAATACAAAAATATGTTTTATTTTATTTATTTATTTACCTTTTTTAAATTGCATGAATACCAAAAATCTTAAGAAATTCCATAAATTCAAAAACAAGAATAAGTGAAAATGGCCGATCTACAAGCATGCAACGCAGCGCGAAGCGACGCTTTGTGTGCTTGTAGATCTGCTATTTTCTCTAGTTTGGGTCACGGGCAAACGACTAATTTCTCTTTCGGGTCCCGAGCTAAAAAAGTTTGGGAACCACTGCTCTAGATCAGTCTGAAGTTTCTGGCTGTGTGGGTGTGTGGTGCTGGTGGAGGTTTCGGTCTCAAGGGTCTCTGAGTGTAGTTGAGCAATTAATAGTGTATAATCATGTACACCGGGCTTGGCTTCCATGATTAGCAATTATGGAATTTAGCTGACACTGAGAATCATGTAGAACACACTTTGTAGTTCATAGCCAGGGTGTTTAATATTACGAGCTACAAGCATGGTGAAAAGAATCTGTTTGTTCTACAAATCATTGAGATTAATCACTGTGATTGATATTTACGGTTAAGAAAACGGCAAGTGGTGTGGTGTTTTGCTTCCAGTTTAATACGAGGCAGCTGGTAATTATGGGCTGTGGTAGAGCTGTTACATAATTGATAAAGTGTAATCATAAAGTCCTGATCTCAGCCTCTGCCATTTATTATTGGAAAACATGGTGTTGGGGAAAAATGCAATTTCCAGTTGATTTCATTTGCAAGGTCAACGGGTTTTGGCTGTGTTGTAAAATAATTGTTTCATAAGCACAGCATGCAATAGATTATATTATTTATATAAATATTGTGGTTAATAATCATAATAATAAAACGGGGTCTAGAAATATGATTGGTAATAATTTTAGACAGTTATGCAACAGCAGAGTGTTTCATTCAGTAACACAGTAATACATTGGGAATTGATGTAGAGGAGGGCTGGAGCAGGGATGTTTTTCTTTTTTCCTTTTTATTCTCAAGATGCACAAAGTAGTTGCCAGTACTTTTAAAAATAGGCACAATAAATACAAAAGGCATGGGAATTCACAGTTTATGTGAGCCAATTTAGTTTTGCTAAATCGAAGCCTATATAGAAATTGTAATAATTTCTGTAAATAGCGATAATAATATAATTTGTTGTGCCCGTTGGGAACGCCTGCTCCGCCGGTTCTGCAATGCCTGAGTGCTTACCCAGGGTAGGTAACTGAGCACTGAGCACCAAGGCTCTTTTTCAGCAACGCCCTGCACAATCACACAGACACACACTACGCAGGGTTCCCACGGTCATGAAATTCCTGGAAATATTTTGAAATTAGACAAATATTTTTTCCAGTACTGGAAAAGTTTTGGAATTTATCAAGGGTCCTGGAAGGTCCTGGAAAATATATCTATGCATTGTCTTTGGTTATTGATTTTGTTAATACCTCTGAAATGACAAATTAAACATTGGGTAAAAATTGTCAAATTTCGAGGCAGAAATTGTGAAAATAGCCGATCTACATGCTCACAACGCCTCGCGTTGCGAGGCGTTGTGAGCATGTAGATCTGCTATTTTCACAATACAAACATATTATACAAAATTCCTCAACTCTTAGTGCTATCAGGATGCCGGGTCCCCAGTTAAAACATGATTATTGTGGGGGTCATGGCCTGGTTGAGAACCACTGGCATACACTACCTGTCTTTGGGCATTGCGCAAAGGAGTAGTCCTGGAAATTGGGTTAAATATTCTGGAAAAGTTTTGGAAATTAATTGGTAAAAATGTGTGGGAACCCTGCCTGCACAATCACACAGACACACACACTACGTTAAAACCTGGGAACTGCCCAGTAAAACCGTATGCTGTCGGACACTGAGCAGCTCCACTGGAGCAGTCGGGGGTTCGGTGCCTTGCCCAGGGGCACTTAACAGGTGTCGAGGGAGAGTGCAGAGGGAGAGGTGAGTGAGCGGTGGCCCTTTCCAGACTAATATATCGTCACTGTCCGGCAGAAACCTCGTATCTCGTAAGTTTCAAATTTGCCTCGCCATATAAGGCTGTGGCACAGAACTAGTGAAAATAGCAGATCTACAGTTACACAACGCATTGCGGTGCGAGCCGTTGTGTGCTTGTAGATCGGCTATTTCCACTATTTTAAATCATTTTAAAAGGATAAATACAAAACAAACGGTTTTGGACATGCAAGGTTTCCACCCGACAGCAACGTTATGCTGTTGGACACTGCGGAGCTCCACTGGAGCAGTTGGGGGGATCGGTGCCTTGCCCAAGGGCACTTAACCCATTTAGGCCTAGGATTATTGACCGCTTTAACTATTGAAAAATAGCAGATATACAAGCTCACAGCGCGGCACCGAGTGCCGCGCTGTGAGCTTGTAGATCTGCTATTTTTGAAAAATCATGATATTTCTTTTCAAGTCTTTGAATATATCTATTTAAAAGCGAACATTTGTAACTCAAATATTTGCTTCTGGGTGGTCCCTGGAACAACATATTTTGAGATGGGGGTCCGCGGCCAAATACCTGTAATTTTGGGGGTCCTTGACATGAAAAAGTTTGAGAACAACATGATTTAGAAGAAGGATTTAGAAGTCGGGTCAAAGATCGGGTCAAAGATATTCAAAGACTTGCACACATTTTCACGTTTTTTCAAAAATAGCAGATCTACAAGCTCGCAGCGCGGCACTCGGTGCCGCGCTGTGAGCTTGTATATCTGCTATTTTTCAGTAGTTAAAGCATAAAATAATGGTTAAAGTGGTTCAAATCTAACTCGACTCGGGCGCGTTCCAGGTATTTGAGAGTTAAGAGGTGTTGAGGGAGCAGTGAGTGAGTGGTGGTGGTGGTCATTCCCTTCCCTTTCCAGACTAATATATCGTCTCCTATATACACGCGTATCACCAAACCTTATTGCCGTATTTTCACAAGGAGAGAAAATAAACACACACCGACATTCCCTACTCTTAAGCCTCGATCAGAGTCTGCGGTGAAGAGCTATCCACCGCAAATTTTAGGTGGAAAACTTTCCACCTCAAGTCAGAAAATAAGTGAAGGCCATCATAGTCACTCACGGCGAAGTCCTACTCACCGTGACTGACTGGTCCAGGTCGACCGATCAGTGAACGGGGTGAAGAGCCTATCTGTCTGAAAGTAAAAACGGAGAGATGTGTCGTAACGTTGTAGTTTCATGACTCGAAAAGACTACACCGCCACCGCGGAGCCGACTCTGATCGAGGCTTTATGAAGACGTTCCAGTGTCTTGCGTTGATGCCGTGACCTCCCCGTCTTCCGTTCTACCTGTCTTTTAATTGCATTACCCCGGTGTTCCCAGGTTTAAATGAGTCCCTAATTAAATTGTTAGAATTAAAAAGCAGCAGCTCTCCTAAGTCCCCAGGACCACACAGTGTAGAACCACTTAACTGCCTTAACCAGTAAATGACTACTCTTATATTCATCCCTCTGAGGACATGTTTTGGGTCTAAAAATAATTAACATGCACGCACGCACGCACACACACACACACACACACACGCACACACACACACACACACACACACATGTTACACACATGTTACACACACACGCACACACACACGCACACACACAGTCCTTTATAGGCTAGCCATCTGCCAGCAAAGTGACGGAGTAATGACACGAGACTGCTGACTAGGTAGTTGGTGGGGATGCTGCCATGCAGACTAGTGAGTGTGCGTGTGTGTGTGTGTGTGTGTGTTTGTACGCACGTGCATGTGTGTGCACATCTTGGAGCAACGCTGCATCTTACTCTCTTGGCATGTGCGTGTGTGTGCGTGCGTCTGTTTTCACTTGTTGGATGTGATTTAGCTGATGGAGCGTAAGGGTCTGAGATACCTGTCGTTCATGAGGCGATGATCGGCGGTGATCAGCTCTGACACACTGTTATGATGCGGTGTGTGTGTTGATATGAATGCATGTATAAAACATTATGTTTGGGTTTGTATTTTTATAGCGTGCTTGTGTTTGTGTGTGTGGGTGTGTGTGCATGCTTATATGCAATGCACAGTCTGTCTGTATGCACATGCACACACACATCTGAAAAGTGAAAACCATGGAATTTCACCAGAAACCTCCCACAGACCCACACCCAAAATGACTTTTTTTTCTCCTAACGATTACTCACCCCGCGGAGACTTGTATTCATGGATATTGTTTTGTTTTCGCCGCATTCCTGAGCCAATAATTTGAGGAGGCTTATTTGCGTCTCCATAGGGAACAAAGCAGGCTCTTTGTGTCTCCATAGGGAACCACTGCTGGTCGTCAAATTATTGGCTTAGGAATGCAACAAAAACAAAAACTAAATCATGAATTCAAGTCTCCATGGGGTTAGTAATCAATAGGAAAAAGTTATTTTTTGGGGGTGAACTATCTCACTTCTGACACCAAAGTGAGTGGTCGATGTACACAGTTGCAAAGTGTACACACGGAAAAGTACAGGATAAGCAGAAATGTGTGCGTGCTGTGTGTGTGTGTGTGTGTGTGTGTGTGTGTGTGTGTGTGTGTGTGTGCGTGTGTGCGTGTGCGCGCGCGCACGTGTACCATGTGTACTGTGTGTGTGTGCGTACTGTGTGCCAACCATGTCCTCTCACCCCCCCTGTAACCTGGGATGCCTGGCTGCAGTGAGTGAGAAGGAGGCCCTCCTATTGGCTCTCAGCGCCCAGCACCCGGAGCGCTTAGCAACCAGACTGTTTTGATTGGCGCTCGCCGGGTCCCTCTGCCACCAGTCTGCTCGGTGATTAGAGAGGGGGGGCTGCCGACGCACCATTGGCTGGCCTCACGGAGGGAAAACCAGCCTCTCACCTATTGGAGCGCAAGCTTGAGCGTGTGTGTGTGTGCGTGTGTGTGTGTTTGTGTGTGTGTGTGTGTGTGTGGAGAGAGACTGAATGAGGAGAGGTGCAAAGGGGGCCGGGGGGTGGGGGTTGGGGAGGGGGTTGAACGGGCCAAACAGGAGCGAGAGTGACAGAGGGACAGAGAGAAGAGGAGAGATACGAGAATAGAAGAAGTTAGTGAGAGAGTGAAAGAAAAAGAAAGTTGAGTGAGGAAAGTGAGACAGAGACGGGAAGATGGAGATATGAACAGAGACAAACCAAAAGGAGAGAGACAGAGAGATGCATTTATAGAGAGAGAGTGTGGACGACATCTTTCAAGACATCAAGATTTGTTTTTGGGCTTTTTATGCCTTTATTGATAGGACCGTAGACTGACAGGAAATGGGGGGAGAGATGGGGAGTGACATGCGGCAAAGGTCGTCCGGATCGGGAAACGAACCGGCGACAACGTCAGGCATCCATGCCTATGTAGCAATGCCTAAGTGATATGCGCCTGGACCAGTAGGCCAGCGGGCGCCCCGTGTGGAAAGTTTTTAAGTCAGAGAGACAGACATACACAGACTGACAGAGGCAGGCAGACACACGGAGAGAGAAAGACAGTTTGACAGAGAGAGAGAGAGACGGACAATACAGACAGAGAGAGACAAGACGGAAGCACGACAGACAGACAAGCATGCATAGTGAAAGACAGACACAGAGAGAGAGACAGTTAGAAAGACGGACTGAGGAAGACTGTTAGACGGACGGATGGAGAGAGGCAGTCGGAGAGAAATTGGCAACAGAGCAGCAAACGGCGTTGTCTGCAGAACTGACAGAAGCTGTCACTTCAGAAAGCCATGAGTCGTTAGGGGAAGAGGATGAAGAGGATGAAGAGGATGGGGGGGGGGGCATGGTGGTGCCAATGTGGAATGAGTCATGCTGCTGGGGTGGGGAGGGGGGGTTATGGTGATTAGGGTGGTGAGGTAATGCTTTAGTCCAAGAAGGATGATGTCATCCATGACAGAGTCCCCACCCCCCCACCCCCAGCATACATAAACATAAACATGCATGGGTGCACACACAGGCACGTGCACACATAAACATCAAATGGGGCTTGAGCCCCTGCCCTTTTACCCGTCTGTAAAAAGTGCTCTCTCCAGACCACGAATAAGTACCGAAAATAGCCGACCTCCAAGCTCACAACTCGTTGCAGCGAGCCGTGCTGCGACTCGTTGTGAGCTTGGAGGTCTGCTATTTTCAATATTTTCACCCTTTTTTAGAAATTTCAGCCCCTGCCTCTCTAACATTCTCTGCACGTCCATGTGGGTGCACATACATTGACCTGTATGAAGAGATGCCAAAACACGCACACACACACACACACACACACACACACACACACACACACACACACACACACACACACACACACACACACACACACACACACCCATACGTGCACAGCTATCTACCTCTGCTGGCATGCAGTGTGAATGAACAAATGCAGGGGGTGTTGATTGATGTCTTTGGGATGACTTCAGGTCGATGTCATTGCAGTGACTAATATCACAAGTAATAACTCTTCTGGCCGACACGGCTGAAGACATTAAAATAGACCTGCATGACTGTATTAATGACCGTGTAAGTCAAGTACTTTTTTATTTTTTGCTGTTCTGCTTTTGTTTTGATAATTCTTTGGTTCTTTTTTAAACACGTTTTTATTTTTTTATTTTTTTACACAGTTTTATATATTCACAACGTTTCTCACCAATTATACACACACACACACACACACACACACACACACACACACACACACACCACATCTTCACCAGGAGAGTAGAGCGCATTCTGTTCTGTTCCTGTCAGCATCGTTACCTGTGTGGGTGAGCTCTGTAAACTAATTGCCCCAACGTTAGGCTATGTGCGTGCGTGCGTGCGTGCGTGCGTGCGTGCGTGCGTGCGTGCGTGTGTGTGTCCATGTTTGACAACTCCGCCATAACTTGCTTTTGTCAGTGCAGTTTTGAGTTTGAAAGTAATACAAAATATCCCCTCCAAGTGCTCTGGATACTTAGATATCACAGTTGAAGATCCTCCAGCAGCAAACGTTTCTTGTTAGAATATTCATTTTCTTGATATTAATGTTGCTAATTATCGTCCAAAAGAAGGCTAGATTGCATTTTGAATTCAAAGCTATCTGCTGACGGCTGGTCCTAGTCAATGGCTGCGTAGCAAGCGTTGCTAAGCTGGCATATTGGACGATCACACTTTGGGGCAGGGCTTCTATTGAGTTTGTATTGAGCGCCTGGCCATGCTGGATGCACAGAGGAGGTATTGAACCCCAGTCTCCAAACAGTCCTGGGCAGGATTTGATCTTTTTAAAAAGAAGAAAAGTAGGTGTCTCGCTATTCTGTCCATCATCATCTCTGTCTTTCTGTTTCTATCTCACTGTCCCTACAGCAGGGGTCTTCAACGTTTTCAGGCCAAGGACCCCTTAGTTGAGAGAGAGATGAAGCAGGGACCCCCCACAACCTGATTCCATATAGTTTCATTGTTTGACAGCACGATCATCAGTATATTTTGGATTCATGTTAATGAGGCTTTTCAGATATTTAACCACTTGAACCGTCAATACTTAATCAACTTGACTTTTCACTGTACTTCTGCTCTTTTCCCCCTCCAAAGCTCTGTGACAAAAATAGCCGATCTACAAGCTCACAACGCCTCGCGCTGCATTGTGAGCTTGTAGATCTGCTATTTTTGGCTAAAGTTCTCAGAATATGGACGCTAGAGTTGAAGTGGTTAATATGAAAAAAGGGGGAAAAAAACAAGTTTCTATCACACAAAGATTTGAAGGACCCCCTGTAGTAACTCTGAGGACCCCCTGTTGAAGACCCCTGCCCTACAGTATGTATGTCTCTATTCCCCCCCCCCCCCCCCCCCCCCGCATCGCATCTCGCCCTGAGGTGTGCAGCATTAGCCTTGTAATACAACAGAGGCGTGTTTGCAGCTGGTGAGATGTGATGCTGTTTGACGGAATCACTGGAGCGTCTTAATAACCCAGGGGTTCACTGGAGAAAAAAGGGGATGCCCCCCCCCCCCCACCCTGTGTACCCCCTCTCAGCTGACAAGACCCCCAACCCCCTTCTTCCAAGTCCTTACGCTAGTGGATGCTGACAGTTCCTCTGGGTGGAGGGCAATGACGAGATTAATATAGCTCATTAAGCATCAAAGGCCCGTGTGTAGCACACTGAATCCTCCGAGAACGTGCCCATGACTTATGTATTTCTTTTGTTGTGTGTAATAGCGGTAAGACAACGAACGCTAGGTTTAGGTACTGTATTCGCTGCTGGCAACAAAGAATTAGGTATGAAGACATCAAATGATGCTGCTTTGTTATTGTCTAACCAGGCTGGTTAAGAATGCTCTCTGAATTAAGACGTTTAAATGTTTACATTTGATGTTTATGGTGACATGGTCATCATGACAAGTATGTACTGTAGTATGTACAGGCTAATTGTTGCCAGACTTTGTCTGTTCAAAATGTTTGAATCTGACCTGCATTTGTACTCTCTGAGAGTTAAATTTACACAAATGATTTTACTGTGTACAGTTTTTCTTTTCTGTACATTCTGTTTATTCTAACCAGCAAACAAAACAACATGACACAACATCCCCAAAAATGCAGTAATCTCTGTGATACGCCTCCCTTTTATTTTATTTTCAAAATATAATCTCTACAGTCCTTGTTAGATTAGTACCAACAGATTCTCCCAGCTGGTAGAGGTGACCTGTCTGACACACAAAAGTCCACTTATTGTGACTGGCACATCATTTATCTATCTATGGGTTTGCCGCTCTGACATCACGCTCTGACATCACTGTGATGTCAGGGGAAACAGAATACCTTTTATGCCCATATATGGAGATCCCTGATGTCATCAATATTAAGCCCATATCTAACAGGACTTCATATGGGAATGCCCATATATGGAGGAAGACAGCCCATATCTGTGTGGCTGGTTCTACAGCAGGGATCTCCATATATGGGCATAAAAGGATTGTATGTATGATGTCAGATGTCATAGACGTCATACACTTTCAAATAACGAATAATAACTGTGTAAGCATGTTTTGGGTCTCACAGTATATCTCCATATATACGGGTACCAGGGGTATCCATATATGGGTAACTGGTCCGATAGACATCCCTGGTCAGACGGCCCAGACATGGTGCGACCTCGCCCTTTAGGGTGTCGCCCTTAGGCGTCTTACTAGTGTAAACCTCAGCCTAACACTGATACACCTTCCGTTCCAATTTGCTGGCACATTCGTCTGGGATGGATGGATCATGGATGCACAACAGCTAGGTCAAAGATTCATCTACCTTGAGTTTATGCTTGTTCTGTTGACTTAACGCACGGGTATGGAGGAGCTGTACGGTACTGTCGAGACTCGAGACACTATACTTAGCTTTTTATGTCCACGACTGCAGCACATGCTGATATGAATGGGGATAGCATGGCTTGTGATGATGTTGATAAAGACCAAGAATTCTGTACCGTTGCGGTCGCTTGGCGATGCACGGAGCCTCCACACCTGCTCCTTCAGAACCATCCAGTGCCGGAGTCTCCAAAAGTACCATACAGCCCTGCCATGCCCTACAGAGGTTACCGAATTAAGCATGAATGAATCAGCCTCTAGCCCACCAACCAACCTCCCATCTCCCAGCGCACACATCCACATTCAGACAGCCTCCGTGGTCCTCGCATAACTACAAACTGAAACTATTAACCCTCAAATACCTTAAACGCGCCCGAGTTGCGTTAGATTTTAACCACTTTAACCATTATTTTATGCTTTAACTATTGAAAAATAGCAGATATACGAGCTCACAGCGCGGCACCGAGTGCCGCGCTGCGAGCTTGTAGATCTGCTATTTTTGAAAAATCTTGAAAATGTGGTGGTTCTCAAACTTTTTTAAAGGAGTAGTTCACCCCCAAAATTCCTTTTTTTCTAATGATTACTCAGGCCATGGAGGGTAGAGTTCAATAATATTTTTTGGTTTTTGTCACATTCCTAAGACAAAAATGTGATAACAATAAATTTACCCCCATTGATTCCGGATGGTGACCCGTTTCGAAACGGGTCACCATCCGGAATCAATGGGGGTAAATTTACTCGAATCAAAATTTTGTCTTAGGAATGTGACAAAAACCAAAAATTATTATTGAACTCTACTCTCCATGGCCTGAGTAATCAATAGAAAAAAAGTCATTTTGGGGGTGAACTACTCCTTTAAGTCAAGGACCCTCAAATTTACATTTATTTGGCCGCAGACCCCCATCTCAAAATATGTTGTTCCAGGGACCCCCCAGAAGCAGAGATTTGAGTTTCAAAAGTTTGTTTTGAAAAATTGACAGATTTGCACACATTTTCACGTTTTTTCAAAAATAGCAGAGTGCCGCGCTGTGAGCTTGTATATCTGCTAGTTTTCAACAGTTAAAGCATTCAATAATTCTAGACCTAAATGGGTTAAAGAAACCGGTCCAAATAATGTCCCAAACTACTGTATATCCTCACGCAAAACACAAAAGCTGTCTCGCCGTCTCACATTTCTGCGCTGTGATGATGTTTCGTTTAGAGCTCATTAGCTGCAGTTTCAACAGCACGCTTGGTTAATAATTCACATGAACTTGGTTCAGTGCAACACAGGAGTCCTTTTTTTCTTAAA